>NW_028125946.1:0-416385 GCF_965194825.1 Balaenoptera physalus | reverse complement strand
CCGAGATAATCTCCTGCATCTTATGCTGACTGAAACCCTAACGATCTCCCTAACTAAGGCCCTGACTACTCCTAACTAAGGCCATGACACTGTCTCTAACAAAGGCCCAGAATCTGTCCCTAATATAGGTCCTGCTGCCAGCAATAACTAAAATCCTGACACTCTCCTGAGATAATATCCTGACCCATTTCTAACCAAGGTCTTGACACTCTCCCTAAGAAAGCCCTGTCGCTGTCTTTAAGTGAAGACCTGAGGCTGTCCGTAACTCAGGCCCTGAAGCTTTCCCTAACTGAGGCCTTGACGCTGTGACTAACTAGGGCTCTGGTCATCTTTAACTAAGAGCCTAAAGCTGATCCAACAAAGGCACTGATGCTGCTCCTAAGTCACTCCCTGACAGTGTCCCCAGCTGAGGGCCTGACATTAAGCCTCACTCAGACCCTGTCGCTCTCCCTAAGTCAGGCCCTGATACTGTCCCTACCTGAAGCCCTAACACAGGTTCTCAATAAGGCCCTGATATTCTCAGTAACAAAGGTCTTCACACTATCCTTAGGTCATTTCCTGACACGATTCCTAGCCTTCACCCTAACCCTGTCCCGAGTTACTATCCTACGTCTTATGCTAACTAAAGACCTTATGCTGTGCCTACCTCAGGCACTGAATTTAGTCCCAAGACCGCTAGACTGTCCCTCACTAGGCTCCATGCCCTTATCGTCACAATGTTCCGTGACCACTGTCATCACAATGCTCCACGCCCTTATCATCACAATGCCCCATGACCCCTGTCATCACAATGCTCCATGACCCCTTCCATCACAATGCTCCGTGACCCCGTTCATCAAAATGCGCCATGACCATTGTCATCACAATGCTCCATGACTCCTGGCATCCCAAAGCTCCATGACCACTCTCATCACAATGCTTCATGACCCTTGTCATCGCAATGCTACATACCATTGTCATCACAATGCTCCATACCCCATGTCATCACATTGGCCCATGACCCTTGTCTCACAATGTTCCATGCTCTTGTGATCACAATGCTTCATGCCCCTTGTCATCACAATGGTCCATGACCCCGGTCATCACAATGCTCCATTACCCTTGTCATCACAATCCTCCAGGTCCCCTGTCATTTTCAAAGCCAAATGACCCCTGTCATCACAATGCTTCATGGCCCTTGTCCTCACAAGGCCCCATGACCCCTGTCATCAAATTGCTCCATGTCCCCGTTTAGCACAATGCTCTAAATTACCCCTGTAATCACAGTGCTCCATAACCCTTTTCCTCACAATGCTCCATGCCCCTTTTCATCACAATGAGCCATGAAAACTTTCATCAGAATGCTCCATTACCCCTGTCTCATGTCCCCTTTCATCACAATGCATCACAATTACCCCTGTAATCACAGTGCTCCATAACCCCTTTCATCACAGTGCTCCATGCCCCCTGTCATCACAATGCTCCATGACCCCTTTCATCACAATGCTCCATTAATCCTTTCATCGCACTGCTCTATGACATTTGTCATCACAATGCTCCATGGCCTTTGTCATCACAATGCTCCATGTTCAATGTAATCACAGTGCTCCACGACCCCCGTCATCACAATGTTCCATGAGACATTTCATCACAAAGCTCCATGACGCTTGTCATCACAATGCTCCATGGCGCTGTGCATCACAATGCTCCATGACCACATTCAGCACAGTGGTCCATGACCCTTTTCATCACAATATTCCATGGCTCTTGCCATCACAATGCCCCATGGCGCTTGTCATCACAATGCTCCATGACCCCTTGTCATCACAATGCCCCATGGCCCCTTTCATCACAATGCTCCCAGACGTCTTTCATCACAATGCTCCATGTGCACTCTTCATCACAATGCTCCATGACCCCTTTTCATCACAATGCTCCATGACCATTTTCATCACAAGGCTCCATGCCCTTATCATCACAGTGCTCCATGAACCCTTTCATCACAATGCTCCATGGCCCTTCTCATCACAATGCCCCATGACACCTTCCATCACAATGCTCCATGACCCCTTTCATAAAATGCACCATGAACATTGTCATATCAAAGCTCCATGACCACGTTCATCACAATGCTCCATGACCCCTTTCCTTACAATGCTCCATGGCTCTTGTCATCACAAAGCTCCATGGCCCTTGTCATCACAATGCTCCATGCACTTTTCATCACAATTCTCCATGACCCTTGTCATCACAGTGCTCCATGGTGCTTCTCATCACAATGATCCAGAGCCTTAGTTCCTGAGTTGGGAGTAGTATCATTGCCTCAATTAGGGAAAATGTCAGTGACTGAGTTGGGAGTAGTGTGAGGTCCCTTGTTAGGGACACTGTCAGTGCCTGAGTTAGGTGTAGTGTCAGGGTTTTAGTTACGTACACTGTCAGTGCCTGAGTTGGGAATAGTGTCAGGGCCTTAGTTATGGACTGTGTCATTGCCTGAGTTAGGAATAGTGTCAGGACCTTAGTTAGGAGTAGCATCAGTGCCTTCGTTAGGTATTGTATCAGCGCCTCAGTTAGGAATAGATTCAGGGCCTTATTTTGGGACAGTGTCAGTGCCTGAGTTAGGAGTTTTGTCGGCCTTAGTTAGGGACCTTTTCAGGGCCTGAGTTCGGAGTAATGTCAGGGCCTTCCTTAGGTATTGTATCAGTGCCTGAGTTAGGAATAGTGTCAAGGCCTTAGTTAGGGACATTGCCAGGGCATGATTTAGGAGGAGTGTTAGGCTGTGAGTTATGAACAGTGTCAGGGCCTTAGTTAGTGACAGTGTCAGTTCCTGAGTTAGGAGTAGAGTCAGGGCCTAAGTTAGGGACAGTGCCAGTGCTGAGTTCGTAGTAGTATCAGAGCCTTAGTTAGAGACAGTGTCAGGGACTGGGTTAGGAGTAGTGTCAGAGGCTTTGTTAGGGACAGTGTCAGTGCCTGAGTTAAGAGTAGCGTCACAGCTTTAGTTAGGGCCAGTGTCCGGGCCTTAGTTAAGACCAGTGTCAGGGCCTATGACAGGAATCAGATCAAGGCCTGTGTTACGAGTAGTGTCAGGGCCTTAGTTAAGGACAGTGTCAGGGCCAGAGTCCTGACTTATTCCTAACTATCCTCACTAAGGATTTTTGACACTACTGCTAATTCAGATCCTGATAATATCCCTTACTAAGGCCCTGACCCTTTCCCTGGCTAAGGCCCTGAACTTTTCCTAAGTCAGGCCCTGATACTGTCCCTATCAATGGCCCTGACACTACACCTAACTTCGGCCCCGAAATGATACCTAACAAAGGCTCTGTTGCTAGTCCAAACTAAAGCCCTAAAATTGGTCTTAAATAAGGCCTTGACACTAATCCTAACTCAGGCCCTAACACTGTCCCTAGCTAAGGCCCTGACTGTACGCCTAACTCAGGCCCTCATACGATTCCTAACAATGGCTCTGATGCTAGTCCAAACTAAGGCCCTGAAATTGGTCCTCAATAAGGCCTTGACACGAATCCTAACTCAGGCCCTAGCCCTGTCCCTAACTAGGTCTCTGACAGTACACCTAACTCAGACCCTGACACTGTCCCTAAGCAAGGCCCTGACACTACTCCTCAGTCCCTTACACTGTACCTAACAAAGTCACTGATGCTAGGCCTAACTCAGGCCCTGAAAGTGTCTGTAACTAAGGCCCTGCTGCCATCAGTATGTAAAGTCCTGACATTATCCTGAGCTAATATCCTGACCTATGCCTTTCCAAGGTCCTGAAACTGTCCCAAATTAAGTCCTGACGCTGTCCGTAAGTGAAGACCTGAGGCTGTCCCTAACTCAGGCCCTGAAGCTTTCCTTAACTGAAGCCTTGAAGCTGTGACTAACTCAGGCCCTGATCATGTATTTCACGAAGACCTTAATGCTGATCCAGCAAAGACGCTGATGCTGCTCCAAAGTCATGCCCTGACAGTGTGCCCAGCAAAGGGCCTGACGCTATGCCTCACTCAGGCCCTGTCGCTCTCCCGAAGTCTGTTCCTGACACTGTCACTCACTAAGGCCCTGACTCTACTCCTAACTCAGTCCCGTACATTGTACCTAACAAAGGCTCTGATGCTAGTCGTAACTCAGGGCCTGACACTGTCTCTAACTAAGGGCTGCTGCCATCAACATCTAAAGTCCTGACATTATCCGGAGCTAATATCCTGACCCATGTCTTACCAAGGTCCTGAAACTGTCCCAAAGTAAGCCCTGACGCTGTCCCTAAGTGAGGCCCTGCAGCTTTCCCTAACTAACTCAGGCCTTGATGCTGTGACTAACTCAGACACTGATCATGTCTTTAACTAAGACCCTAAGGCTGATCCAACAGAGGCTGGCATGCTGCTCCTAAGTCATGCCCTGACAGTGTCCCCAGCTAAGGGTCTGACGCTAGGCCTCACTCAGACCCTATCGCTCTCCCTAAGTCAGGCTCTGATGCTGTCCCTACCTGAAGCCCTAACACTGGTTCTGAATAAGGCCCTGAGAGTCTCAGTAACAAAGGTCTTCTTAGGTCATTTCCTGACACTATCCCTACATGTTAAACTGTCACTGTCACTAGCTAATGTCCTGCCTCTTATGCTAACTGAAGCCCTTAGGTTGTGCCTGCCTCAGGCACTGAATTTAGTCCCAAGACCGTGAAACTGTCCCGAACTAAGGCCTAGATGCTCGTCCTACATCTGGCCCTGACACTGTCCCTAACTAAGTCCCTAACACTGTTGCTAACTGAGGACCTGACACTGGACCTATCATGGGCCCGCTACTCCTAACTAACGCCTTGACACTGTCCCTTACTTAGGCCCTGCTACCATCAATATCTAAAGTCCTGACATTATCCTGAGCTAATATCCTAACTCATCTCTTACCAAGGTCCTGAAACTCTCCCTAAGGAAGCCCTGATGCTCTCCCTAAGTGAGGCCTTGAGGCTGTCCCTAACAGAGGCCCTGATAATATCTTTAACATAGCCCCTGAGGCTGATCCTACCGTGGCTCTTATGTTGCTCCTAAGTCATGCCCTGACACTGTCCCTAGCTAAGGCTCTGACGCTAGGCCTCACTCAGTCCCTGTCGCTCTCCCTAAGTCAGGCTCTGACGCTGTCCCTACCCGAAGCCCTGACACTCACTGGTCCTTAATTAGGCCCTGATGCTCTAAGTAACCAAGGTCTTGACACTATCCCTAGGTCATTTGCTGACACTATCCCTAGATCTTAACCTAAGCTTCTCTTTAGCTAATGTCGAGATTAGCTAAAGAGATTCTATAGAACGAGATTCTTTCATCTTCTGAATATGGTTTTCTTAAAAACATAATATTTATAGTGTTACTAACTTTAAACAAAATGTACTCAACTGCTGTGGAATAGTCCTTCATAGGAGCGTGCATGGTTCACTTCTGCATCTGCTTGTGGTGGTGTTCAAGTTGCTTTCAGCTGTAGATCCTCTTATGCTAGCTAAATCTGTGATTCTGTCCCTAAATGAGGCCCTGAATTTAGGTCCGAGGCCGTGAACCTGTCCCTAAGTGAGGCCTGGAGGCTCGTCCTAACGCAGGTCCTGACACTGTCCCTAACTAAGGCCCTGACACTACACCTAACTCCGTCACTGACACTGTACCTAACAAAGGCTCTGATGCCAGTCCGAACTTAGGCCTGACACTGCCTCTAACTAAGGCCCTGATGCCGTCAATATCTGAACACATGACATTATCCTGAGCTAATATCCTGACCCATGTCTTACCAAGGTCCTGAAACTTTCCCAAAGTAAGCCCTGACGCTGTCCCGAAGTGAGACCTTGAGGCTGTCCCTAACAGAGGCCCTGATAATATCTTTAACGAAGACCCTAATGCTGATCCTACAGAGGCCTTTATGCTGCTCCTAAGTCATGCCCTGATACTGTCCCTTACTCAGGCCCCAAAGATACGCCTCACTTAGGCCTTGTTGCTGTACCTTAGTTAGGCTCTGACGCTGTCCGTACATCAAGCCCTGGCACTGGTCCTGATTAAGGCCCTCACGCTGCTGCTAACTAAGGCCCTGATCCTCTCAATGACTAAGGTCTTCTCGTTATCCCTTGGTCATTTCCTTTCACTCTCTCTGGCCTGGAACCTGACTCTGTCCCGAGATAATCTCCTGCATCTTATGCTGACTGAAACCCTAACGATCTCCCTAACTAAGGCCCTGACTACTCCTAACTAAGGCCATGACACTGTCTCTAACAAAGGCCCAGAATCTGTCCCTAATATAGGTCCTGCTGCCAGCAATAACTAAAATCCTGACACTCTCCTGAGATAATATCCTGACCCATTTCTAACCAAGGTCTTGACACTCTCCCTAAGAAAGCCCTGTCGCTGTCTTTAAGTGAAGACCTGAGGCTGTCCGTAACTCAGGCCCTGAAGCTTTCCCTAACTGAGGCCTTGACGCTGTGACTAACTAGGGCTCTGGTCATCTTTAACTAAGAGCCTAAAGCTGATCCAACAAAGGCACTGATGCTGCTCCTAAGTCACTCCCTGACAGTGTCCCCAGCTGAGGGCCTGACATTAAGCCTCACTCAGACCCTGTCGCTCTCCCTAAGTCAGGCCCTGATACTGTCCCTACCTGAAGCCCTAACACAGGTTCTCAATAAGGCCCTGATATTCTCAGTAACAAAGGTCTTCACACTATCCTTAGGTCATTTCCTGACACGATTCCTAGCCTTCACCCTAACCCTGTCCCGAGTTACTATCCTACGTCTTATGCTAACTAAAGACCTTATGCTGTGCCTACCTCAGGCACTGAATTTAGTCCCAAGACCGCTAGACTGTCCCTCACTAGGCTCCATGCCCTTATCGTCACAATGTTCCGTGACCACTGTCATCACAATGCTCCACGCCCTTATCATCACAATGCCCCATGACCCCTGTCATCACAATGCTCCATGACCCCTTCCATCACAATGCTCCGTGACCCCGTTCATCAAAATGCGCCATGACCATTGTCATCACAATGCTCCATGACTCCTGGCATCCCAAAGCTCCATGACCACTCTCATCACAATGCTTCATGACCCTTGTCATCGCAATGCTACATACCATTGTCATCACAATGCTCCATACCCCATGTCATCACATTGGCCCATGACCCTTGTCTCACAATGTTCCATGCTCTTGTGATCACAATGCTCCATGCCCCTTGTCATCACAATGGTCCATGACCCCGGTCATCACAATGCTCCATTACCCTTGTCATCACAATCCTCCAGGTCCCCTGTCATTTTCAAAGCCAAATGACCCCTGTCATCACAATGCTTCATGGCCCTTGTCCTCACAAGGCCCCATGACCCCTGTCATCAAATTGCTCCATGTCCCCGTTTAGCACAATGCTCTAAATTACCCCTGTAATCACAGTGCTCCATAACCCTTTTCCTCACAATGCTCCATGCCCCTTTTCATCACAATGAGCCATGAAAACTTTCATCAGAATGCTCCATTACCCCTGTCTCATGTCCCCTTTCATCACAATGCATCACAATTACCCCTGTAATCACAGTGCTCCATAACCCCTTTCATCACAGTGCTCCATGCCCCCTGTCATCACAATGCTCCATGACCCCTTTCATCACAATGCTCCATTAATCCTTTCATCGCACTGCTCTATGACATTTGTCATCACAATGCTCCATGGCCTTTGTCATCACAATGCTCCATGTTCAATGTAATCACAGTGCTCCACGACCCCCGTCATCACAATGTTCCATGAGACATTTCATCACAAAGCTCCATGACGCTTGTCATCACAATGCTCCATGGCGCTGTGCATCACAATGCTCCATGACCACATTCAGCACAGTGGTCCATGACCCTTTTCATCACAATATTCCATGGCTCTTGCCATCACAATGCCCCATGGCGCTTGTCATCACAATGCTCCATGACCCCTTGTCATCACAATGCCCCATGGCCCCTTTCATCACAATGCTCCCAGACGTCTTTCATCACAATGCTCCATGTGCACTCTTCATCACAATGCTCCATGACCCCTTTTCATCACAATGCTCCATGACCATTTTCATCACAAGGCTCCATGCCCTTATCATCACAGTGCTCCATGAACCCTTTCATCACAATGCTCCATGGCCCTTCTCATCACAATGCCCCATGACACCTTCCATCACAATGCTCCATGACCCCTTTCATAAAATGCACCATGAACATTGTCATATCAAAGCTCCATGACCACGTTCATCACAATGCTCCATGACCCCTTTCCTTACAATGCTCCATGGCTCTTGTCATCACAAAGCTCCATGGCCCTTGTCATCACAATGCTCCATGCACTTTTCATCACAATTCTCCATGACCCTTGTCATCACAGTGCTCCATGGTGCTTCTCATCACAATGATCCAGAGCCTTAGTTCCTGAGTTGGGAGTAGTATCATTGCCTCAATTAGGGAAAATGTCAGTGACTGAGTTGGGAGTAGTGTGAGGTCCCTTGTTAGGGACACTGTCAGTGCCTGAGTTAGGTGTAGTGTCAGGGTTTTAGTTACGTACACTGTCAGTGCCTGAGTTGGGAATAGTGTCAGGGCCTTAGTTATGGACTGTGTCATTGCCTGAGTTAGGAATAGTGTCAGGACCTTAGTTAGGAGTAGCATCAGTGCCTTCGTTAGGTATTGTATCAGCGCCTCAGTTAGGAATAGATTCAGGGCCTTATTTTGGGACAGTGTCAGTGCCTGAGTTAGGAGTTTTGTCGGCCTTAGTTAGGGACCTTTTCAGGGCCTGAGTTCGGAGTAATGTCAGGGCCTTCCTTAGGTATTGTATCAGTGCCTGAGTTAGGAATAGTGTCAAGGCCTTAGTTAGGGACATTGCCAGGGCATGATTTAGGAGGAGTGTTAGGCTGTGAGTTATGAACAGTGTCAGGGCCTTAGTTAGTGACAGTGTCAGTTCCTGAGTTAGGAGTAGAGTCAGGGCCTAAGTTAGGGACAGTGCCAGTGCTGAGTTCGTAGTAGTATCAGAGCCTTAGTTAGAGACAGTGTCAGGGACTGGGTTAGGAGTAGTGTCAGAGGCTTTGTTAGGGACAGTGTCAGTGCCTGAGTTAAGAGTAGCGTCACAGCTTTAGTTAGGGCCAGTGTCCGGGCCTTAGTTAAGACCAGTGTCAGGGCCTATGACAGGAATCAGATCAAGGCCTGTGTTACGAGTAGTGTCAGGGCCTTAGTTAAGGACAGTGTCAGGGCCAGAGTCCTGACTTATTCCTAACTATCCTCACTAAGGATTTTTGACACTACTGCTAATTCAGATCCTGATAATATCCCTTACTAAGGCCCTGACCCTTTCCCTGGCTAAGGCCCTGAACTTTTCCTAAGTCAGGCCCTGATACTGTCCCTATCAATGGCCCTGACACTACACCTAACTTCGGCCCCGAAATGATACCTAACAAAGGCTCTGTTGCTAGTCCAAACTAAAGCCCTAAAATTGGTCTTAAATAAGGCCTTGACACTAATCCTAACTCAGGCCCTAACACTGTCCCTAGCTAAGGCCCTGACTGTACGCCTAACTCAGGCCCTCATACGATTCCTAACAATGGCTCTGATGCTAGTCCAAACTAAGGCCCTGAAATTGGTCCTCAATAAGGCCTTGACACGAATCCTAACTCAGGCCCTAGCCCTGTCCCTAACTAGGTCTCTGACAGTACACCTAACTCAGACCCTGACACTGTCCCTAAGCAAGGCCCTGACACTACTCCTCAGTCCCTTACACTGTACCTAACAAAGTCACTGATGCTAGGCCTAACTCAGGCCCTGAAAGTGTCTGTAACTAAGGCCCTGCTGCCATCAGTATGTAAAGTCCTGACATTATCCTGAGCTAATATCCTGACCTATGCCTTTCCAAGGTCCTGAAACTGTCCCAAATTAAGTCCTGACGCTGTCCGTAAGTGAAGACCTGAGGCTGTCCCTAACTCAGGCCCTGAAGCTTTCCTTAACTGAAGCCTTGAAGCTGTGACTAACTCAGGCCCTGATCATGTATTTCACGAAGACCTTAATGCTGATCCAGCAAAGACGCTGATGCTGCTCCAAAGTCATGCCCTGACAGTGTGCCCAGCAAAGGGCCTGACGCTATGCCTCACTCAGGCCCTGTCGCTCTCCCGAAGTCTGTTCCTGACACTGTCACTCACTAAGGCCCTGACTCTACTCCTAACTCAGTCCCGTACATTGTACCTAACAAAGGCTCTGATGCTAGTCGTAACTCAGGGCCTGACACTGTCTCTAACTAAGGGCTGCTGCCATCAACATCTAAAGTCCTGACATTATCCGGAGCTAATATCCTGACCCATGTCTTACCAAGGTCCTGAAACTGTCCCAAAGTAAGCCCTGACGCTGTCCCTAAGTGAGGCCCTGCAGCTTTCCCTAACTAACTCAGGCCTTGATGCTGTGACTAACTCAGACACTGATCATGTCTTTAACTAAGACCCTAAGGCTGATCCAACAGAGGCTGGCATGCTGCTCCTAAGTCATGCCCTGACAGTGTCCCCAGCTAAGGGTCTGACGCTAGGCCTCACTCAGACCCTATCGCTCTCCCTAAGTCAGGCTCTGATGCTGTCCCTACCGGAAGCCCTAACACTGGTTCTGAATAAGGCCCTGAGAGTCTCAGTAACAAAGGTCTTCTTAGGTCATTTCCTGACACTATCCCTACATGTTAAACTGACACTGTCACTAGCTAATGTCCTGCCTCTTATGCTAACTGAAGCCCTTAGGTTGTGCCTGCCTCAGGCACTGAATTTAGTCCCAAGACCGTGAAACTGTCCCGAACTAAGGCCTAGATGCTCGTCCTACATCTGGCCCTGACACTGTCCCTAACTAAGTCCCTAACACTGTTGCTAACTGAGGACCTGACACTGGACCTATCATGGGCCCGCTACTCCTAACTAACGCCTTGACACTGTCCCTTACTTAGGCCCTGCTACCATCAATATCTAAAGTCCTGACATTATCTTGAGCTAATATCCTAACTCATCTCTTACCAAGGTCCTGAAACTCTCCCTAAGGAAGCCCTGATGCTCTCCCTAAGTGAGGCCTTGAGGCTGTCCCTAACAGAGGCCCTGATAATATCTTTAACATAGCCCCTGAGGCTGATCCTACCGTGGCTCTTATGTTGCTCCTAAGTCATGCCCTGACACTGTCCCTAGGTAAGGCCCTGACGCTAGGCCTCACTCAGGCCCTGTCGCTCTCCCTAAGTCAGGCTCTGACGCTGTCCCTACCCGAAGCCCTGACACTCACTGGTCCTTAATTAGGCCCTGATGCTCTAAGTAACCAAGGTCTTGACACTATCCCTAGGTCATTTCCTGACACTATCCCTAGATCTTAACCTAAGCTTCTCTTTAGCTAATGTCGAGATTAGCTAAAGAGATTCTTTAGAACGAGATTCTTTCATCTTCTGAATATGGTTTTCTTAAAAACATAATTTTTATAGTGTTACTAACTTTAAACAAAATGTACTCAACTGCTGTGGAATAGTCCTTCATAGGAGCGTGCATGGTTCACTTCTGCATCTGCTTGTGGTGGTGTTCAAGTTGCTTTCAGCTGTAGATCCTCTTATGCTAGCTAAATCTGTGATTCTGTCCCTAAATGAGGCCCTGAATTTAGGTCCGAGGCCGTGAACCTGTCCCTAAGTGAGGCCTGGAGGCTCGTCCTAACGCAGGTCCTGACACTGTCCCTAACTAAGGCCCTGACACTACACCTAACTCCGTCACTGACACTGTACCTAACAAAGGCTCTGATGCTAGTCCGAACTTAGGCCTGACACTGCCTCTAACTAAGGCCCTGATGCCGTCAATATCTGAACACATGACATTATCCTGAGCTAATATCCTGACCCATGTCTTACCAAGGTCCTGAAACTTTCCCAAAGTAAGCCCTGACGCTGTCCCGAAGTGAGACCTTGAGGCTGTCCCTAACAGAGGCCCTGATAATATCTTTAACGAAGACCCTAATGCTGATCCTACAGAGGCCTTTATGCTGCTCCTAAGTCATGCCCTGATACTGTCCCTTACTCAGGCCCCAAAGATACGCCTCACTTAGGCCTTGTTGCTGTACCTTAGTTAGGCTCTGACGCTGTCCGTACATCAAGCCCTGGCACTGGTCCTGATTAAGGCCCTCACGCTGCTGCTAACTAAGGCCCTGATCCTCTCAATGACTAAGGTCTTCTCGTTATCCCTTGGTCATTTCCTTTCACTCTCTCTGGCCTGGAACCTGACTCTGTCCCGAGATAATCTCCTGCATCTTATGCTGACTGAATCCCTAACGCTCTCCCTAACTAAGGCCCTGACTACTCCTAACTAAGGCCATGACACTGTCTCTAACAAAGGCCCAGAATCTGTCCCTAATATAGGTCCTGCTGCCAGCAATAACTAAAATCCTGACACTCTCCTGAGATAATATCCTGACCCATTTCTAACCAAGGTCTTGACACTCTCCCTAAGAAAGCCCTGTCGCTGTCTTTAAGTGAAGACCTGAGGCTGTCCGTAACTCAGGCCCTGAAGCTTTCCCTAACTGAGGCCTTGACGCTGTGACTAACTAGGGCTCTGGTCATCTTTAACTAAGAGCCTAAAGCTGATCCAACAAAGGCACTGATGCTGCTCCTAAGTCACTCCCTGACAGTGTCCCCAGCTGAGGGCCTGACATTAGGCCTCACTCAGACCCTGTCGCTCTCCCTAAGTCAGGCCCTGATACTGTCCCTACCTGAAGCCCTAACACTGGTTCTCAATAAGGCCCTGATATTCTCAGTAACAAAGGTCTTCACACTATCCTTAGGTCAATTCCTGACACGATTCCTAGCCTTCACCCTAACCCTGTCCCGAGTTACTATCCTACGTCTTATGCTAACTAAAGACCTTATGCTGTGCCTACCTCAGGCACTGAATTTAGTCCCAAGACCGCTAGACTGTCCCTCACTAAGCTCCATGCCCTTATCGTCACAATGTTCCGTGACCACTGTCATCACAATGCTCCACGCCCTTATCATCACAATGCCCCATGACCCCTGTCATCACAATGCTCCATGACCCCTTCCATCACAATGCTCCGTGACCCCGTTCATCAAAATGCGCCATGACCATTGTCATCACAATGCTCCATGACTCCTGGCATCCCAAAGCTCCATGACCACTCTCATCACAATGCTTCATGACCCTTGTCATCGCAATGCTACATACCATTGTCATCACAATGCTCCATACCCCATGTCATCACATTGGCCCATGACCCTTGTCTCACAATGTTCCATGCTCTTGTGATCACAATGCTCCATGCCCCTTGTCATCACAATGGTCCATGACCCCGGTCATCAAAATGCTCCATTACCCTTGTCATCACAATCCTCCAGGTCCCCTGTCATTTACAAAGCCAAATGACCCCTGTCATCACAATGCTTCATGGCCCTTGTCCTCACAAGGCCCCATGACCCCTGTCATCAAATTGCTCCATGTCCCCGTTTAGCACAATGCTCTAAATTACCCCTGTAATCACAGTGCTCCATAACCCTTTTCCTCACAATGCTCCATGCCCCTTTTCATCACAATGAGCCATGAAAACTTTCATCAGAATGCTCCATTACCCCTGTCTCATGTCCCCTTTCATCACAATGCCTCACAATTACCCCTGTAATCACAGTGCTCCATAACCCCTTTCATCACAGTGCTCCATGCCCCCTGTCATCACAATGCTCCATGACCCCTTTCATCACAATGCTCCATTAATCCTTTCATCGCACTGCTCTATGACATTTGTCATCACAATGCTCCATGGCCTTTGTCATCACAATGCTCCATGTTCAATGTAATCACAGTGCTCCACGACCCCCGTCATCACAATGTTCCATGAGACATTTCATCACAAAGCTCCATGACGCTTGTCATCACAATGCTCCATGGCGCTGTGCATCACAATGCTCCATGACCACATTCAGCACAGTGGTCCATGACCCTTTTCATCACAATATTCCATGGCTCTTGCCATCACAATGCCCCATGGCGCTTGTCATCACAATGCTCCATGACCCCTTGTCATCACAATGCCCCATGGCCCCTTTCATCACAATGCTCCCAGACGTCTTTCATCACAATGCTCCATGTGCACTCTTCATCACAATGCTCCATGACCCCTTTTCATCACAATGCTCCATGACCATTTTCATCACAAGGCTCCATGCCCTTATCATCACAGTGCTCCATGAACCCTTTCATCACAATGCTCCATGGCCCTTCTCATCACAATGCCCCATGACCCCTTCCATCACAATGCTCCATGACCCCTTTCATAAAATGCACCATGAACATTGTCATATCAAAGCTCCATGACCACGTTCATCACAATGCTCCATGACCCCTTTCCTTACAATGCTCCATGGCTCTTGTCATCACAAAGCTCCATGGCCCTTGTCATCACAATGCTCCATGCACTTTTCATCACAATTCTCCATGACCCTTGTCATCACAGTGCTCCATGGTGCTTCTCATCACAATGATCCAGAGCCTTAGTTCCTGAGTTGGGAGTAGTATCATTGCCTCAATTAGGGAAAATGTCAGTGACTGAGTTGGGAGTAGTGTGAGGGCCCTTGTTAGGGACACTGTCAGTGCCTGAGTTAGGTGTAGTGTCAGGGTTTTAGTTACGTACACTGTCAGTGCCTGAGTTGGGAATAGTGTCAGGGCCTTAGTTATGGACTGTGTCATTGCCTGAGTTAGGAATAGTGTCAGGGCCTTAGTTAGGAGTAGCATCAGTGCCTTCGTTAGGTATTGTATCAGCGCCTCAGTTAGGAATAGATTCAGGGCCTTATTTTGGGACAGTGTCAGTGCCTGAGTTAGGAGTTTTGTCGGCCTTAGTTAGGGACCTTTTCAGGGCCTGAGTTAGGAGTAATGTCAGGGCCTTCCTTAGGTATTGTATCAGTGCCTGAGTTAGGAATAGTGTCAAGGCCTTAGTTAGGGACATTGCCAGGGCATGATTTAGGAGGAGTGTTAGGCTGTGAGTTATGAACAGTGTCAGGGCCTTAGTTAGTGACAGTGTCAGTTCCTGAGTTAGGAGTAGAGTCAGGGCCTAAGTTAGGGACAGTGCCAGTGCTGAGTTCGTAGTAGTATCAGAGCCTTAGTTAGAGACAGTGTCAGGGACTGGGTTAGGAGTAGTGTCAGAGGCTTTGTTAGGGACAGTGTCAGTGCCTGAGTTAAGAGTAGCGTCACAGCTTTAGTTAGGGCCAGTGTCCGGGCCTTAGTTAAGACCAGTGTCAGGGCCTATGACAGGAATCAGATCAAGGCCTGTGTTACGAGTAGTGTCAGGGCCTTAGTTAAGGACAGTGTCAGGGCCAGAGTCCTGACTTATTCCTAACTATCCTCACTAAGGATTTTTGACACTACTGCTAATTCAGATCCTGATAATATCCCTTACTAAGGCCCTGACCCTTTCCCTGGCTAAGGCCCTGAACTTTTCCTAAGTCAGGCCCTGATACTGTCCCTATCAATGGCCCTGACACTACACCTAACTTCGGCCCCGAAATGATACCTAACAAAGGCTCTGTTGCTAGTCCAAACTAAAGCCCTAAAATTGGTCTTAAATAAGGCCTTGACACTAATCCTAACTCAGGCCCTAACACTGTCCCTAGCTAAGGCCCTGACAGTACGCCTAACTCAGGCCCTCATACGATTCCTAACAATGGCTCTGATGCTAGTCCAAACTAAGGCCCTGAAATTGGTCCTCAATAAGGCCTTGACACGAATCCTAACTCAGGCCCTAGCCCTGTCCCTAACTAGGTCTCTGACAGTACACCTAACTCAGACCCTGACACTGTCCCTAAGCAAGGCCCTGACACTACTCCTCAGTCCCTTACACTGTACCTAACAAAGTCACTGATGCTAGGCCTAACTCAGGCCCTGAAAGTGTCTGTAACTAAGGCCCTGCTGCCATCAGTATGTAAAGTCCTGACATTATCCTGAGCTAATATCCTGACCTATGTCTTTCCAAGGTCCTGAAACTGTCCCAAAGTAAGCCCTGACGCTGTCCGTAAGTGAAGACCTGAGGCTGTCCCTAACTCAGGCCCTGAAGCTTTCCTTAACTGAAGCCTTGAAGCTGTGACTAACTCAGGCCCTGATCATGTATTTCACGAAGACCTTAATGCTGATCCAGCAAAGACGCTGATGCTGCTCCAAAGTCATGCCCTGACAGTGTGCCCAGCAAAGGGCCTGACGCTATGCCTCACTCAGGCCCTGTCGCTCTCCCGAAGTCTGTTCCTGACACTGTCACTCACTAAGGCCCTGACTCTACTCCTAACTCAGTCCCGTACATTGTACCTAACAAAGGCTCTGATGCTAGTCGTAACTCAGGGCCTGACACTGTCTCTAACTAAGGGCTGCTGCCATCAACATCTAAAGTCCTGACATTATCCGGAGCTAATATCCTGACCCATGTCTTACCAAGGTCCTGAAACTGTCCCAAAGTAAGCCCTGACGCTGTCCCTAAGTGAGGCCCTGCAGCTTTCCCTAACTAACTCAGGCCTTGATGCTGTGACTAACTCAGACACTGATCATGTCTTTAACTAAGACCCTAAGGCTGATCCAACAGAGGCTGGCATGCTGCTCCTAAGTCATGCCCTGACAGTGTCCCCAGCTAAGGGTCTGACGCTAGGCCTCACTCAGACCCTATCGCTCTCCCTAAGTCAGGCTCTGATGCTGTCCCTACCGGAAGCCCTAACACTGGTTCTGAATAAGGCCCTGAGAGTCTCAGTAACAAAGGTCTTCTTAGGTCATTTCCTGACACTATCCCTACATGTTAAACTGACACTGTCACTAGCTAATGTCCTGCCTCTTATGCTAACTGAAGCCCTTAGGTTGTGCCTGCCTCAGGCACTGAATTTAGTCCCAAGACCGTGAAACTGTCCCGAACTAAGGCCTAGATGCTCGTCCTACATCTGGCCCTGACACTGTCCCTAACTAAGTCCCTAACACTGTTGCTAACTGAGGACCTGACACTGGACCGATCATGGGCCCGCTACTCCTAACTAACGCCTTGACACTGTCCCTTACTTAGGCCCTGCTACCATCAATATCTAAAGTCCTGACATTATCTTGAGCTAATATCCTAACTCATCTCTTACCAAGGTCCTGAAACTCTCCCTAAGGAAGCCCTGATGCTCTCCCTAAGTGAGGCCTTGAGGCTGTCCCTAACAGAGGCCCTGATAATATCTTTAACATAGCCCCTGAGGCTGATCCTACCGTGGCTCTTATGTTGCTCCTAAGTCATGCCCTGACACTGTCCCTAGGTAAGGCCCTGACGCTAGGCCTCACTCAGGCCCTGTCGCTCTCCCTAAGTCAGGCTCTGACGCTGTCCCTACCCGAAGCCCTGACACTCACTGGTCCTTAATTAGGCCCTGATGCTCTAAGTAACCAAGGTCTTGACACTATCCCTAGGTCATTTCCTGACACTATCCCTAGATCTTAACCTAAGCTTCTCTTTAGCTAATGTCGAGATTAGCTAAAGAGATTCTTTAGAACGAGATTCTTTCATCTTCTGAATATGGTTTTCTTAAAAACATAATTTTTATAGTGTTACTAACTTTAAACAAAATGTACTCAACTGCTGTGGAATAGTCCTTCATAGGAGCGTGCATGGTTCACTTCTGCATCTGCTTGTGGTGGTGTTCAAGTTGCTTTCAGCTGTAGATCCTCTTATGCTAGCTAAATCTGTGATTCTGTCCCTAAATGAGGCCCTGAATTTAGGTCCGAGGCCGTGAACCTGTCCCTAAGTGAGGCCTGGAGGCTCGTCCTAACGCAGGTCCTGACACTGTCCCTAACTAAGGCCCTGACACTACACCTAACTCCGTCACTGACACTGTACCTAACAAAGGCTCTGATGCTAGTCCGAACTTAGGCCTGACACTGCCTCTAACTAAGGCCCTGATGCCGTCAATATCTGAACACATGACATTATCCTGAGCTAATATCCTGACCCATGTCTTACCAAGGTCCTGAAACTTTCCCAAAGTAAGCCCTGACGCTGTCCCGAAGTGAGACCTTGAGGCTGTCCCTAACAGAGGCCCTGATAATATCTTTAACGAAGACCCTAATGCTGATCCTACAGAGGCCTTTATGCTGCTCCTAAGTCATGCCCTGATACTGTCCCTTACTCAGGCCCCAAAGATACGCCTCACTTAGGCCTTGTTGCTGTACCTTAGTTAGGCTCTGACGCTGTCCGTACATCAAGCCCTGGCACTGGTCCTGATTAAGGCCCTCACGCTGCTGCTAACTAAGGCCCTGATCCTCTCAATGACTAAGGTCTTCTCGTTATCCCTTGGTCATTTCCTTTCACTCTCTCTGGCCTGGAACCTGACTCTGTCCCGAGATAATCTCCTGCATCTTATGCTGACTGAATCCCTAACGCTCTCCCTAACTAAGGCCCTGACTACTCCTAACTAAGGCCATGACACTGTCTCTAACAAAGGCCCAGAATCTGTCCCTAATATAGGTCCTGCTGCCAGCAATAACTAAAATCCTGACACTCTCCTGAGATAATATCCTGACCCATTTCTAACCAAGGTCTTGACACTCTCCCTAAGAAAGCCCTGTCGCTGTCTTTAAGTGAAGACCTGAGGCTGTCCGTAACTCAGGCCCTGAAGCTTTCCCTAACTGAGGCCTTGACGCTGTGACTAACTAGGGCTCTGGTCATCTTTAACTAAGAGCCTAAAGCTGATCCAACAAAGGCACTGATGCTGCTCCTAAGTCACTCCCTGACAGTGTCCCCAGCTGAGGGCCTGACATTAAGCCTCACTCAGACCCTGTCGCTCTCCCTAAGTCAGGCCCTGATACTGTCCCTACCTGAAGCCCTAACACAGGTTCTCAATAAGGCCCTGATATTCTCAGTAACAAAGGTCTTCACACTATCCTTAGGTCATTTCCTGACACGATTCCTAGCCTTCACCCTAACCCTGTCCCGAGTTACTATCCTACGTCTTATGCTAACTAAAGACCTTATGCTGTGCCTACCTCAGGCACTGAATTTAGTCCCAAGACCGCTAGACTGTCCCTCACTAGGCTCCATGCCCTTATCGTCACAATGTTCCGTGACCACTGTCATCACAATGCTCCACGCCCTTATCATCACAATGCCCCATGACCCCTGTCATCACAATGCTCCATGACCCCTTCCATCACAATGCTCCGTGACCCCGTTCATCAAAATGCGCCATGACCATTGTCATCACAATGCTCCATGACTCCTGGCATCCCAAAGCTCCATGACCACTCTCATCACAATGCTTCATGACCCTTGTCATCGCAATGCTACATACCATTGTCATCACAATGCTCCATACCCCATGTCATCACATTGGCCCATGACCCTTGTCTCACAATGTTCCATGCTCTTGTGATCACAATGCTCCATGCCCCTTGTCATCACAATGGTCCATGACCCCGGTCCTCACAATGCTCCATTACCCTTGTCATCACAATCCTCCAGGTCCCCTGTCATTTTCAAAGCCAAATGACCCCTGTCATCACAATGCTTCATGGCCCTTGTCCTCACAAGGCCCCATGACCCCTGTCATCAAATTGCTCCATGTCCCCGTTTAGCACAATGCTCTAAATTACCCCTGTAATCACAGTGCTCCATAACCCTTTTCCTCACAATGCTCCATGCCCCTTTTCATCACAATGAGCCATGAAAACTTTCATCAGAATGCTCCATTACCCCTGTCTCATGTCCCCTTTCATCACAATGCATCACAATTACCCCTGTAATCACAGTGCTCCATAACCCCTTTCATCACAGTGCTCCATGCCCCCTGTCATCACAATGCTCCATGACCCCTTTCATCACAATGCTCCATTAATCCTTTCATCGCACTGCTCTATGACATTTGTCATCACAATGCTCCATGGCCTTTGTCATCACAATGCTCCATGTTCAATGTAATCACAGTGCTCCACGACCCCCGTCATCACAATGTTCCATGAGACATTTCATCACAAAGCTCCATGACGCTTGTCATCACAATGCTCCATGGCGCTGTGCATCACAATGCTCCATGACCACATTCAGCACAGTGGTCCATGACCCTTTTCATCACAATATTCCATGGCTCTTGCCATCACAATGCCCCATGGCGCTTGTCATCACAATGCTCCATGACCCCTTGTCATCACAATGCCCCATGGCCCCTTTCATCACAATGCTCCCAGACGTCTTTCATCACAATGCTCCATGTGCACTCTTCATCACAATGCTCCATGACCCCTTTTCATCACAATGCTCCATGACCATTTTCATCACAAGGCTCCATGCCCTTATCATCACAGTGCTCCATGAACCCTTTCATCACAATGCTCCATGGCCCTTCTCATCACAATGCCCCATGACACCTTCCATCACAATGCTCCATGACCCCTTTCATAAAATGCACCATGAACATTGTCATATCAAAGCTCCATGACCACGTTCATCACAATGCTCCATGACCCCTTTCCTTACAATGCTCCATGGCTCTTGTCATCACAAAGCTCCATGGCCCTTGTCATCACAATGCTCCATGCACTTTTCATCACAATTCTCCATGACCCTTGTCATCACAGTGCTCCATGGTGCTTCTCATCACAATGATCCAGAGCCTTAGTTCCTGAGTTGGGAGTAGTATCATTGCCTCAATTAGGGAAAATGTCAGTGACTGAGTTGGGAGTAGTGTGAGGTCCCTTGTTAGGGACACTGTCAGTGCCTGAGTTAGGTGTAGTGTCAGGGTTTTAGTTACGTACACTGTCAGTGCCTGAGTTGGGAATAGTGTCAGGGCCTTAGTTATGGACTGTGTCATTGCCTGAGTTAGGAATAGTGTCAGGACCTTAGTTAGGAGTAGCATCAGTGCCTTCGTTAGGTATTGTATCAGCGCCTCAGTTAGGAATAGATTCAGGGCCTTATTTTGGGACAGTGTCAGTGCCTGAGTTAGGAGTTTTGTCGGCCTTAGTTAGGGACCTTTTCAGGGCCTGAGTTCGGAGTAATGTCAGGGCCTTCCTTAGGTATTGTATCAGTGCCTGAGTTAGGAATAGTGTCAAGGCCTTAGTTAGGGACATTGCCAGGGCATGATTTAGGAGGAGTGTTAGGCTGTGAGTTATGAACAGTGTCAGGGCCTTAGTTAGTGACAGTGTCAGTTCCTGAGTTAGGAGTAGAGTCAGGGCCTAAGTTAGGGACAGTGCCAGTGCTGAGTTCGTAGTAGTATCAGAGCCTTAGTTAGAGACAGTGTCAGGGACTGGGTTAGGAGTAGTGTCAGAGGCTTTGTTAGGGACAGTGTCAGTGCCTGAGTTAAGAGTAGCGTCACAGCTTTAGTTAGGGCCAGTGTCCGGGCCTTAGTTAAGACCAGTGTCAGGGCCTATGACAGGAATCAGATCAAGGCCTGTGTTACGAGTAGTGTCAGGGCCTTAGTTAAGGACAGTGTCAGGGCCAGAGTCCTGACTTATTCCTAACTATCCTCACTAAGGATTTTTGACACTACTGCTAATTCAGATCCTGATAATATCCCTTACTAAGGCCCTGACCCTTTCCCTGGCTAAGGCCCTGAACTTTTCCTAAGTCAGGCCCTGATACTGTCCCTATCAATGGCCCTGACACTACACCTAACTTCGGCCCCGAAATGATACCTAACAAAGGCTCTGTTGCTAGTCCAAACTAAAGCCCTAAAATTGGTCTTAAATAAGGCCTTGACACTAATCCTAACTCAGGCCCTAACACTGTCCCTAGCTAAGGCCCTGACTGTACGCCTAACTCAGGCCCTCATACGATTCCTAACAATGGCTCTGATGCTAGTCCAAACTAAGGCCCTGAAATTGGTCCTCAATAAGGCCTTGACACGAATCCTAACTCAGGCCCTAGCCCTGTCCCTAACTAGGTCTCTGACAGTACACCTAACTCAGACCCTGACACTGTCCCTAAGCAAGGCCCTGACACTACTCCTCAGTCCCTTACACTGTACCTAACAAAGTCACTGATGCTAGGCCTAACTCAGGCCCTGAAAGTGTCTGTAACTAAGGCCCTGCTGCCATCAGTATGTAAAGTCCTGACATTATCCTGAGCTAATATCCTGACCTATGCCTTTCCAAGGTCCTGAAACTGTCCCAAATTAAGTCCTGACGCTGTCCGTAAGTGAAGACCTGAGGCTGTCCCTAACTCAGGCCCTGAAGCTTTCCTTAACTGAAGCCTTGAAGCTGTGACTAACTCAGGCCCTGATCATGTATTTCACGAAGACCTTAATGCTGATCCAGCAAAGACGCTGATGCTGCTCCAAAGTCATGCCCTGACAGTGTGCCCAGCAAAGGGCCTGACGCTATGCCTCACTCAGGCCCTGTCGCTCTCCCGAAGTCTGTTCCTGACACTGTCACTCACTAAGGCCCTGACTCTACTCCTAACTCAGTCCCGTACATTGTACCTAACAAAGGCTCTGATGCTAGTCGTAACTCAGGGCCTGACACTGTCTCTAACTAAGGGCTGCTGCCATCAACATCTAAAGTCCTGACATTATCCGGAGCTAATATCCTGACCCATGTCTTACCAAGGTCCTGAAACTGTCCCAAAGTAAGCCCTGACGCTGTCCCTAAGTGAGGCCCTGCAGCTTTCCCTAACTAACTCAGGCCTTGATGCTGTGACTAACTCAGACACTGATCATGTCTTTAACTAAGACCCTAAGGCTGATCCAACAGAGGCTGGCATGCTGCTCCTAAGTCATGCCCTGACAGTGTCCCCAGCTAAGGGTCTGACGCTAGGCCTCACTCAGACCCTATCGCTCTCCCTAAGTCAGGCTCTGATGCTGTCCCTACCTGAAGCCCTAACACTGGTTCTGAATAAGGCCCTGAGAGTCTCAGTAACAAAGGTCTTCTTAGGTCATTTCCTGACACTATCCCTACATGTTAAACTGTCACTGTCACTAGCTAATGTCCTGCCTCTTATGCTAACTGAAGCCCTTAGGTTGTGCCTGCCTCAGGCACTGAATTTAGTCCCAAGACCGTGAAACTGTCCCGAACTAAGGCCTAGATGCTCGTCCTACATCTGGCCCTGACACTGTCCCTAACTAAGGCCCTAACACTATTGCTAACTGAGGACCTGACACTGGACCTATCATGGGCCCGCTACTCCTAACTAACGCCTTGACACTGTCCCTTACTTAGGCCCTGCTACCATCAATATCTAAAGTCCTGACATTATCCTGAGCTAATATCCTAACTCATCTCTTACCAAGGTCCTGAAACTCTCCCTAAGGAAGCCCTGATGCTCTCCCTAAGTGAGGCCTTGAGGCTGTCCCTAACAGAGGCCCTGATAATATCTTTAACATAGCCCCTGAGGCTGATCCTACCGTGGCTCTTATGTTGCTCCTAAGTCATGCCCTGACACTGTCCCTAGCTAAGGCTCTGACGCTAGGCCTCACTCAGTCCCTGTCGCTCTCCCTAAGTCAGGCTCTGACGCTGTCCCTACCCGAAGCCCTGACACTCACTGGTCCTTAATTAGGCCCTGATGCTCTAAGTAACCAAGGTCTTGACACTATCCCTAGGTCATTTGCTGACACTATCCCTAGATCTTAACCTAAGCTTCTCTTTAGCTAATGTCGAGATTAGCTAAAGAGATTCTATAGAACGAGATTCTTTCATCTTCTGAATATGGTTTTCTTAAAAACATAATATTTATAGTGTTACTAACTTTAAACAAAATGTACTCAACTGCTGTGGAATAGTCCTTCATAGGAGCGTGCATGGTTCACTTCTGCATCTGCTTGTGGTGGTGTTCAAGTTGCTTTCAGCTGTAGATCCTCTTATGCTAGCTAAATCTGTGATTCTGTCCCTAAATGAGGCCCTGAATTTAGGTCCGAGGCCGTGAACCTGTCCCTAAGTGAGGCCTGGAGGCTCGTCCTAACGCAGGTCCTGACACTGTCCCTAACTAAGGCCCTGACACTACACCTAACTCCGTCACTGACACTGTACCTAACAAAGGCTCTGATGCTAGTCCGAACTTAGGCCTGACACTGCCTCTAACTAAGGCCCTGATGCCGTCAATATCTGAACACATGACATTATCCTGAGCTAATATCCTGACCCATGTCTTACCAAGGTCCTGAAACTTTCCCAAAGTAAGCCCTGACGCTGTCCCGAAGTGAGACCTTGAGGCTGTCCCTAACAGAGGCCCTGATAATATCTTTAACGAAGACCCTAATGCTGATCCTACAGAGGCCTTTATGCTGCTCCTAAGTCATGCCCTGATACTGTCCCTTACTCAGGCCCCAAAGATACGCCTCACTTAGGCCTTGTTGCTGTACCTTAGTTAGGCTCTGACGCTGTCCGTACATCAAGCCCTGGCACTGGTCCTGATTAAGGCCCTCACGCTGCTGCTAACTAAGGCCCTGATCCTCTCAATGACTAAGGTCTTCTCGTTATCCCTTGGTCATTTCCTTTCACTCTCTCTGGCCTGGAACCTGACTCTGTCCCGAGATAATCTCCTGCATCTTATGCTGACTGAAACCCTAACGATCTCCCTAACTAAGGCCCTGACTACTCC
The DNA here is from genome assembly GCF_965194825.1 of Balaenoptera physalus. Taxonomy (NCBI): domain Eukaryota; kingdom Metazoa; phylum Chordata; class Mammalia; order Artiodactyla; family Balaenopteridae; genus Balaenoptera; species Balaenoptera physalus. The sequence continues at coordinate 391,861 of NW_028125946.1, read as the reverse complement.
TAACTAAGGCCATGACACTGTCTCTAACAAAGGCCCAGAATCTGTCCCTAATATAGGTCCTGCTGCCAGCAATAACTAAAATCCTGACACTCTCCTGAGATAATATCCTGACCCATTTCTAACCAAGGTCTTGACACTCTTCCTAAGAAAGCCCTGTCGCTGTCTTTAAGTGAAGACCTGAGGCTGTCCGTAACTCAGGCCCTGAAGCTTTCCCTAACTGAGGCCTTGACGCTGTGACTAACTAGGGCTCTGGTCATCTTTAACTAAGAGCCTAAAGCTGATCCAACAAAGGCACTGATGCTGCTCCTAAGTCACTCCCTGACAGTGTCCCCAGCTGAGGGCCTGACATTAAGCCTCACTCAGACCCTGTCGCTCTCCCTAAGTCAGGCCCTGATACTGTCCCTACCTGAAGCCTTAACACAGGTTCTCAATAAGGCCCTGATATTCTCAGTAACAAAGGTCTTCACACTATCCTTAGGTCATTTCCTGACACGATTCCTAGCCTTCACCCTAACCCTGTCCCGAGTTACTATCCTACGTCTTATGCTAACTAAAGACCTTATGCTGTGCCTACCTCAGGCACTGAATTTAGTCCCAAGACCGCTAGAGTGTCCCTCACTAGGCTCCATGCCCTTATCGTCACAATGTTCCGTGACCACTGTCATCACAATGCTCCACGCCCTTATCATCACAATGCCCCATGACCCCTGTCATCACAATGCTCCATGACCCCTTCCATCACAATGCTCCGTGACCCCGTTCATCAAAATGCGCCATGACCATTGTCATCACAATGCTCCATGACTCCTGGCATCCCAAAGCTCCATGACCACTCTCATCACAATGCTTCATGACCCTTGTCATCGCAATGCTACATACCATTGTCATCACAATGCTCCATACCCCATGTCATCACATTGGCCCATGACCCTTGTCTCACAATGTTCCATGCTCTTGTGATCACAATGCTCCATGCCCCTTGTCATCACAATGGTCCATGACCCCGGTCATCACAATGCTCCATTACCCTTGTCATCACAATCCTCCAGGTCCCCTGTCATTTTCAAAGCCAAATGACCCCTGTCATCACAATGCTTCATGGCCCTTGTCCTCACAAGGCCCCATGACCCCTGTCATCAAATTGCTCCATGTCCCCGTTTAGCACAATGCTCTAAATTACCCCTGTAATCACAGTGCTCCATAACCCTTTTCCTCACAATGCTCCATGCCCCTTTTCATCACAATGAGCCATGAAAACTTTCATCAGAATGCTCCATTACCCCTGTCTCATGTCCCCTTTCATCACAATGCATCATAATTACCCCTGTAATCACAGTGCTCCATAACCCCTTTCATCACAGTGCTCCATGCCCCCTGTCATCACAATGCTCCATGACCCCTTTCATCACAATGCTCCATTAATCCTTTCATCGCACTGCTCTATGACATTTGTCATCACAATGCTCCATGGCCTTTGTCATCACAATGCTCCATGTTCAATGTAATCACAGTGCTCCACGACCCCCGTCATCACAATGTTCCATGAGACATTTCATCACAAAGCTCCATGACGCTTGTCATCACAATGCTCCATGGCGCTGTGCATCACAATGCTCCATGACCACATTCAGCACAGTGGTCCATGACCCTTTTCATCACAATATTCCATGGCTCTTGCCATCACAATGCCCCATGGCGCTTGTCATCACAATGCTCCATGACCCCTTGTCATCACAATGCCCCATGGCCCCTTTCATCACAATGCTCCCAGACGTCTTTCATCACAATGCTCCATGTGCACTCTTCATCACAATGCTCCATGACCCCTTTTCATCACAATGCTCCATGACCATTTTCATCACAAGGCTCCATGCCCTTATCATCACAGTGCTCCATGAACCCTTTCATCACAATGCTCCATGGCCCTTCTCATCACAATGCCCCATGACACCTTCCATCACAATGCTCCATGACCCCTTTCATAAAATGCACCATGAACATTGTCATATCAAAGCTCCATGACCACGTTCATCACAATGCTCCATGACCCCTTTCCTTACAATGCTCCATGGCTCTTGTCATCACAAAGCTCCATGGCCCTTGTCATCACAATGCTCCATGCACTTTTCATCACAATTCTCCATGACCCTTGTCATCACAGTGCTCCATGGTGCTTCTCATCACAATGATCCAGAGCCTTAGTTCCTGAGTTGGGAGTAGTATCATTGCCTCAATTAGGGAAAATGTCAGTGACTGAGTTGGGAGTAGTGTGAGGTCCCTTGTTAGGGACACTGTCAGTGCCTGAGTTAGGTGTAGTGTCAGGGTTTTAGTTACGTACACTGTCAGTGCCTGAGTTGGGAATAGTGTCAGGGCCTTAGTTATGGACTGTGTCATTGCCTGAGTTAGGAATAGTGTCAGGACCTTAGTTAGGAGTAGCATCAGTGCCTTCGTTAGGTATTGTATCAGCGCCTCAGTTAGGAATAGATTCAGGGCCTTATTTTGGGACAGTGTCAGTGCCTGAGTTAGGAGTTTTGTCGGCCTTAGTTAGGGACCTTTTCAGGGCCTGAGTTCGGAGTAATGTCAGGGCCTTCCTTAGGTATTGTATCAGTGCCTGAGTTAGGAATAGTGTCAAGGCCTTAGTTAGGGACATTGCCAGGGCATGATTTAGGAGGAGTGTTAGGCTGTGAGTTATGAACAGTGTCAGGGCCTTAGTTAGTGACAGTGTCAGTTCCTGAGTTAGGAGTAGAGTCAGGGCCTAAGTTAGGGACAGTGCCAGTGCTGAGTTCGTAGTAGTATCAGAGCCTTAGTTAGAGACAGTGTCAGGGACTGGGTTAGGAGTAGTGTCAGAGGCTTTGTTAGGGACAGTGTCAGTGCCTGAGTTAAGAGTAGCGTCACAGCTTTAGTTAGGGCCAGTGTCCGGGCCTTAGTTAAGACCAGTGTCAGGGCCTATGACAGGAATCAGATCAAGGCCTGTGTTACGAGTAGTGTCAGGGCCTTAGTTAAGGACAGTGTCAGGGCCAGAGTCCTGACTTATTCCTAACTATCCTCACTAAGGATTTTTGACACTACTGCTAATTCAGATCCTGATAATATCCCTTACTAAGGCCCTGACCCTTTCCCTGGCTAAGGCCCTGAACTTTTCCTAAGTCAGGCCCTGATACTGTCCCTATCAATGGCCCTGACACTACACCTAACTTCGGCCCCGAAATGATACCTAACAAAGGCTCTGTTGCTAGTCCAAACTAAAGCCCTAAAATTGGTCTTAAATAAGGCCTTGACACTAATCCTAACTCAGGCCCTAACACTGTCCCTAGCTAAGGCCCTGACTGTACGCCTAACTCAGGCCCTCATACGATTCCTAACAATGGCTCTGATGCTAGTCCAAACTAAGGCCCTGAAATTGGTCCTCAATAAGGCCTTGACACGAATCCTAACTCAGGCCCTAGCCCTGTCCCTAACTAGGTCTCTGACAGTACACCTAACTCAGACCCTGACACTGTCCCTAAGCAAGGCCCTGACACTACTCCTCAGTCCCTTACACTGTACCTAACAAAGTCACTGATGCTAGGCCTAACTCAGGCCCTGAAAGTGTCTGTAACTAAGGCCCTGCTGCCATCAGTATGTAAAGTCCTGACATTATCCTGAGCTAATATCCTGACCTATGCCTTTCCAAGGTCCTGAAACTGTCCCAAATTAAGTCCTGACGCTGTCCGTAAGTGAAGACCTGAGGCTGTCCCTAACTCAGGCCCTGAAGCTTTCCTTAACTGAAGCCTTGAAGCTGTGACTAACTCAGGCCCTGATCATGTATTTCACGAAGACCTTAATGCTGATCCAGCAAAGACGCTGATGCTGCTCCAAAGTCATGCCCTGACAGTGTGCCCAGCAAAGGGCCTGACGCTATGCCTCACTCAGGCCCTGTCGCTCTCCCGAAGTCTGTTCCTGACACTGTCACTCACTAAGGCCCTGACTCTACTCCTAACTCAGTCCCGTACATTGTACCTAACAAAGGCTCTGATGCTAGTCGTAACTCAGGGCCTGACACTGTCTCTAACTAAGGGCTGCTGCCATCAACATCTAAAGTCCTGACATTATCCGGAGCTAATATCCTGACCCATGTCTTACCAAGGTCCTGAAACTGTCCCAAAGTAAGCCCTGACGCTGTCCCTAAGTGAGGCCCTGCAGCTTTCCCTAACTAACTCAGGCCTTGATGCTGTGACTAACTCAGACACTGATCATGTCTTTAACTAAGACCCTAAGGCTGATCCAACAGAGGCTGGCATGCTGCTCCTAAGTCATGCCCTGACAGTGTCCCCAGCTAAGGGTCTGACGCTAGGCCTCACTCAGACCCTATCGCTCTCCCTAAGTCAGGCTCTGATGCTGTCCCTACCTGAAGCCCTAACACTGGTTCTGAATAAGGCCCTGAGAGTCTCAGTAACAAAGGTCTTCTTAGGTCATTTCCTGACACTATCCCTACATGTTAAACTGTCACTGTCACTAGCTAATGTCCTGCCTCTTATGCTAACTGAAGCCCTTAGGTTGTGCCTGCCTCAGGCACTGAATTTAGTCCCAAGACCGTGAAACTGTCCCGAACTAAGGCCTAGATGCTCGTCCTACATCTGGCCCTGACACTGTCCCTAACTAAGGCCCTAACACTATTGCTAACTGAGGACCTGACACTGGACCTATCATGGGCCCGCTACTCCTAACTAACGCCTTGACACTGTCCCTTACTTAGGCCCTGCTACCATCAATATCTAAAGTCCTGACATTATCCTGAGCTAATATCCTAACTCATCTCTTACCAAGGTCCTGAAACTCTCCCTAAGGAAGCCCTGATGCTCTCCCTAAGTGAGGCCTTGAGGCTGTCCCTAACAGAGGCCCTGATAATATCTTTAACATAGCCCCTGAGGCTGATCCTACCGTGGCTCTTATGTTGCTCCTAAGTCATGCCCTGACACTGTCCCTAGCTAAGGCTCTGACGCTAGGCCTCACTCAGTCCCTGTCGCTCTCCCTAAGTCAGGCTCTGACGCTGTCCCTACCCGAAGCCCTGACACTCACTGGTCCTTAATTAGGCCCTGATGCTCTAAGTAACCAAGGTCTTGACACTATCCCTAGGTCATTTGCTGACACTATCCCTAGATCTTAACCTAAGCTTCTCTTTAGCTAATGTCGAGATTAGCTAAAGAGATTCTATAGAACGAGATTCTTTCATCTTCTGAATATGGTTTTCTTAAAAACATAATATTTATAGTGTTACTAACTTTAAACAAAATGTACTCAACTGCTGTGGAATAGTCCTTCATAGGAGCGTGCATGGTTCACTTCTGCATCTGCTTGTGGTGGTGTTCAAGTTGCTTCCAGCTGTAGATCCTCTTATGCTAGCTAAATCTGTGATTCTGTCCCTAAATGAGGCCCTGAATTTAGGTCCGAGGCTGTGAACCTGTCCCTAAGTGAGGCCTGGAGGCTCGTCCTAACGCAGGTCCTGACACTCTCCCTAACTAAGGCCCTGACACTACACCTAACTCCGTCACTGACACTGTACCTAACAAAGGCTCTGATGCTAGTCCGAACTTAGGCCTGACACTGCCTCTAACTAAGGCCCTGATGCCATCAATATCTGAACACCTGACATTATCCTGAGCTAATATCCTGACCCATGTCTTACCAAGGTCCTGAAACTTTCCCAAAGTAAGCCCTGACGCTGTCCCGAAGTGAGACCTTGAGGCTGTCCCTAACAGAGGCCCTGATAATATCTTTAACGAAGACCCTAATGCTGATCCTACAGAGGCCTTTATGCTGCTCCTAAGTCATGCCCTGATACTGTCCGTTACTCAGGCCCCAAAGATACGCCTCACTTAGGCCCTGTTGCTGTACCTTAGTTAGGCTCTGACGCTGTCCGTACATCAAGCCCTGGCACTGGTCCTGATTAAGGCCCTCACGCTGCTGCTAACTAAGGCCCTGATCCTCTCAATGACTAAGGTCTTCTCGTTATCCCTTGGTCATTTCCTTTCACTCTCTCTGGCCTGGAACCTGACTCTGTCCCGAGATAATCTCCTGCATCTTATGCTGACTGAAACCCTAATGCTCTCCCTAACTAAGGCCCTGACTACTCCTAACTAAGGCCATGACACTGTCTCTAACAAAGGCCCAGAATCTGTCCCTAATATAGGTCCTGCTGCCAGCAATAACTAAAATCCTGACACTCTCCTGAGATAATATCCTGACCCATTTCTAACCAAGGTCTTGACACTCTCCCTAAGAAAGCCCTGTCGCTGTCTTTAAGTGAAGACCTGAGGCTGTCGGTAACTCAGGCCCTGAAGCTTTCCCTAACTGAGGCCTTGACGCTGTGACTAACTAGGGCTCTGGTCATCTTTAACTAAGAGCCTAAAGCTGATCCAACAAAGGCACTGATGCTGCTCCTAAGTCACTCCCTGACAGTGTCCCCAGCTGAGGGCCTGACATTAGGCCTCACTCAGACCCTGTCGCTCTCCCTAAGTCAGGCCCTGATACTGTCCCTACCTGAAGCCCTAACACTGGTTCTCAATAAGGCCCTGATATTCTCAGTAACAAAGGTCTTCACACTATCCTTAGGTCAATTCCTGACACGATTCCTAGCCTTCACCCTAACCCTGTCCCGAGTTACTATCCTACGTCTTATGCTAACTAAAGACCTTATGCTGTGCCTACCTCAGGCACTGAATTTAGTCCCAAGACCGCTAGACTGTCCCTCACTAGGCTCCATGCCCTTATCGTCACAATGTTCCGTGACCACTGTCATCACAATGCTCCACGCCCTTATCATCACAATGCCCCATGACCCCTGTCATCACAATGCTCCATGACCCCTTCCATCACAATGCTCCGTGACCCCGTTCATCAAAATGCGCCATGACCATTGTCATCACAATGCTCCATGACTCCTGGCATCCCAAAGCTCCATGACCACTCTCATCACAATGCTTCATGACCCTTGTCATCGCAATGCTACATACCATTGTCATCACAATGCTCCATACCCCATGTCATCACATTGGCCCATGACCCTTGTCTCACAATGTTCCATGCTCTTGTGATCACAATGCTCCATGCCCCTTGTCATCACAATGGTCCATGACCCCGGTCATCAAAATGCTCCATTACCCTTGTCATCACAATCCTCCAGGTCCCCTGTCATTTACAAAGCCAAATGACCCCTGTCATCACAATGCTTCATGGCCCTTGTCCTCACAAGGCCCCATGACCCCTGTCATCAAATTGCTCCATGTCCCCGTTTAGCACAATGCTCTAAATTACCCCTGTAATCACAGTGCTCCATAACCCTTTTCCTCACAATGCTCCATGCCCCTTTTCATCACAATGAGCCATCAAAACTTTCATCAGAATGCTCCATTACCCCTGTCTCATGTCCCCTTTCATCACAATGCCTCACAATTACCCCTGTAATCACAGTGCTCCATAACCCCTTTCATCACAGTGCTCCATGCCCCCTGTCATCACAATGCTCCATGACCCCTTTCATCACAATGCTCCATTAATCCTTTCATCGCACTGCTCTATGACATTTGTCATCACAATGCTCCATGGCCTTTGTCATCACAATGCTCCATGTTCAATGTAATCACAGTGCTCCACGACCCCCGTCATCACAATGTTCCATGAGACATTTCATCACAAAGCTCCATGACGCTTGTCATCACAATGCTCCATGGCGCTGTGCATCACAATGCTCCATGACCACATTCAGCACAGTGGTCCATGACCCTTTTCATCACAATATTCCATGGCTCTTGCCATCACAATGCCCCATGGCGCTTGTCATCACAATGCTCCATGACCCCTTGTCATCACAATGCCCCATGGCCCCTTTCATCACAATGCTCCCAGACGTCTTTCATCACAATGCTCCATGTGCACTCTTCATCACAATGCTCCATGACCCCTTTTCATCACAATGCTCCATGACCATTTTCATCACAAGGCTCCATGCACTTATCATCACAGTGCTCCATGAACCCTTTCATCACAATGCTCCATGGCCCTTCTCATCACAATGCCCCATGACCCCTTCCATCACAATGCTCCATGACCCCTTTCATAAAATGCACCATGAACATTGTCATATCAAAGCTCCATGACCACGTTCATCACAATGCTCCATGACCCCTTTCCTTACAATGCTCCATGGCTCTTGTCATCACAAAGCTCCATGGCCCTTGTCATCACAATGCTCCATGCACTTTTCATCACAATTCTCCATGACCCTTGTCATCACAGTGCTCCATGGTGCTTCTCATCACAATGATCCAGAGCCTTAGTTCCTGAGTTGGGAGTAGTATCATTGCCTCAATTAGGGAAAATGTCAGTGACTGAGTTGGGAGTAGTGTGAGGGCCCTTGTTAGGGACACTGTCAGTGCCTGAGTTAGGTGTAGTGTCAGGGTTTTAGTTACGTACACTGTCAGTGCCTGAGTTGGGAATAGTGTCAGGGCCTTAGTTATGGACTGTGTCATTGCCTGAGTTAGGAATAGTGTCAGGGCCTTAGTTAGGAGTAGCATCAGTGCCTTCGTTAGGTATTGTATCAGCGCCTCAGTTAGGAATAGATTCAGGGCCTTATTTTGGGACAGTGTCAGTGCCTGAGTTAGGAGTTTTGTCGGCCTTAGTTAGGGACCTTTTCAGGGCCTGAGTTAGGAGTAATGTCAGGGCCTTCCTTAGGTATTGTATCAGTGCCTGAGTTAGGAATAGTGTCAAGGCCTTAGTTAGGGACATTGCCAGGGCATGATTTAGGAGGAGTGTTAGGCTGTGAGTTATGAACAGTGTCAGGGCCTTAGTTAGTGACAGTGTCAGTTCCTGAGTTAGGAGTAGAGTCAGGGCCTAAGTTAGGGACAGTGCCAGTGCTGAGTTCGTAGTAGTATCAGAGCCTTAGTTAGAGACAGTGTCAGGGACTGGGTTAGGAGTAGTGTCAGAGGCTTTGTTAGGGACAGTGTCAGTGCCTGAGTTAAGAGTAGCGTCACAGCTTTAGTTAGGGCCAGTGTCCGGGCCTTAGTTAAGACCAGTGTCAGGGCCTATGACAGGAATCAGATCAAGGCCTGTGTTACGAGTAGTGTCAGGGCCTTAGTTAAGGACAGTGTCAGGGCCAGAGTCCTGACTTATTCCTAACTATCCTCACTAAGGATTTTTGACACTACTGCTAATTCAGATCCTGATAATATCCCTTACTAAGGCCCTGACCCTTTCCCTGGCTAAGGCCCTGAACTTTTCCTAAGTCAGGCCCTGATACTGTCCCTATCAATGGCCCTGACACTACACCTAACTTCGGCCCCGAAATGATACCTAACAAAGGCTCTGTTGCTAGTCCAAACTAAAGCCCTAAAATTGGTCTTAAATAAGGCCTTGACACTAATCCTAACTCAGGCCCTAACACTGTCCCTAGCTAAGGCCCTGACAGTACGCCTAACTCAGGCCCTCATACGATTCCTAACAATGGCTCTGATGCTAGTCCAAACTAAGGCCCTGAAATTGGTCCTCAATAAGGCCTTGACACGAATCCTAACTCAGGCCCTAGCCCTGTCCCTAACTAGGTCTCTGACAGTACACCTAACTCAGACCCTGACACTGTCCCTAAGCAAGGCCCTGACACTACTCCTCAGTCCCTTACACTGTACCTAACAAAGTCACTGATGCTAGGCCTAACTCAGGCCCTGAAAGTGTCTGTAACTAAGGCCCTGCTGCCATCAGTATGTAAAGTCCTGACATTATCCTGAGCTAATATCCTGACCTATGTCTTTCCAAGGTCCTGAAACTGTCCCAAAGTAAGCCCTGACGCTGTCCGTAAGTGAAGACCTGAGGCTGTCCCTAACTCAGGCCCTGAAGCTTTCCTTAACTGAAGCCTTGAAGCTGTGACTAACTCAGGCCCTGATCATGTATTTCACGAAGACCTTAATGCTGATCCAGCAAAGACGCTGATGCTGCTCCAAAGTCATGCCCTGACAGTGTGCCCAGCAAAGGGCCTGACGCTATGCCTCACTCAGGCCCTGTCGCTCTCCCGAAGTCTGTTCCTGACACTGTCACTCACTAAGGCCCTGACTCTACTCCTAACTCAGTCCCGTACATTGTACCTAACAAAGGCTCTGATGCTAGTCGTAACTCAGGGCCTGACACTGTCTCTAACTAAGGGCTGCTGCCATCAACATCTAAAGTCCTGACATTATCCGGAGCTAATATCCTGACCCATGTCTTACCAAGGTCCTGAAACTGTCCCAAAGTAAGCCCTGACGCTGTCCCTAAGTGAGGCCCTGCAGCTTTCCCTAACTAACTCAGGCCTTGATGCTGTGACTAACTCAGACACTGATCATGTCTTTAACTAAGACCCTAAGGCTGATCCAACAGAGGCTGGCATGCTGCTCCTAAGTCATGCCCTGACAGTGTCCCCAGCTAAGGGTCTGACGCTAGGCCTCACTCAGACCCTATCGCTCTCCCTAAGTCAGGCTCTGATGCTGTCCCTACCGGAAGCCCTAACACTGGTTCTGAATAAGGCCCTGAGAGTCTCAGTAACAAAGGTCTTCTTAGGTCATTTCCTGACACTATCCCTACATGTTAAACTGACACTGTCACTAGCTAATGTCCTGCCTCTTATGCTAACTGAAGCCCTTAGGTTGTGCCTGCCTCAGGCACTGAATTTAGTCCCAAGACCGTGAAACTGTCCCGAACTAAGGCCTAGATGCTCGTCCTACATCTGGCCCTGACACTGTCCCTAACTAAGTCCCTAACACTGTTGCTAACTGAGGACCTGACACTGGACCTATCATGGGCCCGCTACTCCTAACTAACGCCTTGACACTGTCCCTTACTTAGGCCCTGCTACCATCAATATCTAAAGTCCTGACATTATCTTGAGCTAATATCCTAACTCATCTCTTACCAAGGTCCTGAAACTCTCCCTAAGGAAGCCCTGATGCTCTCCCTAAGTGAGGCCTTGAGGCTGTCCCTAACAGAGGCCCTGATAATATCTTTAACATAGCCCCTGAGGCTGATCCTACCGTGGCTCTTATGTTGCTCCTAAGTCATGCCCTGACACTGTCCCTAGGTAAGGCCCTGACGCTAGGCCTCACTCAGGCCCTGTCGCTCTCCCTAAGTCAGGCTCTGACGCTGTCCCTACCCGAAGCCCTGACACTCACTGGTCCTTAATTAGGCCCTGATGCTCTAAGTAACCAAGGTCTTGACACTATCCCTAGGTCATTTGCTGACACTATCCCTAGATCTTAACCTAAGCTTCTCTTTAGCTAATGTCGAGATTAGCTAAAGAGATTCTTTAGAACGAGATTCTTTCATCTTCTGAATATGGTTTTCTTAAAAACATAATTTTTATAGTGTTACTAACTTTAAACAAAATGTACTCAACTGCTGTGGAATAGTCCTTCATAGGAGCGTGCATGGTTCACTTCTGCATCTGCTTGTGGTGGTGTTCAAGTTGCTTTCAGCTGTAGATCCTCTTATGCTAGCTAAATCTGTGATTCTGTCCCTAAATGAGGCCCTGAATTTAGGTCCGAGGCCGTGAACCTGTCCCTAAGTGAGGCCTGGAGGCTCGTCCTAACGCAGGTCCTGACACTGTCCCTAACTAAGGCCCTGACACTACACCTAACTCCGTCACTGACACTGTACCTAACAAAGGCTCTGATGCTAGTCCGAACTTAGGCCTGACACTGCCTCTAACTAAGGCCCTGATGCCGTCAATATCTGAACACATGACATTATCCTGAGCTAATATCCTGACCCATGTCTTACCAAGGTCCTGAAACTTTCCCAAAGTAAGCCCTGACGCTGTCCCGAAGTGAGACCTTGAGGCTGTCCCTAACAGAGGCCCTGATAATATCTTTAACGAAGACCCTAATGCTGATCCTACAGAGGCCTTTATGCTGCTCCTAAGTCATGCCCTGATACTGTCCCTTACTCAGGCCCCAAAGATACGCCTCACTTAGGCCTTGTTGCTGTACCTTAGTTAGGCTCTGACGCTGTCCGTACATCAAGCCCTGGCACTGGTCCTGATTAAGGCCCTCACGCTGCTGCTAACTAAGGCCCTGATCCTCTCAATGACTAAGGTCTTCTCGTTATCCCTTGGTCATTTCCTTTCACTCTCTCTGGCCTGGAACCTGACTCTGTCCCGAGATAATCTCCTGCATCTTATGCTGACTGAATCCCTAACGCTCTCCCTAACTAAGGCCCTGACTACTCCTAACTAAGGCCATGACACTGTCTCTAACAAAGGCCCAGAATCTGTCCCTAATATAGGTCCTGCTGCCAGCAATAACTAAAATCCTGACACTCTCCTGAGATAATATCCTGACCCATTTCTAACCAAGGTCTTGACACTCTCCCTAAGAAAGCCCTGTCGCTGTCTTTAAGTGAAGACCTGAGGCTGTCCGTAACTCAGGCCCTGAAGCTTTCCCTAACTGAGGCCTTGACGCTGTGACTAACTAGGGCTCTGGTCATCTTTAACTAAGAGCCTAAAGCTGATCCAACAAAGGCACTGATGCTGCTCCTAAGTCACTCCCTGACAGTGTCCCCAGCTGAGGGCCTGACATTAAGCCTCACTCAGACCCTCTCGCTCTCCCTAAGTCAGGCCCTGATACTGTCCCTACCTGAAGCCCTAACACAGGTTCTCAATAAGGCCCTGATATTCTCAGTAACAAAGGTCTTCACACTATCCTTAGGTCATTTCCTGACACGATTCCTAGCCTTCACCCTAACCCTGTCCCGAGTTACTATCCTACGTCTTATGCTAACTAAAGACCTTATGCTGTGCCTACCTCAGGCACTGAATTTAGTCCCAAGACCGCTAGACTGTCCCTCACTAGGCTCCATGCCCTTATCGTCACAATGTTCCGTGACCACTGTCATCACAATGCTCCACGCCCTTATCATCACAATGCCCCATGACCCCTGTCATCACAATGCTCCATGACCCCTTCCATCACAATGCTCCGTGACCCCATTCATCAAAATGCGCCATGACCATTGTCATCACAATGCTCCATGACTCCTGGCATCCCAAAGCTCCATGACCACTCTCATCACAATGCTTCATGACCCTTGTCATCGCAATGCTACATACCATTGTCATCACAATGCTCCATACCCCATGTCATCACATTGGCCCATGACCCTTGTCTCACAATGTTCCATGCTCTTGTGATCACAATGCTCCATGCCCCTTGTCATCACAATGGTCCATGACCCCGGTCCTCACAATGCTCCATTACCCTTGTCATCACAATCCTCCAGGTCCCCTGTCATTTTCAAAGCCAAATGACCCCTGTCATCACAATGCTTCATGGCCCTTGTCCTCACAAGGCCCCATGACCCCTGTCATCAAATTGCTCCATGTCCCCGTTTAGCACAATGCTCTAAATTACCCCTGTAATCACAGTGCTCCATAACCCTTTTCCTCACAATGCTCCATGCCCCTTTTCATCACAATGAGCCATGAAAACTTTCATCAGAATGCTCCATTACCCCTGTCTCATGTCCCCTTTCATCACAATGCATCACAATTACCCCTGTAATCACAGTGCTCCATAACCCCTTTCATCACAGTGCTCCATGCCCCCTGTCATCACAATGCTCCATGACCCCTTTCATCACAATGCTCCATTAATCCTTTCATCGCACTGCTCTATGACATTTGTCATCACAATGCTCCATGGCCTTTGTCATCACAATGCTCCATGTTCAATGTAATCACAGTGCTCCACGACCCCCGTCATCACAATGTTCCATGAGACATTTCATCACAAAGCTCCATGACGCTTGTCATCACAATGCTCCATGGCGCTGTGCATCACAATGCTCCATGACCACATTCAGCACAGTGGTCCATGACCCTTTTCATCACAATATTCCATGGCTCTTGCCATCACAATGCCCCATGGCGCTTGTCATCACAATGCTCCATGACCCCTTGTCATCACAATGCCCCATGGCCCCTTTCATCACAATGCTCCCAGACGTCTTTCATCACAATGCTCCATGTGCACTCTTCATCACAATGCTCCATGACCCCTTTTCATCACAATGCTCCATGACCATTTTCATCACAAGGCTCCATGCCCTTATCATCACAGTGCTCCATGAACCCTTTCATCACAATGCTCCATGGCCCTTCTCATCACAATGCCCCATGACACCTTCCATCACAATGCTCCATGACCCCTTTCATAAAATGCACCATGAACATTGTCATATCAAAGCTCCATGACCACGTTCATCACAATGCTCCATGACCCCTTTCCTTACAATGCTCCATGGCTCTTGTCATCACAAAGCTCCATGGCCCTTGTCATCACAATGCTCCATGCACTTTTCATCACAATTCTCCATGACCCTTGTCATCACAGTGCTCCATGGTGCTTCTCATCACAATGATCCAGAGCCTTAGTTCCTGAGTTGGGAGTAGTATCATTGCCTCAATTAGGGAAAATGTCAGTGACTGAGTTGGGAGTAGTGTGAGGTCCCTTGTTAGGGACACTGTCAGTGCCTGAGTTAGGTGTAGTGTCAGGGTTTTAGTTACGTACACTGTCAGTGCCTGAGTTGGGAATAGTGTCAGGGCCTTAGTTATGGACTGTGTCATTGCCTGAGTTAGGAATAGTGTCAGGACCTTAGTTAGGAGTAGCATCAGTGCCTTCGTTAGGTATTGTATCAGCGCCTCAGTTAGGAATAGATTCAGGGCCTTATTTTGGGACAGTGTCAGTGCCTGAGTTAGGAGTTTTGTCGGCCTTAGTTAGGGACCTTTTCAGGGCCTGAGTTCGGAGTAATGTCAGGGCCTTCCTTAGGTATTGTATCAGTGCCTGAGTTAGGAATAGTGTCAAGGCCTTAGTTAGGGACATTGCCAGGGCATGATTTAGGAGGAGTGTTAGGCTGTGAGTTATGAACAGTGTCAGGGCCTTAGTTAGTGACAGTGTCAGTTCCTGAGTTAGGAGTAGAGTCAGGGCCTAAGTTAGGGACAGTGCCAGTGCTGAGTTCGTAGTAGTATCAGAGCCTTAGTTAGAGACAGTGTCAGGGACTGGGTTAGGAGTAGTGTCAGAGGCTTTGTTAGGGACAGTGTCAGTGCCTGAGTTAAGAGTAGCGTCACAGCTTTAGTTAGGGCCAGTGTCCGGGCCTTAGTTAAGACCAGTGTCAGGGCCTATGACAGGAATCAGATCAAGGCCTGTGTTACGAGTAGTGTCAGGGCCTTAGTTAAGGACAGTGTCAGGGCCAGAGTCCTGACTTATTCCTAACTATCCTCACTAAGGATTTTTGACACTACTGCTAATTCAGATCCTGATAATATCCCTTACTAAGGCCCTGACCCTTTCCCTGGCTAAGGCCCTGAACTTTTCCTAAGTCAGGCCCTGATACTGTCCCTATCAATGGCCCTGACACTACACCTAACTTCGGCCCCGAAATGATACCTAACAAAGGCTCTGTTGCTAGTCCAAACTAAAGCCCTAAAATTGGTCTTAAATAAGGCCTTGACACTAATCCTAACTCAGGCCCTAACACTGTCCCTAGCTAAGGCCCTGACTGTACGCCTAACTCAGGCCCTCATACGATTCCTAACAATGGCTCTGATGCTAGTCCAAACTAAGGCCCTGAAATTGGTCCTCAATAAGGCCTTGACACGAATCCTAACTCAGGCCCTAGCCCTGTCCCTAACTAGGTCTCTGACAGTACACCTAACTCAGACCCTGACACTGTCCCTAAGCAAGGCCCTGACACTACTCCTCAGTCCCTTACACTGTACCTAACAAAGTCACTGATGCTAGGCCTAACTCAGGCCCTGAAAGTGTCTGTAACTAAGGCCCTGCTGCCATCAGTATGTAAAGTCCTGACATTATCCTGAGCTAATATCCTGACCTATGCCTTTCCAAGGTCCTGAAACTGTCCCAAATTAAGTCCTGACGCTGTCCGTAAGTGAAGACCTGAGGCTGTCCCTAACTCAGGCCCTGAAGCTTTCCTTAACTGAAGCCTTGAAGCTGTGACTAACTCAGGCCCTGATCATGTATTTCACGAAGACCTTAATGCTGATCCAGCAAAGACGCTGATGCTGCTCCAAAGTCATGCCCTGACAGTGTGCCCAGCAAAGGGCCTGACGCTATGCCTCACTCAGGCCCTGTCGCTCTCCCGAAGTCTGTTCCTGACACTGTCACTCACTAAGGCCCTGACTCTACTCCTAACTCAGTCCCGTACATTGTACCTAACAAAGGCTCTGATGCTAGTCGTAACTCAGGGCCTGACACTGTCTCTAACTAAGGGCTGCTGCCATCAACATCTAAAGTCCTGACATTATCCGGAGCTAATATCCTGACCCATGTCTTACCAAGGTCCTGAAACTGTCCCAAAGTAAGCCCTGACGCTGTCCCTAAGTGAGGCCCTGCAGCTTTCCCTAACTAACTCAGGCCTTGATGCTGTGACTAACTCAGACACTGATCATGTCTTTAACTAAGACCCTAAGGCTGATCCAACAGAGGCTGGCATGCTGCTCCTAAGTCATGCCCTGACAGTGTCCCCAGCTAAGGGTCTGACGCTAGGCCTCACTCAGACCCTATCGCTCTCCCTAAGTCAGGCTCTGATGCTGTCCCTACCTGAAGCCCTAACACTGGTTCTGAATAAGGCCCTGAGAGTCTCAGTAACAAAGGTCTTCTTAGGTCATTTCCTGACACTATCCCTACATGTTAAACTGTCACTGTCACTAGCTAATGTCCTGCCTCTTATGCTAACTGAAGCCCTTAGGTTGTGCCTGCCTCAGGCACTGAATTTAGTCCCAAGACCGTGAAACTGTCCCGAACTAAGGCCTAGATGCTCGTCCTACATCTGGCCCTGACACTGTCCCTAACTAAGGCCCTAACACTATTGCTAACTGAGGACCTGACACTGGACCTATCATGGGCCCGCTACTCCTAACTAACGCCTTGACACTGTCCCTTACTTAGGCCCTGCTACCATCAATATCTAAAGTCCTGACATTATCCTGAGCTAATATCCTAACTCATCTCTTACCAAGGTCCTGAAACTCTCCCTAAGGAAGCCCTGATGCTCTCCCTAAGTGAGGCCTTGAGGCTGTCCCTAACAGAGGCCCTGATAATATCTTTAACATAGCCCCTGAGGCTGATCCTACCGTGGCTCTTATGTTGCTCCTAAGTCATGCCCTGACACTGTCCCTAGCTAAGGCTCTGACGCTAGGCCTCACTCAGTCCCTGTCGCTCTCCCTAAGTCAGGCTCTGACGCTGTCCCTACCCGAAGCCCTGACACTCACTGGTCCTTAATTAGGCCCTGATGCTCTAAGTAACCAAGGTCTTGACACTATCCCTAGGTCATTTGCTGACACTATCCCTAGATCTTAACCTAAGCTTCTCTTTAGCTAATGTCGAGATTAGCTAAAGAGATTCTATAGAACGAGATTCTTTCATCTTCTGAATATGGTTTTCTTAAAAACATAATATTTATAGTGTTACTAACTTTAAACAAAATGTACTCAACTGCTGTGGAATAGTCCTTCATAGGAGCGTGCATGGTTCACTTCTGCATCTGCTTGTGGTGGTGTTCAAGTTGCTTTCAGCTGTAGATCCTCTTATGCTAGCTAAATCTGTGATTCTGTCCCTAAATGAGGCCCTGAATTTAGGTCCGAGGCCGTGAACCTGTCCCTAAGTGAGGCCTGGAGGCTCGTCCTAACGCAGGTCCTGACACTGTCCCTAACTAAGGCCCTGACACTACACCTAACTCCGTCACTGACACTGTACCTAACAAAGGCTCTGATGCTAGTCCGAACTTAGGCCTGACACTGCCTCTAACTAAGGCCCTGATGCCGTCAATATCTGAACACATGACATTATCCTGAGCTAATATCCTGACCCATGTCTTACCAAGGTCCTGAAACTTTCCCAAAGTAAGCCCTGACGCTGTCCCGAAGTGAGACCTTGAGGCTGTCCCTAACAGAGGCCCTGATAATATCTTTAACGAAGACCCTAATGCTGATCCTACAGAGGCCTTTATGCTGCTCCTAAGTCATGCCCTGATACTGTCCCTTACTCAGGCCCCAAAGATACGCCTCACTTAGGCCTTGTTGCTGTACCTTAGTTAGGCTCTGACGCTGTCCGTACATCAAGCCCTGGCACTGGTCCTGATTAAGGCCCTCACGCTGCTGCTAACTAAGGCCCTGATCCTCTCAATGACTAAGGTCTTCTCGTTATCCCTTGGTCATTTCCTTTCACTCTCTCTGGCCTGGAACCTGACTCTGTCCCGAGATAATCTCCTGCATCTTATGCTGACTGAAACCCTAACGATCTCCCTAACTAAGGCCCTGACTACTCCTAACTAAGGCCATGACACTGTCTCTAACAAAGGCCCAGAATCTGTCCCTAATATAGGTCCTGCTGCCAGCAATAACTAAAATCCTGACACTCTCCTGAGATAATATCCTGACCCATTTCTAACCAAGGTCTTGACACTCTCCCTAAGAAAGCCCTGTCGCTGTCTTTAAGTGAAGACCTGAGGCTGTCCGTAACTCAGGCCCTGAAGCTTTCCCTAACTGAGGCCTTGACGCTGTGACTAACTAGGGCTCTGGTCATCTTTAACTAAGAGCCTAAAGCTGATCCAACAAAGGCACTGATGCTGCTCCTAAGTCACTCCCTGACAGTGTCCCCAGCTGAGGGCCTGACATTAAGCCTCACTCAGACCCTGTCGCTCTCCCTAAGTCAGGCCCTGATACTGTCCCTACCTGAAGCCTTAACACAGGTTCTCAATAAGGCCCTGATATTCTCAGTAACAAAGGTCTTCACACTATCCTTAGGTCATTTCCTGACACGATTCCTAGCCTTCACCCTAACCCTGTCCCGAGTTACTATCCTACGTCTTATGCTAACTAAAGACCTTATGCTGTGCCTACCTCAGGCACTGAATTTAGTCCCAAGACCGCTAGAGTGTCCCTCACTAGGCTCCATGCCCTTATCGTCACAATGTTCCGTGACCACTGTCATCACAATGCTCCACGCCCTTATCATCACAATGCCCCATGACCCCTGTCATCACAATGCTCCATGACCCCTTCCATCACAATGCTCCGTGACCCCGTTCATCAAAATGCGCCATGACCATTGTCATCACAATGCTCCATGACTCCTGGCATCCCAAAGCTCCATGACCACTCTCATCACAATGCTTCATGACCCTTGTCATCGCAATGCTACATACCATTGTCATCACAATGCTCCATACCCCATGTCATCACATTGGCCCATGACCCTTGTCTCACAATGTTCCATGCTCTTGTGATCACAATGCTCCATGCCCCTTGTCATCACAATGGTCCATGACCCCGGTCATCACAATGCTCCATTACCCTTGTCATCACAATCCTCCAGGTCCCCTGTCATTTTCAAAGCCAAATGACCCCTGTCATCACAATGCTTCATGGCCCTTGTCCTCACAAGGCCCCATGACCCCTGTCATCAAATTGCTCCATGTCCCCGTTTAGCACAATGCTCTAAATTACCCCTGTAATCACAGTGCTCCATAACCCTTTTCCTCACAATGCTCCATGCCCCTTTTCATCACAATGAGCCATGAAAACTTTCATCAGAATGCTCCATTACCCCTGTCTCATGTCCCCTTTCATCACAATGCATCACAATTACCCCTGTAATCACAGTGCTCCATAACCCCTTTCATCACAGTGCTCCATGCCCCCTGTCATCACAATGCTCCATGACCCCTTTCATCACAATGCTCCATTAATCCTTTCATCGCACTGCTCTATGACATTTGTCATCACAATGCTCCATGGCCTTTGTCATCACAATGCTCCATGTTCAATGTAATCACAGTGCTCCACGACCCCCGTCATCACAATGTTCCATGAGACATTTCATCACAAAGCTCCATGACGCTTGTCATCACAATGCTCCATGGCGCTGTGCATCACAATGCTCCATGACCACATTCAGCACAGTGGTCCATGACCCTTTTCATCACAATATTCCATGGCTCTTGCCATCACAATGCCCCATGGCGCTTGTCATCACAATGCTCCATGACCCCTTGTCATCACAATGCCCCATGGCCCCTTTCATCACAATGCTCCCAGACGTCTTTCATCACAATGCTCCATGTGCACTCTTCATCACAATGCTCCATGACCCCTTTTCATCACAATGCTCCATGACCATTTTCATCACAAGGCTCCATGCCCTTATCATCACAGTGCTCCATGAACCCTTTCATCACAATGCTCCATGGCCCTTCTCATCACAATGCCCCATGACACCTTCCATCACAATGCTCCATGACCCCTTTCATAAAATGCACCATGAACATTGTCATATCAAAGCTCCATGACCACGTTCATCACAATGCTCCATGACCCCTTTCCTTACAATGCTCCATGGCTCTTGTCATCACAAAGCTCCATGGCCCTTGTCATCACAATGCTCCATGCACTTTTCATCACAATTCTCCATGACCCTTGTCATCACAGTGCTCCATGGTGCTTCTCATCACAATGATCCAGAGCCTTAGTTCCTGAGTTGGGAGTAGTATCATTGCCTCAATTAGGGAAAATGTCAGTGACTGAGTTGGGAGTAGTGTGAGGTCCCTTGTTAGGGACACTGTCAGTGCCTGAGTTAGGTGTAGTGTCAGGGTTTTAGTTACGTACACTGTCAGTGCCTGAGTTGGGAATAGTGTCAGGGCCTTAGTTATGGACTGTGTCATTGCCTGAGTTAGGAATAGTGTCAGGACCTTAGTTAGGAGTAGCATCAGTGCCTTCGTTAGGTATTGTATCAGCGCCTCAGTTAGGAATAGATTCAGGGCCTTATTTTGGGACAGTGTCAGTGCCTGAGTTAGGAGTTTTGTCGGCCTTAGTTAGGGACCTTTTCAGGGCCTGAGTTCGGAGTAATGTCAGGGCCTTCCTTAGGTATTGTATCAGTGCCTGAGTTAGGAATAGTGTCAAGGCCTTAGTTAGGGACATTGCCAGGGCATGATTTAGGAGGAGTGTTAGGCTGTGAGTTATGAACAGTGTCAGGGCCTTAGTTAGTGACAGTGTCAGTTCCTGAGTTAGGAGTAGAGTCAGGGCCTAAGTTAGGGACAGTGCCAGTGCTGAGTTCGTAGTAGTATCAGAGCCTTAGTTAGAGACAGTGTCAGGGACTGGGTTAGGAGTAGTGTCAGAGGCTTTGTTAGGGACAGTGTCAGTGCCTGAGTTAAGAGTAGCGTCACAGCTTTAGTTAGGGCCAGTGTCCGGGCCTTAGTTAAGACCAGTGTCAGGGCCTATGACAGGAATCAGATCAAGGCCTGTGTTACGAGTAGTGTCAGGGCCTTAGTTAAGGACAGTGTCAGGGCCAGAGTCCTGACTTATTCCTAACTATCCTCACTAAGGATTTTTGACACTACTGCTAATTCAGATCCTGATAATATCCCTTACTAAGGCCCTGACCCTTTCCCTGGCTAAGGCCCTGAACTTTTCCTAAGTCAGGCCCTGATACTGTCCCTATCAATGGCCCTGACACTACACCTAACTTCGGCCCCGAAATGATACCTAACAAAGGCTCTGTTGCTAGTCCAAACTAAAGCCCTAAAATTGGTCTTAAATAAGGCCTTGACACTAATCCTAACTCAGGCCCTAACACTGTCCCTAGCTAAGGCCCTGACTGTACGCCTAACTCAGGCCCTCATACGATTCCTAACAATGGCTCTGATGCTAGTCCAAACTAAGGCCCTGAAATTGGTCCTCAATAAGGCCTTGACACGAATCCTAACTCAGGCCCTAGCCCTGTCCCTAACTAGGTCTCTGACAGTACACCTAACTCAGACCCTGACACTGTCCCTAAGCAAGGCCCTGACACTACTCCTCAGTCCCTTACACTGTACCTAACAAAGTCACTGATGCTAGGCCTAACTCAGGCCCTGAAAGTGTCTGTAACTAAGGCCCTGCTGCCATCAGTATGTAAAGTCCTGACATTATCCTGAGCTAATATCCTGACCTATGCCTTTCCAAGGTCCTGAAACTGTCCCAAATTAAGTCCTGACGCTGTCCGTAAGTGAAGACCTGAGGCTGTCCCTAACTCAGGCCCTGAAGCTTTCCTTAACTGAAGCCTTGAAGCTGTGACTAACTCAGGCCCTGATCATGTATTTCACGAAGACCTTAATGCTGATCCAGCAAAGACGCTGATGCTGCTCCAAAGTCATGCCCTGACAGTGTGCCCAGCAAAGGGCCTGACGCTATGCCTCACTCAGGCCCTGTCGCTCTCCCGAAGTCTGTTCCTGACACTGTCACTCACTAAGGCCCTGACTCTACTCCTAACTCAGTCCCGTACATTGTACCTAACAAAGGCTCTGATGCTAGTCGTAACTCAGGGCCTGACACTGTCTCTAACTAAGGGCTGCTGCCATCAACATCTAAAGTCCTGACATTATCCGGAGCTAATATCCTGACCCATGTCTTACCAAGGTCCTGAAACTGTCCCAAAGTAAGCCCTGACGCTGTCCCTAAGTGAGGCCCTGCAGCTTTCCCTAACTAACTCAGGCCTTGATGCTGTGACTAACTCAGACACTGATCATGTCTTTAACTAAGACCCTAAGGCTGATCCAACAGAGGCTGGCATGCTGCTCCTAAGTCATGCCCTGACAGTGTCCCCAGCTAAGGGTCTGACGCTAGGCCTCACTCAGACCCTATCGCTCTCCCTAAGTCAGGCTCTGATGCTGTCCCTACCTGAAGCCCTAACACTGGTTCTGAATAAGGCCCTGAGAGTCTCAGTAACAAAGGTCTTCTTAGGTCATTTCCTGACACTATCCCTACATGTTAAACTGTCACTGTCACTAGCTAATGTCCTGCCTCTTATGCTAACTGAAGCCCTTAGGTTGTGCCTGCCTCAGGCACTGAATTTAGTCCCAAGACCGTGAAACTGTCCCGAACTAAGGCCTAGATGCTCGTCCTACATCTGGCCCTGACACTGTCCCTAACTAAGGCCCTAACACTATTGCTAACTGAGGACCTGACACTGGACCTATCATGGGCCCGCTACTCCTAACTAACGCCTTGACACTGTCCCTTACTTAGGCCCTGCTACCATCAATATCTAAAGTCCTGACATTATCCTGAGCTAATATCCTAACTCATCTCTTACCAAGGTCCTGAAACTCTCCCTAAGGAAGCCCTGATGCTCTCCCTAAGTGAGGCCTTGAGGCTGTCCCTAACAGAGGCCCTGATAATATCTTTAACATAGCCCCTGAGGCTGATCCTACCGTGGCTCTTATGTTGCTCCTAAGTCATGCCCTGACACTGTCCCTAGCTAAGGCTCTGACGCTAGGCCTCACTCAGTCCCTGTCGCTCTCCCTAAGTCAGGCTCTGACGCTGTCCCTACCCGAAGCCCTGACACTCACTGGTCCTTAATTAGGCCCTGATGCTCTAAGTAACCAAGGTCTTGACACTATCCCTAGGTCATTTGCTGACACTATCCCTAGATCTTAACCTAAGCTTCTCTTTAGCTAATGTCGAGATTAGCTAAAGAGATTCTATAGAACGAGATTCTTTCATCTTCTGAATATGGTTTTCTTAAAAACATAATATTTATAGTGTTACTAACTTTAAACAAAATGTACTCAACTGCTGTGGAATAGTCCTTCATAGGAGCGTGCATGGTTCACTTCTGCATCTGCTTGTGGTGGTGTTCAAGTTGCTTCCAGCTGTAGATCCTCTTATGCTAGCTAAATCTGTGATTCTGTCCATAAATGAGGCCCTGAATTTAGGTCCGAGGCTGTGAACCTGTCCCTAAGTGAGGCCTGGAGGCTCGTCCTAACGCAGGTCCTGACACTCTCCCTAACTAAGGCCCTGACACTACACCTAACTCCGTCACTGACACTGTACCTAACAAAGGCTCTGATGCTAGTCCGAACTTAGGCCTGACACTGCCTCTAACTAAGGCCCTGATGCCATCAATATCTGAACACCTGACATTATCCTGAGCTAATATCCTGACCCATGTCTTACCAAGGTCCTGAAACTTTCCCAAAGTAAGCCCTGACGCTGTCCCGAAGTGAGACCTTGAGGCTGTCCCTAACAGAGGCCCTGATAATATCTTTAACGAAGACCCTAATGCTGATCCTACAGAGGCCTTTATGCTGCTCCTAAGTCATGCCCTGATACTGTCCGTTACTCAGGCCCCAAAGATACGCCTCACTTAGGCCCTGTTGCTGTACCTTAGTTAGGCTCTGACGCTGTCCGTACATCAAGCCCTGGCACTGGTCCTGATTAAGGCCCTCACGCTGCTGCTAACTAAGGCCCTGATCCTCTCAATGACTAAGGTCTTCTCGTTATCCCTTGGTCATTTCCTTTCACTCTCTCTGGCCTGGAACCTGACTCTGTCCCGAGATAATCTCCTGCATCTTATGCTGACTGAAACCCTAATGCTCTCCCTAACTAAGGCCCTGACTACTCCTAACTAAGGCCATGACACTGTCTCTAACAAAGGCCCAGAATCTGTCCCTAATATAGGTCCTGCTGCCAGCAATAACTAAAATCCTGACACTCTCCTGAGATAATATCCTGACCCATTTCTAACCAAGGTCTTGACACTCTCCCTAAGAAAGCCCTGTCGCTGTCTTTAAGTGAAGACCTGAGGCTGTCGGTAACTCAGGCCCTGAAGCTTTCCCTAACTGAGGCCTTGACGCTGTGACTAACTAGGGCTCTGGTCATCTTTAACTAAGAGCCTAAAGCTGATCCAACAAAGGCACTGATGCTGCTCCTAAGTCACTCCCTGACAGTGTCCCCAGCTGAGGGCCTGACATTAGGCCTCACTCAGACCCTGTCGCTCTCCCTAAGTCAGGCCCTGATACTGTCCCTACCTGAAGCCCTAACACTGGTTCTCAATAAGGCCCTGATATTCTCAGTAACAAAGGTCTTCACACTATCCTTAGGTCAATTCCTGACACGATTCCTAGCCTTCACCCTAACCCTGTCCCGAGTTACTATCCTACGTCTTATGCTAACTAAAGACCTTATGCTGTGCCTACCTCAGGCACTGAATTTAGTCCCAAGACCGCTAGACTGTCCCTCACTAGGCTCCATGCCCTTATCGTCACAATGTTCCGTGACCACTGTCATCACAATGCTCCACGCCCTTATCATCACAATGCCCCATGACCCCTGTCATCACAATGCTCCATGACCCCTTCCATCACAATGCTCCGTGACCCCGTTCATCAAAATGCGCCATGACCATTGTCATCACAATGCTCCATGACTCCTGGCATCCCAAAGCTCCATGACCACTCTCATCACAATGCTTCATGACCCTTGTCATCGCAATGCTACATACCATTGTCATCACAATGCTCCATACCCCATGTCATCACATTGGCCCATGACCCTTGTCTCACAATGTTCCATGCTCTTGTGATCACAATGCTCCATGCCCCTTGTCATCACAATGGTCCATGACCCCGGTCATCAAAATGCTCCATTACCCTTGTCATCACAATCCTCCAGGTCCCCTGTCATTTACAAAGCCAAATGACCCCTGTCATCACAATGCTTCATGGCCCTTGTCCTCACAAGGCCCCATGACCCCTGTCATCAAATTGCTCCATGTCCCCGTTTAGCACAATGCTCTAAATTACCCCTGTAATCACAGTGCTCCATAACCCTTTTCCTCACAATGCTCCATGCCCCTTTTCATCACAATGAGCCATGAAAACTTTCATCAGAATGCTCCATTACCCCTGTCTCATGTCCCCTTTCATCACAATGCCTCACAATTACCCCTGTAATCACAGTGCTCCATAACCCCTTTCATCACAGTGCTCCATGCCCCCTGTCATCACAATGCTCCATGACCCCTTTCATCACAATGCTCCATTAATCCTTTCATCGCACTGCTCTATGACATTTGTCATCACAATGCTCCATGGCCTTTGTCATCACAATGCTCCATGTTCAATGTAATCACAGTGCTCCACGACCCCCGTCATCACAATGTTCCATGAGACATTTCATCACAAAGCTCCATGACGCTTGTCATCACAATGCTCCATGGCGCTGTGCATCACAATGCTCCATGACCACATTCAGCACAGTGGTCCATGACCCTTTTCATCACAATATTCCATGGCTCTTGCCATCACAATGCCCCATGGCGCTTGTCATCACAATGCTCCATGACCCCTTGTCATCACAATGCCCCATGGCCCCTTTCATCACAATGCTCCCAGACGTCTTTCATCACAATGCTCCATGTGCACTCTTCATCACAATGCTCCATGACCCCTTTTCATCACAATGCTCCATGACCATTTTCATCACAAGGCTCCATGCCCTTATCATCACAGTGCTCCATGAACCCTTTCATCACAATGCTCCATGGCCCTTCTCATCACAATGCCCCATGACCCCTTCCATCACAATGCTCCATGACCCCTTTCATAAAATGCACCATGAACATTGTCATATCAAAGCTCCATGACCACGTTCATCACAATGCTCCATGACCCCTTTCCTTACAATGCTCCATGGCTCTTGTCATCACAAAGCTCCATGGCCCTTGTCATCACAATGCTCCATGCACTTTTCATCACAATTCTCCATGACCCTTGTCATCACAGTGCTCCATGGTGCTTCTCATCACAATGATCCAGAGCCTTAGTTCCTGAGTTGGGAGTAGTATCATTGCCTCAATTAGGGAAAATGTCAGTGACTGAGTTGGGAGTAGTGTGAGGGCCCTTGTTAGGGACACTGTCAGTGCCTGAGTTAGGTGTAGTGTCAGGGTTTTAGTTACGTACACTGTCAGTGCCTGAGTTGGGAATAGTGTCAGGGCCTTAGTTATGGACTGTGTCATTGCCTGAGTTAGGAATAGTGTCAGGGCCTTAGTTAGGAGTAGCATCAGTGCCTTCGTTAGGTATTGTATCAGCGCCTCAGTTAGGAATAGATTCAGGGCCTTATTTTGGGACAGTGTCAGTGCCTGAGTTAGGAGTTTTGTCGGCCTTAGTTAGGGACCTTTTCAGGGCCTGAGTTCGGGGTAATGTCAGGGCCTTCCTTAGGTATTGTATCAGTGCCTGAGTTAGGAATAGTGTCAAGGCCTTAGTTAGGGACATTGCCAGGGCATGATTTAGGAGGAGTGTTAGGCTGTGAGTTATGAACAGTGTCAGGGCCTTAGTTAGTGACAGTGTCAGTTCCTGAGTTAGGAGTAGAGTCAGGGCCTAAGTTAGGGACAGTGCCAGTGCTGAGTTCGTAGTAGTATCAGAGCCTTAGTTAGAGACAGTGTCAGGGACTGGGTTAGGAGTAGTGTCAGAGGCTTTGTTAGGGACAGTGTCAGTGCCTGAGTTAAGAGTAGCGTCACAGCTTTAGTTAGGGCCAGTGTCCGGGCCTTAGTTAAGACCAGTGTCAGGGCCTATGACAGGAATCAGATCAAGGCCTGTGTTACGAGTAGTGTCAGGGCCTTAGTTAAGGACAGTGTCAGGGCCAGAGTCCTGACTTATTCCTAACTATCCTCACTAAGGATTTTTGACACTACTGCTAATTCAGATCCTGATAATATCCCTTACTAAGGCCCTGACCCTTTCCCTGGCTAAGGCCCTGAACTTTTCCTAAGTCAGGCCCTGATACTGTCCCTATCAATGGCCCTGACACTACACCTAACTTCGGCCCCGAAATGATACCTAACAAAGGCTCTGTTGCTAGTCCAAACTAAAGCCCTAAAATTGGTCTTAAATAAGGCCTTGACACTAATCCTAACTCAGGCCCTAACACTGTCCCTAGCTAAGGCCCTGACAGTACGCCTAACTCAGGCCCTCATACGATTCCTAACAATGGCTCTGATGCTAGTCCAAACTAAGGCCCTGAAATTGGTCCTCAATAAGGCCTTGACACGAATCCTAACTCAGGCCCTAGCCCTGTCCCTAACTAGGTCTCTGACAGTACACCTAACTCAGACCCTGACACTGTCCCTAAGCAAGGCCCTGACACTACTCCTCAGTCCCTTACACTGTACCTAACAAAGTCACTGATGCTAGGCCTAACTCAGGCCCTGAAAGTGTCTGTAACTAAGGCCCTGCTGCCATCAGTATGTAAAGTCCTGACATTATCCTGAGCTAATATCCTGACCTATGCCTTTCCAAGGTCCTGAAACTGTCCCAAATTAAGTCCTGACGCTGTCCGTAAGTGAAGACCTGAGGCTGTCCCTAACTCAGGCCCTGAAGCTTTCCTTAACTGAAGCCTTGAAGCTGTGACTAACTCAGGCCCTGATCATGTATTTCACGAAGACCTTAATGCTGATCCAGCAAAGACGCTGATGCTGCTCCAAAGTCATGCCCTGACAGTGTGCCCAGCAAAGGGCCTGACGCTAGGCCTCACTCAGGCCCTGTCGCTCTCCCGAAGTCTGTTCCTGACACTGTCACTCACTAAGGCCCTGACTCTACTCCTAACTCAGTCCCGTACATTGTACCTAACAAAGGCTCTGATGCTAGTCGTAACTCAGGGCCTGACACTGTCTCTAACTAAGGGCTGCTGCCATCAACATCTAAAGTCCTGACATTATCCGGAGCTAATATCCTAACTCATGTCTTACCAAGGTCCTGAAACTCTCCCTAAGGAAGCCCTGATGCTCTCCCTAAGTGAGGCCTTGAGGCTGTCCCTAACAGAGGCCCTGATAATATCTTTAACATAGCCCCTGAGGCTGATCCTACCGTGGCTCTTATGTTGCTCCTAAGTCATGCCCTGACACTGTCCCTAGCTAAGGCTCTGACGCTAGGCCTCACTCAGTCCCTGTCGCTCTCCCTAAGTCAGGCTCTGACGCTGTCCCTACCCGAAGCCCTGACACTCACTGGTCCTTAATTAGGCCCTGATGCTCTAAGTAACCAAGGTCTTGACACTATCCCTAGGTCATTTGCTGACACTATCCCTAGATCTTAACCTAACCTTCTCTTTAGCTAATGTCGAGATTAGCTAAAGAGATTCTTTAGAACGAGATTCTTTCATCTTCTGAATATGGTTTTCTTAAAAACATAATTTTTATAGTGTTACTAACTTTAAACAAAATGTACTCAACTGCTGTGGAATAGTCCTTCATAGGAGCGTGCATGGTTCACTTCTGCATCTGCTTGTGGTGGTGTTCAAGTTGCTTTCAGCTGTAGATCCTCTTATGCTAGCTAAATCTGTGATTCTGTCCATAAATGAGGCCCTGAATTTAGGTCCGAGGCTGTGAACCTGTCCCTAAGTGAGGCCTGGAGGCTCGTCCTAACGCAGGTCCTGACACTGTCCCTAACTAAGGCCCTGACACTACACCTAACTCCGTCACTGACACTGTACCTAACAAAGGCTCTGATGCTAGTCCGAACTTAGGCCTGACACTGCCTCTAACTAAGGCCCTGATGCCATCAATATCTGAACACCTGACATTATCCTGAGCTAATATCCTGACCCATGTCTTACCAAGGTCCTGAAACTGTCCCAAAGTAAGCCCTGACGCTGTCCCTAAGTGAGGCCCTGCAGCTTTCCCTAACTAACTCAGGCCTTGATGCTGTGACTAACTCACACACTGATCATGTCTTTAACTAAGACCCTAAGGCTGATCCAACAGAGGCCGGGATGCTGCTCCTAAGTCATGCCCTGACAGTGTCCCCAGCTAAGGGTCTGACGCTAGGCCTCACTCAGACCCTATCGCTCTCCCTAAGTCAGGCTCTGATGCTGTCCCTACCGGAAGCCCTAACACTGGTTCTGAATAAGGCCCTGAGAGTCTCAGTAACAAAGGTCTTCTTAGGTCATTTCCTGACACTATCCCTACATGTTAAACTGACACTGTCACTAGCTAATGTCCTGCCTCTTATGCTAACTGAAGCCCTTAGGTTGTGCCTGCCTCAGGCACTGAATTTAGTCCCAAGACCGTGAAACTGTCCCGAACTAAGGCCTAGATGCTCGTCCTACATCTGGCCCTGACACTGTCCCTAACTAAGGCCCTAACACTATTGCTAACTGAGGACCTGACACTGGACCTATCATGGGCCCGCTACTCCTAACTAACGCCTTGACACTGTCCCTTACTTAGGCCCTGCTACCATCAATATCTAAAGTCCTGACATTATCCTGAGCTAATATCCTAACTCATCTCTTACCAAGGTCCTGAAACTCTCCCTAAGGAAGCCCTGATGCTCTCCCTAAGTGAGGCCTTGAGGCTGTCCCTAACAGAGGCCCTGATAATATCTTTAACATAGCCCCTGAGGCTGATCCTACCGTGGCTCTTATGTTGCTCCTAAGTCATGCCCTGACACTGTCCCTAGCTAAGGCTCTGACGCTAGGCCTCACTCAGTCCCTGTCGCTCTCCCTAAGTCAGGCTCTGACGCTGTCCCTACCCGAAGCCCTGACACTCACTGGTCCTTAATTAGGCCCTGATGCTCTAAGTAACCAAGGTCTTGACACTATCCCTAGGTCATTTGCTGACACTATCCCTAGATCTTAACCTAACCTTCTCTTTAGCTAATGTCGAGATTAGCTAAAGAGATTCTTTAGAACGAGATTCTTTCATCTTCTGAATATGGTTTTCTTAAAAACATAATTTTTATAGTGTTACTAACTTTAAACAAAATGTACTCAACTGCTGTGGAATAGTCCTTCATAGGAGCGTGCATGGTTCACTTCTGCATCTGCTTGTGGTGGTGTTCAAGTTGCTTTCAGCTGTAGATCCTCTTATGCTAGCTAAATCTGTGATTCTGTCCATAAATGAGGCCCTGAATTTAGGTCCGAGGCCGTGAACCTGTCCCTTACTGAGGCCTGGAGGCTCGTCCTAACGCAGGTCCTGACACTGTCCCTAACTAAGGCCCTGACACTACACCTAACTCCGTCACTGACACTGTACCTAACAAAGGCTCTGATGCTAGTCCGAACTTAGGCCTGACACTGCCTCTAACTAAGGCCCTGATGCCATCAATATCTGAACACCTGACATTATCCTGAGCTAATATCCTGACCCATGTATTACCAAGGTCCTGAAACTTTCCCAAAGTAAGCCCTGACGCTGTCCCGAAGTGAGACCTTGAGGCTGTCCCTAACAGAGGCCCTGATAATATCTTTAACGAAGACCCTAATGCTGATCCTACAGAGGCCTTTATGCTGCTCCTAAGTCATGCCCTGATACTGTCCGTTACTCAGGCCCCAAAGATACGCCTCACTTAGGCCTTGTTGCTGTACCTTAGTTAGGCTCTGACGCTGTCCGTACATCAAGCCCTGGCACTGGTCCTGATTAAGGCCCTCACGCTGCTGCTAACTAAGGCCCTGATCCTCTCAATGACTAAGGTCTTCTCGTTATCCCTTGGTCATTTCCTTTCACTCTCTCTGGCCTGGAACCTGACTCTGTCCCGAGATAATCTCCTGCATCTTATGCTGACTGAAACCCTAATGCTCTCCCTAACTAAGGCCCTGACTACTCCTAACTAAGGCCATGACACTGTCTCTAAGAAAGGCCCAGAATCTGTCCCTAATATAGGTCCTGCTGCCAGCAATAACTAAAATCCTGACACTCTCCTGAGATAATATCCTGACCCATTTCTAACCAAGGTCTTGACATTCTCCCTAAGAAAGCCCTGTCGCTGTCTTTAAGTGAAGACCTGAGGCTGTCCGTAACTCAGGCCCTGAAGCTTTCCCTAACTGAGGCCTTGACGCTGTGACTAACTAGGGCTCTGGTCATCTTTAACTAAGAGCCTAAAGCTGATCCAACAAAGGCACTGATGCTGCTCCTAAGTCACTCCCTGACAGTGTCCCCAGCTGAGGGCCTGACATTAGGCCTCACTCAGACCCTGTCGCTCTCCCTAAGTCAGGCCCTGATACTGTCCCTACCTGAAGCCCTAACACTGGTTCTCAATAAGGCCCTGATATTCTCAGTAACAAAGGTCTTCACACTATCCTTAGGTCAATTCCTGACACGATTCCTAGCCTTCACCCTAACCCTGTCCCGAGTTACTATCCTACGTCTTATGCTAACTAAAGACCTTATGCTGTGCCTACCTCAGGCACTGAATTTAGTCCCAAGACCGCTAGACTGTCCCTCACTAAGCTCCATGCCCTTATCGTCACAATGTTCCGTGACCACTGTCATCACAATGCTCCACGCCCTTATCATCACAATGCCCCATGACCCCTGTCATCACAATGCTCCATGACCCCTTCCATCACAATGCTCCGTGACCCCGTTCATCAAAATGCGCCATGACCATTGTCATCACAATGCTCCATGACTCCTGGCATCCCAAAGCTCCATGACCACTCTCATCACAATGCTTCATGACCCTTGTCATCGCAATGCTACATACCATTGTCATCACAATGCTCCATACCCCATGTCATCACATTGGCCCATGACCCTTGTCTCACAATGTTCCATGCTCTTGTGATCACAATGCTCCATGCCCCTTGTCATCACAATGGTCCATGACCCCGGTCATCAAAATGCTCCATTACCCTTGTCATCACAATCCTCCAGGTCCCCTGTCATTTACAAAGCCAAATGACCCCTGTCATCACAATGCTTCATGGCCCTTGTCCTCACAAGGCCCCATGACCCCTGTCATCAAATTGCTCCATGTCCCCGTTTAGCACAATGCTCTAAATTACCCCTGTAATCACAGTGCTCCATAACCCTTTTCCTCACAATGCTCCATGCCCCTTTTCATCACAATGAGCCATGAAAACTTTCATCAGAATGCTCCATTACCCCTGTCTCATGTCCCCTTTCATCACAATGCCTCACAATTACCCCTGTAATCACAGTGCTCCATAACCCCTTTCATCACAGTGCTCCATGCCCCCTGTCATCACAATGCTCCATGACCCCTTTCATCACAATGCTCCATTAATCCTTTCATCGCACTGCTCTATGACATTTGTCATCACAATGCTCCATGGCCTTTGTCATCACAATGCTCCATGTTCAATGTAATCACAGTGCTCCACGACCCCCGTCATCACAATGTTCCATGAGACATTTCATCACAAAGCTCCATGACGCTTGTCATCACAATGCTCCATGGCGCTGTGCATCACAATGCTCCATGACCACATTCAGCACAGTGGTCCATGACCCTTTTCATCACAATATTCCATGGCTCTTGCCATCACAATGCCCCATGGCGCTTGTCATCACAATGCTCCATGACCCCTTGTCATCACAATGCCCCATGGCCCCTTTCATCACAATGCTCCCAGACGTCTTTCATCACAATGCTCCATGTGCACTCTTCATCACAATGCTCCATGACCCCTTTTCATCACAATGCTCCATGACCATTTTCATCACAAGGCTCCATGCCCTTATCATCACAGTGCTCCATGAACCCTTTCATCACAATGCTCCATGGCCCTTCTCATCACAATGCCCCATGACCCCTTCCATCACAATGCTCCATGACCCCTTTCATAAAATGCACCATGAACATTGTCATATCAAAGCTCCATGACCACGTTCATCACAATGCTCCATGACCCCTTTCCTTACAATGCTCCATGGCTCTTGTCATCACAAAGCTCCATGGCCCTTGTCATCACAATGCTCCATGCACTTTTCATCACAATTCTCCATGACCCTTGTCATCACAGTGCTCCATGGTGCTTCTCATCACAATGATCCAGAGCCTTAGTTCCTGAGTTGGGAGTAGTATCATTGCCTCAATTAGGGAAAATGTCAGTGACTGAGTTGGGAGTAGTGTGAGGGCCCTTGTTAGGGACACTGTCAGTGCCTGAGTTAGGTGTAGTGTCAGGGTTTTAGTTACGTACACTGTCAGTGCCTGAGTTGGGAATAGTGTCAGGGCCTTAGTTATGGACTGTGTCATTGCCTGAGTTAGGAATAGTGTCAGGGCCTTAGTTAGGAGTAGCATCAGTGCCTTCGTTAGGTATTGTATCAGCGCCTCAGTTAGGAATAGATTCAGGGCCTTATTTTGGGACAGTGTCAGTGCCTGAGTTAGGAGTTTTGTCGGCCTTAGTTAGGGACCTTTTCAGGGCCTGAGTTCGGGGTAATGTCAGGGCCTTCCTTAGGTATTGTATCAGTGCCTGAGTTAGGAATAGTGTCAAGGCCTTAGTTAGGGACATTGCCAGGGCATGATTTAGGAGGAGTGTTAGGCTGTGAGTTATGAACAGTGTCAGGGCCTTAGTTAGTGACAATGTCAGTTCCTGAGTTAGGAGTAGAGTCAGGGCCTAAGTTAGGGACAGTGCCAGTGCTGAGTTCGTAGTAGTATCAGAGCCTTAGTTAGAGACAGTGTCAGGGACTGGGTTAGGAGTAGTGTCAGAGGCTTTGTTAGGGACAGTGTCAGTGCCTGAGTTAAGAGTAGCGTCACAGCTTTAGTTAGGGCCAGTGTCCGGGCCTTAGTTAAGACCAGTGTCAGGGCCTATGACAGGAATCAGATCAAGGCCTGTGTTACGAGTAGTGTCAGGGCCTTAGTTAAGGACAGTGTCAGGGCCAGAGTCCTGACTTATTCCTAACTATCCTCACTAAGGATTTTTGACACTACTGCTAATTCAGATCCTGATAATATCCCTTACTAAGGCCCTGACCCTTTCCCTGGCTAAGGCCCTGAACTTTTCCTAAGTCAGGCCCTGATACTGTCCCTATCAATGGCCCTGACACTACACCTAACTTCGGCCCCGAAATGATACCTAACAAAGGCTCTGTTGCTAGTCCAAACTAAAGCCCTAAAATTGGTCTTAAATAAGGCCTTGACACTAATCCTAACTCAGGCCCTAACACTGTCCCTAGCTAAGGCCCTGACAGTACGCCTAACTCAGGCCCTCATACGATTCCTAACAATGGCTCTGATGCTAGTCCAAACTAAGGCCCTGAAATTGGTCCTCAATAAGGCCTTGACACGAATCCTAACTCAGGCCCTAGCCCTGTCCCTAACTAGGTCTCTGACAGTACACCTAACTCAGACCCTGACACTGTCCCTAAGCAAGGCCCTGACACTACTCCTCAGTCCCTTACACTGTACCTAACAAAGTCACTGATGCTAGGCCTAACTCAGGCCCTGAAAGTGTCTGTAACTAAGGCCCTGCTGCCATCAGTATGTAAAGTCCTGACATTATCCTGAGCTAATATCCTGACCTATGCCTTTCCAAGGTCCTGAAACTGTCCCAAATTAAGTCCTGACGCTGTCCGTAAGTGAAGACCTGAGGCTGTCCCTAACTCAGGCCCTGAAGCTTTCCTTAACTGAAGCCTTGAAGCTGTGACTAACTCAGGCCCTGATCATGTATTTCACGAAGACCTTAATGCTGATCCAGCAAAGACGCTGATGCTGCTCCAAAGTCATGCCCTGACAGTGTGCCCAGCAAAGGGCCTGACGCTAGGCCTCACTCAGGCCCTGTCGCTCTCCCGAAGTCTGTTCCTGACACTGTCACTCACTAAGGCCCTGACTCTACTCCTAACTCAGTCCCGTACATTGTACCTAACAAAGGCTCTGATGCTAGTCGTAACTCAGGGCCTGACACTGTCTCTAACTAAGGGCTGCTGCCATCAACATCTAAAGTCCTGACATTATCCGGAGCTAATATCCTAACTCATGTCTTACCAAGGTCCTGAAACTCTCCCTAAGGAAGCCCTGATGCTCTCCCTAAGTGAGGCCTTGAGGCTGTCCCTAACAGAGGCCCTGATAATATCTTTAACATAGCCCCTGAGGCTGATCCTACCGTGGCTCTTATGTTGCTCCTAAGTCATGCCCTGACACTGTCCCTAGCTAAGGCTCTGACGCTAGGCCTCACTCAGTCCCTGTCGCTCTCCCTAAGTCAGGCTCTGACGCTGTCCCTACCCGAAGCCCTGACACTCACTGGTCCTTAATTAGGCCCTGATGCTCTAAGTAACCAAGGTCTTGACACTATCCCTAGGTCATTTGCTGACACTATCCCTAGATCTTAACCTAACCTTCTCTTTAGCTAATGTCGAGATTAGCTAAAGAGATTCTTTAGAACGAGATTCTTTCATCTTCTGAATATGGTTTTCTTAAAAACATAATTTTTATAGTGTTACTAACTTTAAACAAAATGTACTCAACTGCTGTGGAATAGTCCTTCATAGGAGCGTGCATGGTTCACTTCTGCATCTGCTTGTGGTGGTGTTCAAGTTGCTTTCAGCTGTAGATCCTCTTATGCTAGCTAAATCTGTGATTCTGTCCATAAATGAGGCCCTGAATTTAGGTCCGAGGCTGTGAACCTGTCCCTAAGTGAGGCCTGGAGGCTCGTCCTAACGCAGGTCCTGACACTGTCCCTAACTAAGGCCCTGACACTACACCTAACTCCGTCACTGACACTGTACCTAACAAAGGCTCTGATGCTAGTCCGAACTTAGGCCTGACACTGCCTCTAACTAAGGCCCTGATGCCATCAATATCTGAACACCTGACATTATCCTGAGCTAATATCCTGACCCATGTCTTACCAAGGTCCTGAAACTGTCCCAAAGTAAGCCCTGACGCTGTCCCTAAGTGAGGCCCTGCAGCTTTCCCTAACTAACTCAGGCCTTGATGCTGTGACTAACTCACACACTGATCATGTCTTTAACTAAGACCCTAAGGCTGATCCAACAGAGGCCGGGATGCTGCTCCTAAGTCATGCCCTGACAGTGTCCCCAGCTAAGGGTCTGACGCTAGGCCTCACTCAGACCCTATCGCTCTCCCTAAGTCAGGCTCTGATGCTGTCCCTACCGGAAGCCCTAACACTGGTTCTGAATAAGGCCCTGAGAGTCTCAGTAACAAAGGTCTTCTTAGGTCATTTCCTGACACTATCCCTACATGTTAAACTGACACTGTCACTAGCTAATGTCCTGCCTCTTATGCTAACTGAAGCCCTTAGGTTGTGCCTGCCTCAGGCACTGAATTTAGTCCCAAGACCGTGAAACTGTCCCGAACTAAGGCCTAGATGCTCGTCCTACATCTGGCCCTGACACTGTCCCTAACTAAGGCCCTAACACTATTGCTAACTGAGGACCTGACACTGGACCTATCATGGGCCCGCTACTCCTAACTAACGCCTTGACACTGTCCCTTACTTAGGCCCTGCTACCATCAATATCTAAAGTCCTGACATTATCCTGAGCTAATATCCTAACTCATCTCTTACCAAGGTCCTGAAACTCTCCCTAAGGAAGCCCTGATGCTCTCCCTAAGTGAGGCCTTGAGGCTGTCCCTAACAGAGGCCCTGATAATATCTTTAACATAGCCCCTGAGGCTGATCCTACCGTGGCTCTTATGTTGCTCCTAAGTCATGCCCTGACACTGTCCCTAGCTAAGGCTCTGACGCTAGGCCTCACTCAGTCCCTGTCGCTCTCCCTAAGTCAGGCTCTGACGCTGTCCCTACCCGAAGCCCTGACACTCACTGGTCCTTAATTAGGCCCTGATGCTCTAAGTAACCAAGGTCTTGACACTATCCCTAGGTCATTTGCTGACACTATCCCTAGATCTTAACCTAACCTTCTCTTTAGCTAATGTCGAGATTAGCTAAAGAGATTCTTTAGAACGAGATTCTTTCATCTTCTGAATATGGTTTTCTTAAAAACATAATTTTTATAGTGTTACTAACTTTAAACAAAATGTACTCAACTGCTGTGGAATAGTCCTTCATAGGAGCGTGCATGGTTCACTTCTGCATCTGCTTGTGGTGGTGTTCAAGTTGCTTTCAGCTGTAGATCCTCTTATGCTAGCTAAATCTGTGATTCTGTCCATAAATGAGGCCCTGAATTTAGGTCCGAGGCCGTGAACCTGTCCCTTACTGAGGCCTGGAGGCTCGTCCTAACGCAGGTCCTGACACTGTCCCTAACTAAGGCCCTGACACTACACCTAACTCCGTCACTGACACTGTACCTAACAAAGGCTCTGATGCTAGTCCGAACTTAGGCCTGACACTGCCTCTAACTAAGGCCCTGATGCCATCAATATCTGAACACCTGACATTATCCTGAGCTAATATCCTGACCCATGTATTACCAAGGTCCTGAAACTTTCCCAAAGTAAGCCCTGACGCTGTCCCGAAGTGAGACCTTGAGGCTGTCCCTAACAGAGGCCCTGATAATATCTTTAACGAAGACCCTAATGCTGATCCTACAGAGGCCTTTATGCTGCTTCTAAGTCATGCCCTGATACTGTCCGTTACTCAGGCCCCAAAGATACGCCTCACTTAGGCCTTGTTGCTGTACCTTAGTTAGGCTCTGACGCTGTCCGTACATCAAGCCCTGGCACTGGTCCTGATTAAGGCCCTCACGCTGCTGCTAACTAAGGCCCTGATCCTCTCAATGACTAAGGTCTTCTCGTTATCCCTTGGTCATTTCCTTTCACTCTCTCTGGCCTGGAACCTGACTCTGTCCCGAGATAATCTCCTGCATCTTATGCTGACTGAAACCCTAATGCTCTCCCTAACTAAGGCCCTGACTACTCCTAACTAAGGCCATGACACTGTCTCTAACAAAGGCCCAGAATCTGTCCCTAATATAGGTCCTGCTGCCAGCAATAACTAAAATCCTGACACTCTCCTGAGATAATATCCTGACCCATTTCTAACCAAGGTCTTGACACTCTCCCTAAGAAAGCCCTGTCGCTGTATTTAAGTGAAGACCTGAGGCTGTCCGTAACTCAGGCCCTGAAGCTTTCCCTAACTGAGGCCTTGACGCTGTGACTAACTAGGGCTTTGGTCATCTTTAACTAAGAGCCTAAAGCTGATCCAACAAAGGCACTGATGCTGCTCCTAAGTCACTCCCTGACAGTGTCCCCAGCTGAGGGCCTGACATTAGGCCTCACTCAGACCCTGTCGCTCTCCCTAAGTCAGGCCCTGATACTGTCCCTACCTGAAGCCCTAACACTGGTTCTCAATAAGGCCCTGATATTCTCAGTAACAAAGGTCTTCACACTATCCTTAGGTCAATTCCTGACACGATTCCTAGCCTTCACCCTAACCCTGTCCCGAGTTACTATCCTACGTCTTATGCTAACTAAAGACCTTATGCTGTGCCTACCTCAGGCACTGAATTTAGTCCCAAGACCGCTAGACTGTCCCTCACTAGGCTCCATGCCCTTATCATCACAATGCCCCATGACCCCTGTCATCACAATGCTCCATGACCCCTTCCATCACAATGCTCCGTGACCCCGTTCATCAAAATGCGCCATGACCATTTTCATCACAATGCTCCATGACTCCTGGCATCCCAAAGCTCCATGACCACTCTCATCACAATGCTTCATGACCCTTGTCATCGCAATGCTACATACCATTGTCATCACAATGCTCCATACCCCATGTCATCACATTGGCCCATGACCCTTGTCTCACAATGTTCCATGCTCTTGTGATCACAATGCTCCATGCCCCTTGTCATCACAATGGTCCATGACCCCGGTCATCAAAATGCTCCATTACCCTTGTCATCACAATCCTCCAGGTCCCCTGTCATTTACAAAGCCAAATGACCCCTGTCATCACAATGCTTCATTGCCCTTGTCCTCACAAGGCCCCATGACCCCTGTCATCAAATTGCTCCATGTCCCCGTTTAGCACAATGCTCTAAATTACCCCTGTAATCACAGTGCTCCATAACCCTTTTCCTCACAATGCTCCATGCCCCTTTTCATCACAATGAGCCATGAAAACTTTCATCAGAATGCTCCATTACCCCTGTCTCATGTCACCTTTCATCACAATGCATCACAATTACCCCTGTAATCACAGTGCTCCATAACCCCTTTCATCACAATGTTCCATTAATCGTTTCATCGCACTGCTCTATGACATTTGTCATCACAATGCTCCATGGCCTTTGTCATCACAATGCTCTATGTTCAATGTAATCACAGTGCTCCACGACCCCCGTCATCACAATATTCCATGAGACATTTCATCACAAAGCTCCATGACGCTCGTCATCACAATGCTCCATGGCGCTTTGCATCACAATGCTCCATTACCACATTCAGCACAGTGGTCCATGACCCTTTTCATCACAATATTCCATGGCTCTTGCAATCACAATGCCCCATGGCGCTTGTCATCACAATGCTCCATGACCCCTTGTCATCACAATGCCCCATGGCCCCTTTCATCACAATGCTCCCAGACGTCTTTCATCACAATGCTCCATGTGCACTCTTCATCACAATGCTCCATGACCCCTTTTCATCACAATGCTCCATGACCATTTTCATCACAAGGCTCCATGCCCTTATCATCACAGTGCTCCATGAACCCTTTCATCACAATGCTCCATGGCCCCTCTCATCACAATGCCCCATGACCCCTTCCATAACAATGCTCCATGACCCCTTTCATCAAAATGGGCCATGAACATTGTCATAACAAAGCTCCATGACCACGTTCATCACAATGCTCCATGACCCCTTTCCTTACAATGCTCCATGGCTCTTGTCATCACAAAGCTCCATCGCCCTTGTCATCACAATGCTCCATGCAATTTTCATCACAATTCTCCATGACCCTTGTCATCACAGTGCTCCATGGTGCTTCTCATCACAATGATCCAGAGCCTTAGTTCCTGAGTTGGGAGTAGTATCATTGCCTCAATTAGGGAAAATGTCAGTGACTGAGTTGGGAGTAGTGTGAGGTCCCTTGTTAGGGACACTGTCAGTGCCTGAGTTAGGTGTAGTGTCAGGGTTTTAGTTACGTACACTGTGAGTGCCTGAGTTGGGAATAGTGTCAGGGCCTTAGTTATGGACTGTGTCATTGCCTGAGTTAGGAGTAGTGTCAGGGCCTTAGTTAGGAGTAGCATCAGTGCCTTCGTTAGGTATTGTATCAGCGCCTCAGTTAGGAATAGATTCAGGGCCTTATTTTGTGACAGTGTCAGTGCCTGAGTTCGGAGTTTTGTCGGCGTTAGTTAGGGACCTTTTCAGGGCCTCAGTTAGGAGTAATGTCAGGGCCTTCCTTAGGTATTGTATCAGTGCCTGAGTTAGGAATAGTGTCAAGGCCTTAGATAGGGACATTGCCAGGGCATGATTTAGGAGGAGTGTTAGGGGGTGAGTTATGAACAGTGTCAGGGCCTTAGTTAGAGACAGTGTCAGGGCCTGAGTTAGGAGTAGTGTCAGAGGCTTTGTTAGGGACAGTGTCAGTGCCTGAGTTAAGAGTAGCGTCACAGCTTTAGTTAGGGCCAGTGTCCGGTCCTTAGTTAAGACCAGTGTCAGGGCCTATGATAGGAATCAGATCAGGGCCTGTGTTACCAGTAGTGTCAGGGCCTTAGTTAAGGACAGTGTCAGGGCCTGAGTCCTGACTTATTCCTAACTTTCCTCACTATGGATTTTTGACACTACTGCTAATTCAGGTCCTGATAATATCCCTTACTAAGGCCCTGACCCTTTCCCTGGCTAAGGCCCTGAACTTCTCCTAAGTCAGGCCCTGATACTGTCCCTAACAATGGCCCTGACACTACACCTAACTTCGGCCCCGGAATGATACCGAAAAAAGGCTCTGTTGCTAGTCCAAACTAAAGCCCTAAAATTGGTCTTAAATAAGGCCTTGACACTAATCCTAACTCAGGCCCTAACACAGTCCCTAGCTAAGGCCCTGACAGTACGCCTAACTCAGGCCCTCATACGATTCCTAACAATGGCTCTGATGCTAGTCCAAACTAAGGCCCTGAAATTGGTCCTAAATAAGGCCTTGACACGAATCCTAACTCAGGCCCTAGCACTGTCCCTAACTAGGTCTCTGACAGTACACCTAACTCAGACCCTGACACTGTCCCTAAGCCAGGCCCTGACACTACTCCTAACTCAGTCCTTTACACTGTACCTACCAAAGTCACTGATGCTAGGCCTAACTCAGGCCCTGAAAGTGTCTGTAACTAAGGCCCTGCTGCCATCAGTATGTAAAGTCCTGACATTATCCTGAGCTAATATCCTGACCTATGTCTTTCCAAAGTCCTGAAACTGTCCCAAAGTAAGCCCTGACGCTGTCCGTAAGTGAAGACCTGAGGCTGTCCCTAACTCAGGCCCTGAAGCTTTCCTTAACTGAAGCCTTGAAGCTGTGACTAACTCAGGCCCTGATCATGTATTTCACGAAGACCTTAATGCTGATCCAGCAAAGACGCTGATGCTGCTCCAAAGTCATGCCCTGACAGTGTGCCCAGCAAAGGGCCTGACGCTAGGCCTCACTCAGGCCCTGTCGCTCTCCCGAAGTCTGTTCCTGACACTGTCACTCACTAAGGCCCTGACTCTACTCCTAACTCAGTCCCGTACATTGTACCTAACAAAGGCTCTGATGCTAGTCGTAACTCAGGGCCTGACACTGTCTCTAACTAAGGGCTGCTGCCATCAATATCTAAAGTCCTGACATTATCCGGAGCTAATATCCTGACCCATGTCTTACCAAGGTCCTGAAACTGTCCCAAAGTAAGCCCTGACGCTGTCCCTAAGTGAGGCCCTGCAGCTTTCCCTAACTAACTCAGGCCTTGATGCTGTGACTAACTCAGACACTGATCATGTCTTTAACTAAGACCCTAAGGCTGATCCAACAGAGGCTGGCATGCTGCTCCTAAGTCATTCCCTGACAGTGTCCCCAGCTAAGGGTCTGACGCTAGGCCTCACTCAGACCCTATCGCTCTCCCTAAGTCAGGCTCTGATGCTGTCCCTAC
This sequence comes from Balaenoptera physalus, assembly GCF_965194825.1. Lineage (NCBI taxonomy): Eukaryota > Metazoa > Chordata > Mammalia > Artiodactyla > Balaenopteridae > Balaenoptera > Balaenoptera physalus. Next base: position 349,259 of record NW_028125946.1, on the reverse strand, counting down.
CTGAAGCCCTAACACTGGTTCTGAATAAGGCCCTGAGAGTCTCAGTAACAAAGGTCTTCTTAGGTCATTTCCTGACACTATCTCTACATGTTAAACTGACACTGTCACTAGCTAATGTCCTGCCTCTTATGCTAACTGAAGCCCTTAGGTTGTGCCTGCCTCAGGCACTGAATTTAGTCCCAAGACCGTGAAACTGTCCCGAACTAAGGCCTAGATGCTCGTCCTACATCTGGCCCTGACACTGTCCCTAACTAAGGCCCTAACACTATTGCTAACTGAGGACCTGACACTGGACCTATCAGGGGCCCGCTACTCCCTACTAACGCCTTGACACTGCCCCTTACTTAGGCCCTGCTACCATCAATATCTAAAGTCCTGACATTATCCTGAGCTAATATCCTAACTCATCTCTTACCAAGGTCCTGAAACTCTCCCTAAGGAAGCCCTGATGCTCTCCCTAAGTGAGGCCTTGAGGCTGTCCCTAACAGAGGCTCTGATAATATCTTTAACATAGCCCCTGAGGCTGATCCTACCGTGGCTCTTATGTTGCTCCTAAGTCATGCCCTGACACTGTCCCTAGCTAAGGCTCTGACGCTAGGCCTCACTCAGGCCCTGTCGCTCTCCCTAAGTCAGGCTCTGAGGCTGTCCCTACCCAAAGCCCTGAAACTCACTGGTCCTTATTTAGGCCCTGATGCTCTAAGTAACCAAGGTCTTGACACTATCCCTAGGTCATTTCCTGACACTATCCCTAGATCTTAACCTAACCTTCTCTTTAGCTAATGTCGAGATTAGCTAAAGAGATTCTTTAGAACGAGATTCTTTCATCTTCTGAATATGGTTTTCTTAAAAACATAATTTTTATAGTGTTACTAACTTTAAACAAAATGTACTCAACTGCTGTGGAATAGTCCTTCTTAGGAGCGTGCATGGTTCACTTCTGCATCTGCTTGTGGTGGTGTTCAAGTTGCTTTCAGCTGTAGATCCTCTTATGCTAGCTAAATCTGTGATTCTGTCCCTAAATGAGGCCCTGAATTTAGGTCCGAGGCCCTGAACCTGTCCCTAAGTGAGGCCTGGAGGCTCGCCCTAACGCAGGTCCTGACACTGTCCCTAACTAAGGCCCTGACACTACACCTAACTCGGTCACTGACACTGTACCTAACAAAGGCTCTGATGCTAGTCCGAACTTAGGCCTGACACTGCCTCTAACTAAGGCCCTGCTGCCGTCAATATCTGAACACCTGACATTATCCTGAGCTAACATCCTGACCCATGTCTTACCAAGGTCCTGAAACTTTCCCGAAGTAAGCCCTGACGCTGTCCCGAAGTGAGACCTTGAGGCTGTCCCTAACAGAGGCCCTGATAATATCTTTAACGAAGACCCTAATGCTGATCCTACAGAGGCTTTATGCTGCTCCTAAGTCATGCCCTGATACTGTCCCTTACTCAGGACCCAAAGATAGGCCTCACTTAGGCCCTGTTGCTGTACCTTAGTTAGGCTCTGACGCTGTCCGTACATCAAGCCCTGGCACTAGTCCTGATTAAGGCCCTCACGCTGCTGCTAACTAAGGCCCTGATCCTCTCAATGACTAAGGTCTTCTCGTTATCCTTTGGTCATTTCCTTTCACTCTCTCTGGCCTGGAACCTGACTCTGTCCCGAGATAATCTCCTGCATCTTATGCTGACTGAAACCCTAATGCTCTCCCTGACTAAGGCCCTGACTACTCCTAACTAAGGCCATGACACTGTCTCTAACAAAGGCCCAGAATCTGTCCCTAATATAGGCCCTGCTGCCAGCAATAACTAAAATCCTGACACTCTCCTGAGATAATATCCTGACCCATTTCTAACCAAGGTCTTGACACTCTCCCTAAGAAAGCCCTGTCGCTGTCTTTAAGTGAAGACCTGAGGCTGTCCGTAACTCAGGCCCTGAAGCTTTCCCTAACTGAGGCCTTGACGCTGTGACTAACTAGGGCTCTGGTCATCTTTAACTAAGAGCCTAAAGCTGATCCAACAAAGACACTGATGCGGCTCCTAAGTCACTCCCTGACAGTGTCCCCAGCTGAGGGCCTGACATTAGGCCTCACTCAGACCCTGTCGCTCTCCCGAAGTCAGGCCCTGATACTGTCCCTACCTGAAGCCCTAACACTGGTTCTCAATAAGGCCCTGATATTCTCAGTAACAAAGGTCTTCACACTATCCTCAGGTCATTTCCTGACACGATTCCTAGCCTTCACCCTAACCCTGTCCCGAGTTACTATCCTACGTCTTATGCTAACTAAAGACCTTATGCTGTGCCTACCTCAGGCACTGAATTTAGTCCCAAGACCGCTAGACTGTCCCTCACTAGGCTCCATGCCCTTATCATCACAATGTTCCGTGACCACAGTCATCACAATGCTCCACGCCCTTATCATCACAATGCCCCATGACCCCTGTCATCACAATGCTCCATGACCCCTTCCATCACAATGCTCCGTGACCCCTTTCATCAAAATGCGCCATGACCATTTTCATCACAATGCTCCATGACCCCTGGCATCCCAAAGCTCCATGACCACTCTCATCGCAATGCTTCATGACCCTTGTCATCGCAATGCTACATACCATTGTCATCACAATGCTCCATACCCCATGTCATCACATTGGCCCATGACCCTTGTCTCACAATGTTCCATGCTCTTGTGATCACAATGCTCCATGCCCCCTGTCATCGCAATGCTCCATTACCCTTGTCATCACAATGCTCCAGGTCCCCTGTCATTCACAAAGCCAAATGACCCCTGTCATCACAATGCTTCATGGCCCTTTTCCTCACAGTGCCCCATGACCCCTGTCATCAAATTGCTCCATGTCCCCGTTTAGCACAATGCTCTAAATTACCCCTGTAATCACAGTGCTCCATAACCCTTTTCCTCACAATGCTCCATGCTCCGTTTCATCACAATGAGCCATGAAAACTTTCATCAGAATGCTCCATTACCCCTGTCTCATGTCCCCTTTCATCACAATGCATCACAATTACCCCTGTAATCACAGTGCTCCATAACCCCTTTCATCACAGTGCTCCATGCCCCCTGTCATCACAGTGCTCCATGCCCCCTGTCATCACAATGCTCCATGACCCCTTTCATCACAATGCTCCATTAATCCTTTCATCGCACTGCTCTACGACTTTTGTCATCACAATGCTCCATGCCCTTCTCATCACAATGCTCCATGGCCTTTGTCATCACAATGCTCCGTGTTCAATATAATCACAGTGCTCCACGACCCCTGTCATCACAATGTTCCATGAGACATTTCATCACAAAGCTCCATGACACTTGTCATCACAATGCTCCATGGCGCTGTGCATCACAATGCTCCATGACCACATTCAGCACAGTGGTCCATGACCCTTTTCAACACAATATTCCATGGCTCTTGCCATCACAATTCCCCATAGCGCTTGTCATCACAATGCTCCAAGACCCCTTGTCATCACAATGCCCCATGGCCCCTTTCATCAGAATGCTCCCAGACGTCTTTCATCACAATGCTCCATGTGCCCTGTTCATCACAATGCTCCATGACCCCTTTTCATCACAATGCTCCTTGACCATTTTCATCACAAGGCTCCATGCCCTTATCATCACAGTGCTCCATGAACCCTTTCATCACAATGCTCCATGGCCCTTCTCATCACAATGCCCCATGACCCCTTCCATCACAATGCTCCATGACCCCTTTTATCAAAATGCGCCATGAACAATGTCATCACAAAGCTCCATGACCACGTTCATCACAATGCTCCATGACCCCTTTCCTTACAATGCTCCATGGCTCCTGTTATCACAAAGCTCCATGGCGCTTGTCATCACAATGCTCCATGACCACTGTAATCACAATGAACCATGACCCCTTTGATAACAATTCTCCATTACCCCTTTCCTCACAGTGATCCTTGGCGCTTGTCATCACAATGCTCCATGATCCCTGTAATCACCATGATCCTTGACCCCTTTCATCACAATGTTCCATGGCCGCTTTTATCACAATGCTCCATAAACCCTGTCATCACAATGCCCCATGACCCATTTCCCCACAATGCTCCCTGAGCCATGTCATCACAATGCTACTTGTCTTTCTCATTACAATGCTCCATGTCCCCTGTAATCAGAGTCTTCCATGACCCCTTTCATCACAACTCTCCTTAACACTTTTCTCACAATGCTCCATGCCATTGTCATCACAAAGTTTCATGCCCCCTGTCACCACAATGCTCCAAGCCCACTCTCAACACAATGCTCCATGAGACTTGTCTCACAATGCTCCATGCCCTTTTCATCACAATGCTCCATGCCCCCTGTCATCACAATGCTCCATGCCCCCTTTCATTACAATGTTCCATGCCCCCTGTCATCAAAATGCTCCATGCCCCCTTTCATTACAATGTTCCATGCCCCCTGTCATCACAATGCTCCATGCCCCCTTTCATTACAATGTTCCATGCTCCCTGTCATCACAAGGCTCCATGCCCCTATCATCACAATGCTCCATGAAACCTGTCTTCGCAATGTTCCACGCACTTATCATCACAATACTCCTTGACCCTTGTCTAAAATGCTACATGGCGGTGACATCACAATGTTCCATGCACCCTGTCATTACAAGGCTCCATGACACTTGTCATCACAATGTTCCATGGCCCCTATCATTCAAAATGCCATATGACCACTTTCATCACAATGCTCCAAGGCTCTTGTCATCACAATGCCCCATGAAGGGAGCCTCGGGAAGATGACGGAAGAGTAAGACGCGGAGATCACCTTCCTTCCCACAGATACAGTAGAAATACATCTACCCGTCGAACTGCTCCTACAGAACACCCACTGAACGCTGGCAGAAAACTTCCGACCTCCAAAAAGGCAAGAAACTCCCCCCCGTACTTGGGTAGGGCAAAAGAAAAAATAAATAACAGAGACAAAAGAATAGGGACGGCACCTGCACCAGTGGGAGGGAGCTGTGAAGGAGGAAAGATTTCCACGCACTAGGAAGCCCCTTCGCGGGCACAGACTGCGGGTGGCCGAGGGGGGAAGCTTCGCAGCCACGGAGGAGAGCGCAGCCACAGGGGTGCGGAGGGCAAAGCGGAGAGGTTCCCGCACGGAGGAGCGGTGCCGACCAGCACTCTCCAGCCCGAGAGGCTTGTCTGCTCACCCGTCGGGGCGGGCGGGGCTGGGAGCTGAGGCTCGGGCTTCGGTCGGATCGCAGGGAGAGGACTGGGGTTGGCGGCGTGAAAACAGCCTGAAGGGGTTAGTGCACCACAGCTAGCCGAGAGGGAGTCCGGGAAAAAGTCTGCAGCTGCCGAAGAGGCAAGAGACTTTTTCTTCCCTCTTTGTTTCCTGGTGCGCGAGGAGAGGGGATTCAGAGCGCCGCCTAAACGAACTTCAGAGACGGGTGCGAGCCGCAGCTACCAGCGCAGATCCCACAGCAACAGGGGCGCAGAGGGAAAAACGGAGAGATTCCCGCACAGAGGATCGGCGCCGAGCAGCACTCAGCAACCCGAGAGGCTTGTCTGCTCCCCCGCCGGGGCGGGCGGGGCTGGGAGCTGAGGCTCGGCTTCGGTCGGATCGCAGGGAGAGGACTGAGGCTGGCGGCGTGAACACAGCCTGAAGGGATTAGCGCACAACAGCTGGCTGGGAGGGAGACCGGGAAAAAGTCTGCAGCTGCCGAAGAGGCAAGAGACTATTTCTTGCCTCTTTGTTTCGCGGCGCGCAAGGAGAGGGGATTCAGAGCGCCGCCTAAATGAACTCCAGAGAAGGGCGCGAGCCGCTGCGATCAGCGCAGACCCCACAGCAACAGGGGCGCAGAGGAAAAAACGGAGAGACTCCCGCACAGAGGCTCGGCACCGAGCAGCACTCACCAGCCCGAGAGGCTTGTCTGCTCGGCGGGCGGGGCTGGGAGCTGAGGCTCAGGCTTCGGTGGGATTGCAGGGAGAGGACTGGGGCTGGCGGCGTGAGCACAGCCTGAAGGGGTTAGCGCACCACAGCTGGCTGGGAGGGAGACCGGGAAAAGGTCTGCAGCTGCCGAAGAGGCAAGAGACTTTTTCTTGCCTCTTTGTTTCGCTGAGCGCAAGGAGAGGGGATTCAGAGTGCCGCCTAAACGAACTCCAGAGAAAGGCGCGAGCCGTGGCGATCAGCACGGACCACAGAGACGGGCGTGAGATGCTGGGGCTGCTGCTGCCACCTCCAAAAAGCCTGTGTGTGAGCACAGGTCACTCTCCACATCGCCCCTCCCGGGAGCCTGTGCAGCCCGCCACTGCCAGGGTCCCGTGATCCGGGGACAAGTTCCCCGGGAGAACGCACTGCCCGCCTCAGGCTGGTGCAACGTCACGCCGGCCTCGGCCGCCGCAGGCTCACCCCGCCTCCTCTGTACACCTCCCTCCCCGCGGCCTGAGTGAGCCAGAGCCCCCGAAGCAGCTGCTCCTTTAACCCCGTCCTGTCTGGGCGGGGAATAGACGCCCTCAGGCGACCTACACGCAGAGGCAGGTCCAAATCCAAAGCTGAAACCCAGGAGCTGTGCGAACAGGGAAGATAAGGGGAAATCTCTCCCAGCAGCCTTAGAAGCAGCGGATTAAAACTCCACAAACAACTTGATGTGCCTGCATCTGTTGAATACCTGAATAGACAATGAATCATCCCAAATTCAGGAGGTGGACTTTGGGAGCAGGATATATTAATTTTTCCCCTTTTCCTTTTATTTGTGAGTGTATATGTATATGCTTCTGGGTGCGATTTTGTCTGTATAGCTTTGCTTTACAATAGCTTTATTTTACTTCACTATATTATAGCCTCTTTCTTTCTTTCTTTCTTTCTTTCTATTTTTTCTCCCTTTTACTCTGAGCCGTGTGGACGAAAAGCTCTTGGTGCTCCAGCCAGGCATCAGGGCCGTGCCTCTGAGGTGGGAGAGCCAACTTCAGGACACTGGTCCACAAGAGACCTCCCAGCTCCACGTAATACCAAACGGCAAAAATCTCTCAGAGATCTCCATCTCAACATCAAGACCCAGCTTCACTCAATGACCAGCAAGCTACAGTGCTGGACACCCTATGCCAAACAACTAGCAAGACAGGAACACAGCCCCATCCATTAGCAGAGAGGCTGCCTAAAATCATAAGAAGGCCACAGACACCCCAAAATACACCACCAGACGTGGACGTGCCCACCAGAAAGACAAGATCCAACCTCATCCACCAGAGCTCAGGCACTAGTTCCCTCCACCAGGAAGCCTACACAACCCACTGAACCAACCTTAGCCACTGGGGACAGATACCAAAAACAACAGGAACTACGAACCTGCAGCCTGTGAAAAGGAGACCCCAAACACAGTAAGATAAGCAAAATGAGATGACAGAAAAACACACAGCAGATGAAGGAGCAGGGTCAGAACATACCAGACTTAACAAATGAAGAGGAAATAGGTAGTCTACCTGAAAAAGAATTCAGAATAATGATAGTAAGGATGATCCAAAATCTTGGAAATAGAATGGACAAAATGCAAGAAACATTTAACAAGGACGTAGAAGAACTAAAGAGGAACCAAGCAATGATGAAAACCACAATAAATGAAATTAAAAATACTCTAGATGGGATCAATAGCAGAATAACTGAGGCAGAAGAAAGGATAAGTGACCTGGAAGATAAAGTGGTGGAAATAACTACTGCAGAGCAGGATAAAGAAAAAAGAATGAAAAGAACTGAGGACAGTCTCAGAGACCTCTGGGACAACATTAAACACACCAACATTCGAATTATAGGGGTCCCAGAAGAAGAAGAGAAAAAGAAAGGGACTGAGAAGATATTTGAAGAGATTATAGTTGAAAACTTCCCTAATATGGGAAAGGAAATAGTTAATCAAGTCCTGGAAGCACAGAGAGTCCCACACAGGATAAACCCAAGGAGAAACACACCAAGACACATATTAATCAAACTGTCAAAAATTAAATATAAGGAAAACATATTAAAGGCAGCAAGGGAAAAAAAACAAATAACACACAAGGGAATCCCCATAAGGTCAACATCTGATCTTTCAGCAGAAACTCTGCAAGCCAGAAGGGAGTGGCAGGATATACTTAAAGTGATGAAGGAGAAAAACCTACAACCAAGATTACACTACCCAGCAAGGATCTCATTCAGATTCGATGGAGAAATTAAAACCTTTACAGACAAGCAAAAGCTGAGAGAGTTCAGCACCACCAAACCAGCTTTACAACAAATGCTAAAGGAACTTCTCTAGGCAAGAAACACAAGAGAAGGAAAACACCTACAATAACAAACCCAAAACATTTAAGAAAATGGGAATAGGAACATACATATCGATAATTACCTTGAATGTAAATGGATTAAATGCTCTCACCAAAAGACACAGGCTGGCTGAATGGATACAAAAACAAGACCCATATATATGCTGTCTACAAGAGACCCACTTCAGACCTAGAGACACATATAGACTGAAAGTGAGGGGATGGAAAAAGATATTCCATGCAAATGGAAATCAAAAGAAAGCTGAAGTAGCAATTCTCATATCAGACAAAATAGACTTTAAAATAAAGACTATTACAAGAGACAAAGAAGGACACTATATAATGATCAAGGGATCGATCCAAGAGGAAGGTATAACGATTGTAAATATTTATGCACACAACATAGGAGCACCTCAATACATAAGGCAAATACTAACAGCCATAAAAAGGGAAATCGACAGCAACACAATCATAGTAGGGGACTTTAACACCCCACTCTCACCAATGGACAGATCATCCAAAATGAAAATAAATAAGGAAACACAAGCTTTAAATGATACATTAAACAAGATGGACTTAATTGATATTTATAGGACATTCCACCCAAAAACAACAGAATACACATTTTTCTCAACTGCTCATGGAACATTCTCCAGGATAGATCATATCTTGGGTCACAAATCAAGCCTTGGTAAATTTAAGAAAACTGAAATCGTATCAAGTATCTTTTCCGACCACAACGCTATGAGACTAGATATCAATTACAGGAAAAGATCTGTAAAAAATACAAACACATGGAGGCTACACAATACATTACTTAATAACGAAGTGATCACTGAAGAAATCAAAGGGGAAATCAAAAAATACCTAGAAACAAATGACAATGGAGATACGACGACCCAAAACCTATGGGACGCAGCAAAAGCAGTGCTAAGAGGGAAGTTTATAGCAATACAAGCCTACCTCAAGAAACAGGAAACATCTCGAATAAACAACCTAACCTTGCACCTAAAGCAATTAGAGAAAGAAGAACAAAAAAACCCCAAAGCCAGCAGAAGGAAAGAAATTATAAAGATCAGGTCAGAAATAAATGAAAAAGAAATGAAGGAAACAATAGCAAAAATCAATGAAACTAAAAGCTGGTTCTTTGAGAAGATAAACAAAATTGATAAACCATTAGCCAGACTCATCGAGAGAAAAAGGGAGAAGACTCAGATCAATAGAATTAGAAATGAAAAAGGAGAAGTAACCACTGACACTGCAGAAATACAAAAGATCATGACAGATTACTACAAGCAACTCTATGCCAATAAAATGGACAACCTGGAAGAAATGGACAGATTCTTAGAAATGCACAAACTGCCGAGACTGAACCAGGAAGAAATAGAAAATATGAACAGACCAATCACAAGCACTGAAATTGAAACTGTGATTAAAAACCTTCCAACAAACAAAAGCCCAGGACCAGATGGCTTCACAGGTGAATTCTATCAAACATTTAGAGAAGAGCTAACACCTATCCTTCTCAAACTCTTCCAAAATATTGCAGAGGGAGGAACACTCCCAAACTCATTCTACGAGGCCACCATCACCCTGATACCAAAACCAGACAAAGATGTCACAAAGAAAGAAAACTACAGGCCAATATCACTGATGAACATAGATGCAAAAATCCTCAACAAAATACTAGCAAACAGAATCCAACAGCACATTAAAAGGATCATACACCATGATCAAGTGGGGTTTATCCCAGGAATGCAAGGATTCTTCAATATACGCAAATCAATCAATGTGATACATCATATTAACAAACTGAAGGAGAAAAACCATATGATCATCTCAATAGATGCAGAGAAAGCTTTTGACAAAATTCAACACCCATTTATGATAAAAGCCCTGCAGAAAGTAGGCATAGAGGGAACTTTCCTCAACATAATAAAGGCCATATATGACAAACCCACAGCCAACATTGTCCTCAATGGTGAAAAACTGAAACCATTTCCACTAAGATCAGGAACAAGACAAGGTTGCCCACTCTCACCACTATTATTCAACATAGTTTTGGAAGTGTTAGCCACAGCAATCAGAGAAGACAAAGAAATAAAAGGAATCCAAATCGGAAAAGAAGAAGTAAAGCTGTCACTGTTTGCAGATGACATGATACTATACATAGAGAATCCTAAAGATGCTACCAGAAAACTCCTAGAGCTAATCAATGAATTTGGTAAAGTAGCAGGATACAAAATTAATGCACAGAAATCTCTTGCATTTCTATACACTAATGACGAAAAATATGAAAGTGAAATTAAGAAAACACTCCCATTTACCATTGCAACAAAAAGAATAAAATATCTAGGAATAAACTTACCTAAGGAGACAAAAGACCTGTATGCAGAAAATTATAAGAAACTGATGAAAGAAATTAAAGATGATACAATTAGATGGAGAGATATACCATGTTCCTGGATTGGAAGAATCAACATTGTGAAAATGACTCTACTACCCAAAGCAATCTACAGATTCAATGCAATCCCTATCAAACTACCACTGGCATTTTTCACAGAACTAGAACAAAAAATTTCACAATTTGTATGGAAACACAAAAGACCCCGAATAGCCAAAGAAATCTTGAGAACGAAAAATGGAGCTGGGGGAATCAGGCTCCCTGACTTCAGACTATATTACAAAGCTTCAGTAATCAAGACAGTTTGGTACTGGCACAAAAACAGAAATATAGATCAATGGAACAGGATAGAAAGCCCAGAGATAAATCCACACACATATGGGCACCTTATTTTTGATAAAGGAGGCAAGCATATACAGTGGAGAAAAGACAGCCTCTTCAATAAGTGGTGTTGGGAAAATTGGACAGGTACATGTAAAAGTATGAAATTAGAACACTCCCTGACACCATGCACAAAAATAAACTCAAAATGGATTAAAGACCTAAGTGTAAGGGCAGACACTATCAAACTCTTAGAGGAAAACATAGGCAGAACACTCTATGACATACATCACAGCAAGATTCTTTTTCACCCAGCTCCCAGAGAAATGGAAATAAGAATACAAATAAACAAATGGGACCTAATGAAACTTAAAAGCTTTTGCACAGCAAAGGAAACCATAAACAAGACCAAAAGACAACCATCAGAATGGGAGAAAATATTTGCAAATGAAGCAACTGACAAAGGATTAATCTCCAAGATTTACAAGCAGCTCATGCAGCTCAATAACAAAAAAACGAACAACCCAATCCAAAAATGGGCCGAAGACCTAAATAGACATTTCTCCAAAGAAGATATACAGATGGCCTACAGACACATGAAAGAATGCTCAACATCATTAATCATTAGAGAAATGCAAATCAAAACTACAATGAGATATCATCTCACACCGGTCAGAATGGCCATCATCAAAAAATCTAGAAACAATAAATGCTGGAGAGGGTGTGGAGGAAAGGGAACACTCTTGCACTGTTGGTGGGAATGTAAATTGATACAGCCACTATGGAGAACAGTATGGAGGTTCCTTAAAAAACTACAAATAGAACTACCATACGACCCAGCAATCCCACTACTGGGCATATACCCTGAGAAAACCATAGGTCAAAAAGAGTCATGTACCAAAAATGTTCATTGCAGCTCTATTTACAATAGCCAGGACATGGAAGCAATCTAAATGTCCATCGACAGATGAATGGATAAAGAAGATGTGGCACATATATACAATGGAATATTACTCAGCCATAAAAAGAAATGAAATAGAGGTATTTGTAATGAGGTGGATGGAGTTAGAGTCTGTCATACAGAGTGAAGTAAGTCAGAAAGAGAAAAACAAATACAGTATGCTAAGACATATATACGGAATCTAAGGGAAAAAAAAAAAAAGGCCTTGAAGAACCTAGTGGCAAGACGGGAATAAAGACACAGACCTACTAGAGAATGGACTTGAGGATATGGGGAGGGGGTGGGGTGAGATGTGACAGGGTAAGAGAGTGTCATGGACATATATACACTACCAAATGTAAAATAGATAACTAGTGGGAAGCAGCCGCATAGCACAGGGAGATCAGCTCGTTGCTTTGTGACCACCTAGAGGGATGGGATGGGGAGGGTGGGAGGGAGGGAGATGCAAGAGGGAAGAGAAATGGGAACATATTGTATATGTATAACTGATTCACTTTGTTATAAAGCAGAACCTAACACACAATTGTAAGGCAATTATACTTCAATAAAGATGTTAAAAAAAAAACAATGCTCCTTGATTCCCTGTAATCACAATGATCCATGACCCCTTTCATGACAATGCTCCATTACCCCACTAATCACAATGATCCATGGTGGTTGTCATCACAATGCTCCATGAACCTTGTCATCACAATGCTCCAGGACGTTGTAATCACAATGTTCCATGACCCCTTTCACCACAAAGCTCCAAGAACCCTGTCATCACAATGCCCCATGACTCCTATCATCACAATGCTCAATGGCACTTGTCCTCACAATGCTCCATGACCCCTGTCATCACAATGCTCCATGGCGCTTTTCATCACAATCCTCCATGACCACTTTCATCACAATGCTCCCTGACCATTTTCATCAAAATGCTCCATGACCACTTTCATCACAATGCCCCATGAACTCTGTCATCACAATGCTCCATGGCCCTTGTCATCACAATTCTCCATGACCCCTGTCATCACAATGCTCCATGCACTTGTCATCACAATACTCCATGACCCTTGTCATCACAGTGCTCCATGGCGCTTGTCATCAAAATGATCCAGAGCCTTAGTTCCTGAGTTGGGAGTAGTATCATTGCCTCAATTAGGGAAAATGTCAGTGACTGAGTTGGGAGTAGTGTGAGGGCCCTTGTTAGGGACACTGTCAGTGCCTGAGTTAGCTGTAGTGTCAGGGTTTTAGGTACGTACACTGTCAGTGCCTGAGTTGGGAATAGTGTCAGGGCCTTAGTTATGGACTGTGTCATTGCCTGAGTTAGGAGTAGTGTCAGGGCCTTAGTTAGGAGTAGCATCAGTGTCGTCGTTAGGTATTGTATCAGCGCCTCAGTTAGGAATAGATTCAGGGCCTTATTTTGGGACAGTGTCAGTGCCTGAGTTAGGAGTTTTGTCGGCCTTAGTTAGGGACCTTTCCAGGGCCTGAGTTAGGAGTAATGTCAGGGCCTTCCTTAGGTATTGTATCAGTGCCTGAGATAGGAATAGTGTCAAGGCCTTAGTTAGGGACATTGCCAGGGCATGATTTAGGAGTAGTGTTAGGGTGTGAGTTATGAACAGTGTCAGGGCCTTTGTTAGTGACAGTGTCAGTTCCTGAGTTAGGAGTAGAGTCAGGGCCTAAGTTAGGAACAGTGACAGTGCTGAGTTCGTAGTAGTATCAGGGCCTTAGTTAGAGACAGTGTCAGGGCCTGAGTTAGGAGTAGTGTCAGAGGCTTTGTTAGGGACAGTGTCAGTGCCTGAGTTGAGAGTAGCGTCACAGCTTTAGTTAGGGCCAGTGTCCGGGCCTTAGTTAAGACCAGTGTCAGGGCCTATGATAGGAATCAGATCAGGGCCTGTGTTACGAGTAGTGTCAGGGCCTTAGTTAAGGACAGTGTCAGGGCCTGAGTCCTGACTTATTCCTAACGTTCCTCACTAAGGATTTTTGACACTACTGCTAATTCAGTCCCTGATAATATCCCTTACTAAGGCCCTGACCCTTTCCCTGGCTAAGGCCCTGAACTTCTCCTAAGTCAGGCCCTGATACTGTCCCTAACAATGGCCCTGACACTACACCTAACTTAGGCCCCGAAATGATACCTAACAAAGGCTCTGTTGCTAGTCCAAACTAAAGCCCTAAAATTGGTCTTAAATAAGGCCTTGACACTAATCCTAACTCACGCCCTGACACTGTCCCTATCTAAGGCCCTGACAGTACGCCTAACTCAGGCGCTCGTACGATTCCTAACAATTGCTCTGATGCTAGTCCAAACTAAGGCCCTGAAATTGGTCCTAAATAAGGCCTTGACACGAATCGTAACTCAGGCCCTAGCACTGTCCCTATCTAGGTCTCTGACAGTACACCTAACTCAGACCCTGACACTGTCCCTAAGCAAGGCCCTGACACTACTCCTAACTCAGTCCCTTACACTGTACCTAACAAAGTCACTGATGCTAGGTCTAACTCAGGCCGTGAAAGTGTCTGTAACTAAGGACCTGCTGCCATCAGTATGTAAAGTCCTGACATTATGCTGAGCTAATATCCTGACCTATGTCTTTCCAAGGTCCTGAAACTGTCCCAAATTTAGCCCTGACGCTGTCCGAAAGTGAAGACCTGAGGCTGTCCCTAACTCAGGCCCTGAAGCTTTCCTTAACTGAAGCCTTGAAGCTGTGACTAACTCAGGCCCTGATCATGTATTTCACGAAGACCTTAATGCTGATCCAGCAAAGACGCTGATGCTGCTCCAAAGTCATGCCCTGACAGTGTGCCCAGCAAAGGGCCTGATGCTAGGCCTCACTCAGGCCCTGTCGCTCTCCCGAAGTCAGGCTCTGACACTGTCACTAACTAAGGCCCTGACTCTACTCCTAACTCAGTCCCGTAAAGTTTACCTAACAGAGGCTCTGATGCTAGTCGTAACTCAGGGTCTGACACTGTCTCTAACTAAAGGCTGCTGCCATCAATATCTAAAGTCCTGACATTATCCGGAGCTAATATCCTGACCCATGTCTTACCAAGATCCTGAAACTGTCCCAAAGTAAGCCCTGACGCTGTCCCTAAGTGAGGCCCTGCAGCTTTCCCTAACTAACTCAGGCCTTGAATCTGTGACTAACTCAGACACTGATCATGTCTTTAACTAAGACCCTAAGGCTGATCCAACAGAGGCCGGGATGCTGCTCCTAAGTCATGCCCTGACAGTGTCCCCAGCTAAGGGTCTGACGCTAGGCCTCACTCAGACCCTATCGCTCTCCCTAAGTCAGTCTCTGATGCTGTCCCTACTCGAAGCCGTAACACTGGTTCTGAATAAGGCCCTGAGAGTCTCAGTAACAAAGGTCTTCACACTATCCTTAGGTCATTTCCTGACACTATCCCTACATGCTAAACTGACACTGTCACTAGCTAATGTCCTGCCTCTTATGCTAACTGAAGCCCTTAGGTTGTGCCTGCCTCAGGCACTGAATTTAGTCCCAAGACCGTGAAACTGTCCCGAACTAAGGCCTAGATGCTCGTCCTACATCTGGCCCTGACACTGT
This sequence comes from Balaenoptera physalus, assembly GCF_965194825.1. Classification (NCBI taxonomy): domain Eukaryota; kingdom Metazoa; phylum Chordata; class Mammalia; order Artiodactyla; family Balaenopteridae; genus Balaenoptera; species Balaenoptera physalus. The sequence goes on along the minus strand of NW_028125946.1, from coordinate 333,741 downwards.
CCCTAACTAAGGCCCTAACACTATTGCTAACTGAGGACCTGACACTGGACCTATCAGGGGCCCGCTACTCCTAACTAACGCCTTGACACTGTCCCTTACTTAGGCCCTGCTACCATCAATATCTAAAGTCCTGACATTATCCTGAACTAATATCCTAACTCATCTCTTACCAAGGTCCTGAAACTCTTCCTAAGGAAGCCCTGATGCTCTCCCTAAGTGAGGCCTTGAGGCTGTCCCTAACAGAGGCCCTGATAATATCTTTTTTTTTTTTTAATTTTATTTACTTATTTATTTATGGCTGTGTTGGGTCTTCGCTTCTGTGCGAGGGCTCTCTCCAGTTGCGGCAAGTGGGGGCCACTCTTCATTGCGGTGCGCGGGCCTCTCACCATCGCGGCCTCTCTTGTTGCGGAGCTCCGGCTCCAGACGCGCAGGCTCAGCAGCTGTGGCCCACGGGCCTAACTGCCCCGTGGCATGTGGGTTCTTCCCAGACCAGGGCTCAAACCCGTGTCCCCTGCATTGGCAGGCAGACTCCCAACCACTGCGCCACCAGGGAAGCCCCTGATAATATCTTTAACATAGCACCTGAGGCTGATCCTACCATGGTTCTTATGTTGCTCCTAAGTCATGCCCTGACACTGTCCCTAGCTAAGGCCCTGACGCTAGGCCTCACTCAGGCCCTGTCGCTCTCCCTAAGTCAGGCTCTGACGCTGTCCCTACCCGAAGCCCTGACACTCACTGGTCCTTAATTAGGCCCTCATGCTCTAAGTAACCAAGGTCTTGACACTATCCCTAGGTCATTTCCTGACACTCTCCCTAGATCTTAACCTAAGCTTCTCTTTAGCTAATGTCGAGATTAGCTAAAGAGATTCTTTAGAACGAGATTCTTTCATCTTCTGAATATGGTTTTCTCTAAAAACATAATTTTTATAGTGTTACTAACTTTAAACAAAATGTACTCAACTGCTGTGGAATAGTCTTTCATAGGAGCGTGCATGGTTCACTTCTGCATCTGCTTGTGGTGGTGTTCAAGTTGCTTTCAGCTGTAGATCCTCTTATGCTAGCTAAATCTGTGATTCTGTTCCTAAATGAGGCCCTGAATTTAGGTCCGAGGCCGTGAACCTGTCCCTAAGTGAAGCCTGGAGGCTCGTCCTAACGCAGGTCCTGACACTGTCCCTAACTAAGGCCCTGACACTACACCTAACTCCGTCACTGACCCTGTACCTAACAAAGGCTCTGATGCTATTCAGAACTTAGGCCTGACACTGCCTCTAACTAAGGCCCTGCTGCCGTCAATATCTGAACACCTGACATTATCCTGAGCTAATATCCTGACCCATGTCTTACCAAGGTCCTGAAACTTTCCCAAAGTAAGCCCTGACGCTGTCCCGAAGTGAGACCTTGAGGCTGTCCCTAACAGAGGCCCTGATAATATCTTTAACGAAGACCCTAATGCTGATCCTACAGAGACCTTTATGCTGCTCCTAAGTCATGCCCTGATACTGTCCCTTACTCAGGACCCAAAGATAGGCCTCACTTAGGCCCTGTTGCTGTACCTTAGTTAGGCTCTGACGCTGTCCGTACATCAAGCCCTGGCACTGGTCCTGATTAAGGCCCTCACGCTGCTGCTAACTAAGGCCCTGATGCTCTCAATGACTAAGGTCTTCTCGTTATCCCTTGGTCATTTCCTTTCACTCTCTCTGGCCTGGAACCTGACTCTGTCCCCAGATAATCTCCTGCATCTTATGCTGACTGAAACCCTAATGCTCTCCCTAACTAAGGCCCTGACTACTCCTAACTAAGGCCATGACACTGTCTCTAACAAAAGCCCAGAATCTGTCCCTAATATAGGCCCTGCTGCCAGCAATAACTAAAATCCTGACACTCTCCTGAGATAATATCCTGACCCATTTCTAACCAAGGTCTTGACATTCTCCCTAAGAAAGCCCTGTCGCTGTCTTTAAGTGAAGACCTGAGGCTGTCCGTAACTCAGGCCCTGAAGCTTTCCCTAACTGAGGCCTTGACGCTGTGACTAACTAGGGCTCTGGTCATCTTTAACTATGAGCCTAAAGCTGATCCAACAAAGGCACTGATGCTGCTCCTAAGTCACTCCCTGACAGTGTCCCCAGCTGAGGGCCTGACATTAGGCCTCACTCAGACCCTGTCGCTCTCCCTAAGTCAGGCCCTGATACTGTCCCTACCTGAAGCCCTAACACTGGTTCTGAATAAGGCCCTGATATTCTCAGTAACAAAGGTCTTCACACTATCCTTAGGTCATTTCCTGACACGATTCCTAGCCTTCACCCTAACCCTGTCCCGAGTTACTATCCTACGTCTTATGCTAACTAAAGACCTTATGCTGTGCCTACCTCAGGCACTGAATTTAGTCCCAAGACCGCTAGACTGTCCCTCACTAGGCTCCATGCCCTTATCGTCAAAATTTTCCGTGACCACTGTCATCACAACGCTCCACGCCCTTATCATCACAATGCCCCATGACCCCTGTCATCACAATGCTCCATGACCCCTTCCGTCACAATGCTCCGTGACCCCTTTCATCAAAATGCGCCATGACCATTGTCATCACAATGCTCCATGACCCCTGGCATCCCAAAGCTCCATGACCATTCTCGTCGCAATGCTTCATGACCTTTGTCATCGCAATGCTACATACCATTGTCATCACAATGCTCCACACCCCATGTCATCACATTGGCACATGACCCTTGTCTCAAAATGTTCCATGCTCTTGTGATCACAATGCTCCATGCCCCCTGTCATCACAATGCTCCATGACCCCGGTCATCACAATGCTCCATTACCCTTGTCATCACAATGCTCCAGGTCCCCTGTCATTCACAAAGCCAAATGACCCCTGTCATCACAATGCTTCGTGGCCCTTGTCCTCACAATGCCCCATGACCGCTGTCGTCAAATTGCGCCAGGTCCCCGTTTATCACAATGCTCTAAATTACCCCTGTAATCACAGTGCTCCATAACCCTTTTCCTCACAATGCTCCATGCCCCTTTTCATCACAATGAGCCATGAAAACTTTCATCAGAATGCTCCATTACCCCTGTCTCATGTCCCCTTTCATCACAATGCATCACAATTACCCCTGTAATCACAGTGCTCCATAACCCCTTTCATCACAATGCTCCATTAATCCTTTCATCGCACTGCTCTATGACTTTTGTCATCACAATGCTCCATGCCCTTCTCATCACAATTCTCCATGGCCTTTGTCATCACAATGCTCCATGTTCAATGTAATCACAGTGCTCCACGACCCCTGTCATCACAATGTTCCATGAGACATTTCATTAGAAAGCTCCATGACGCTTGTCATCCCAATGCTCCATGGTGCTGTGCATCACAATGCTCCATGAACACATTCAGCACAGTGGTCCATGACCCTTTTCATCACAATATTCCATGGCTCCTGCCATCACAATGCCACATGGCACTTGTCATCACAATGCTCCATGACCCCTTGTCATCACAATGCCCCATGGCCCCTTTCATCACAATGCTCCCAGACGTTTTTCATCACAATGCTCCATGACCACTTTCATCACAATGCTCCATGACCACTTTCATCACAATGCTCCATGACCCCTTTTCATCACAATGCTCCATGACAATTTTCATCACAAGGCTCCATGCCCTTATCATCACAATGCTCCATGAACCCTTTCATCACAATGCTCCATGGCCCTTCTCATCACAATGCCCCATGACCCCTTCCATCACAATGCTCCATGACCCCTTTCATCAAAATGTGCCATGAACATTGTCATAACAAATCTCAATGACCACGTTCATCACAATGCTCCATGACCCCTTTCTTACAATGCTCCATGGCTCTTGTCATCACAAAGCTCCATGGCGCTTGTCATCACAAGGGTCCATGATCATTGTAATCACAATGATCCATGACCCCTTTGATAACAATTCTCCATTACCCCTTTCCTCACAGTGATCCTTGGTGCTTGTCATCACAATGCTCCATGATCCCTCTAATCACAATGATCCTTGACCCCTTTCATCACAATGTTCCATGGCCGCTTTCATCACAATGCTCCATAATCCCTGTCATCACAATGCCCCATGACCCATTTCCCCACAATGCTCCCTGAGCCATGTCATCACAATGCTACTTGTCTTTCTCATTACAATGCTCCATGTCCCCTGTAATCAGAGTCTTCCATGACCCCTTTCATCACAACTCTCCTTAACACTTTTCTCACAATGCTCCATGCCATTGTCATCACAAAGTTTCATGCCCCCTGTCACCACAATGCTCCAAGCCCACTCTCAACACAATGCTCCATGAGACTTGTCTCACAAAGCTCCATGCCCTTTTCATCACAATGCTCCATGCCCCCTGTCATCACAATGCTCTACGCCCCCTTTCATTACAATGTTCCATGCCCCCTGTCATCACAAGGCTCCATGCCATTATCATCACAATTCTCCATGACACCTGTCTTCGCAATGTTCCACGCACTTATCATCACAATACTCCTTGACCCTTGTCTAAAATGCTACATGGCGGTGACATCACAATGTTCCATGCACCCTGTCATTACAAGGCTCCATGACACTTGTCATCACAATGTTCCATGGCCCCTATCATTCAAAATGCCATATGACCACTTTCATCACAATGCTCCAAGGCCCTTATCATCACAATGCCCCATGAACCCTGTCATCACAATGCTCCAGGGCCCCTGTCATCACAATGAGCCATGACACCTTTCATCACAATGCTCCATAACCACTGTCATCACAATAATCCATGGCCCTTCTCATCACAATGCTCCCTGGTGCATGTCATCACAAAGATCCATGACCACTTTCAGCACAATGCTCCATGACCCCTTTCATCAAAATTCTCCATGACAATTGTCATCACAATGCTCCATGAGCCCTGTCATTACAATGCTCCCTGAACCCTGTCATCACCATGATCCATGGCCCTTGTCATCACAGTGCTCCTTCGCTCTTGTCGTAACAATTCTCCATGATCCCTCTCATCACAATGATCCATGATTCCTTTCATCACAATTCTCCTTTTCCCTTTCATCACAATGATCCCCGGAGCTTGTCAAAACAATGCTCCTTGATTCCCTGTAATCACAATGATCTAGGACCCCTTTCATGACAATGCTCCATTACCCCACTAATCAAAATGATCCATGGTGATTGTCATCACAATGCTCCATGACCATTGTCATCACAATGCTCCAGGTCGTTGTAATCACAAAGTTCCCTGACCCGTTTCACCACAAAGCTCCAAGATCCCTGTCATCACAATGCCCCATGACTCCTATCATCACAATGCTCCATGGCACTTGTCCTCACATTGCTCCATGACCCCTGTCATCACAATGCTCCATAGCACTTTTCATCACAATCCTCCATGACCACTTTCATCACAATGCTCCATGACCATTTTCATCACAATGCTCCATGACCACTTTCATCACAATGCCCCATGAACTCTGTCATCACAATGCTCCATGGCCCTTGTCACCACAATTCTCCATGACACCTGTCATCACAATTCTCCATGGTCCTTGTCATCACAGTGCTCCATGGCGCTTGTCATCACAATGATCCAGAGCCTTAGTTCCTGAGTTGGGAGTAGTATCATTGCCTCAATTAGGGAAAATGTCAGTGACTGAGTTGGGAGTAGTGTGAGGGCCCTTGTTAGGGACACTGTCAGTGCCTGAGTTAGGTGTAGTGTCAGGGTTTTAGTTACGTAAACTGTCAGTGCCTGAGTTGGGAATAGTGTCAGGGCCTTAGTTATGGACTGTGTCATTGCCTGAGTTAGGAGTAGTGTCAGGGCCTTAGTTAGGAGTAGCATCAGTGCCTTCGTTAGGTATTGTATCAGCGCCTCAGTTAGGAATAGATTTAGAGCCTTATTTTGGGACAGTGTCAGTGCCTGAGATAGGAGTTTTGTCGGCCTTAGTTAGGGACCTTTTCAGGGCCTGAGTTAGGAGTAATGTCAGGGCCTTCCTTAGGTATTGTATCAGTGCCTGAGTTAGGAATAGTGTCAAGGCCTTAGTTAGGGACATTGCCAGGGCATGATTTAGGAGGAGTGTTAGGGTGTGAGTTATGAACAGTGTCAGGGCCTTTGTTAGTGACAGTGTCAGTTCCTGAGTTAGGAGTAGAGTCAGGGCCTAAGTTAGGAACAGTGACAGTGCTGAGTTCGTAGTAGTATCAGGGCCTTAGTTAGAGACAGTGTCAGGGCCTGAGTTAGGAGTAGTGTCAGAGGCTTTGTTAGGGACAGTGTCAGTGCCTGAGTTAAGAGTAGCGTCACAGCTTTAGTTAGGGCCAGTGTCCGGGCCTTAGTTAAGACCAGTGTCAGGGCCTATGATAGGAATCAGATCAGGGCCTGTGTTACGAGTAGTGTCAGGGCCTTAGTTAAGGACAGTGTCAGGGCCTGAGTCCTGACTTATTCCTAACTTTCCTCACTAAGGATTTTTGACACTACTGCTAATTGAGGTCCTGATAATATCCCTTACTAAGGCCCTGACCCTTTCCCTGGCTAAGGCCCTGAACTTCTCCTAAGTCAGGCCCTGATACTGTCCCTAACAATGGCCCTGACACTACACCTAACTTCGGCCCCGAAATGATACCTAACAAAGGCTCTGTTGCTATTCCAAACTAAAGCCCTAAAATTGGTCTTAATTAAGGCCTTGACACTAATCCTAACTCAGGCCCTAACACTGTCCCTAGCTAAGGCCCTGACAGTTCGCCTAACTCAGGCCCTCGTACGATTCCTAACAATGGCTCTGATGCTAGTCCAAACTAAGGCCCTGAAATTGGTCCTATATAAGGCCTTGACACGAATCCTAACTCAGGCCCTAGCACTGTCCCTAACTAGGTCTCTGACAGTACACCTAACTCAGACCCTGACACTGTCCCTAAGCAAGGCCCTGACACTACTCCTAACTCAGTCCCTTACACTGTACCTAACAAAGTCACTGATGCTAGGCCTAACTCAGGCCCTGAAAGTGTCTGTAACTAAGGCCCTGCTGCCATCAGTATGTAAAGTCCTGACATTATCCTGAGCTAATATCCTGACCTATGTCTTTCCAAGGTCCTGAAACTGTCCCAACGTAAGCCCTGACGCTGTCCATAAGTGAAGACCTGAGGCTGTCCCTAACTCAGGCCCTGAAGCTTTCCTTAACTGAAGCCTTGAAGCTGTGACTAACTCAGGCCCTGATCATGTATTTCACGAAGACCTTAATGCTGATCCAGCAAAGACGCTGATGCTGCTCCAAAGTCATGCCCTGACAGTGTGCCCAGCAAAGGGCCTGACGCTAGGCGTCACTCAGGCCCTGTCACTCTCCCGAAGTCAGGTCCTGATACTGTCACTAACTAAGGCCCTGACTCTACTCCTAACTCAGTCCCGTACATTGTACCTAACAAAGGCTCTGATGCTAGTCGTAACTCAGGGCCTGACACTGTCTCTAACTAAGGGCTGCTGCCATCAATATCTAAAGTCCTGACATTCTCCGGAGCTAATATCCTGACCCATGTCTTACCAAGGTCCTGAAACTGTCCCAAAGTAAGCCCTGTCGCTGTCCCTAAATGAGGCCCTGCAGCTTTCCCTAACTAACTCAGGCCTTGATGCTGTGACTAACTCAGACACTGATCATGTCTTTAACTAAGACCCTAAGGCTGATCCAACAGAGGCCGGGATGCTGCTCCTAAGTCATGCCCTGACAGTGTCCCCAGCTAAGGGTCTGACGCTAGGCCTCACTCAGACCCTATCGCTCTCCCTAAGTCAGGCTCTGATGCTGTCCCTAGCTGAAGCCCTAAAACTGGTTCTGAATAAGGCCCTGAGAGTCTCAGTAACAAAGGTCTTCACACTATCCTTAGGTCATTTCCTGACACTATCCCTACATGCTAAACTGACACTGTCACTAGCTAATGTCCTGCCTCTTATGCTAACTGAAGCCCTTAGGTTGTGCCTGCCTCAGGCACTGAATTTAGTCCCAAGACCGTGAAACTGTCCCGAACTAAGGCCTAGATGCTCGTCCTACATCTGGCCCTGACACTGTCCCTAACTAAGGCCCTAACACTATTGCTAACTGAGGACCTGACACTGGACCTATCAGGGGCCCGCTACTCCCTACTAACGCCTTGACACTGCCCCTTACTTAGGCCCTGCTACCATCAATATCTAAAGTCCTGACATTATCCTGAGCTAATATCCTAACTCATCTCTTACCAAGGTCCTGAAACTCTCCCTAAGGAAGCACTGATGCTCTCCCTAAGTGAGGCCTTGAGGCTGTCCCTAACAGAGGCCCTGATAATATCTTTAACATAGCCCCTGAGGCTGATCCTACCGTGGCTCTTATGTTGCTCCTAAGTCATGCCCTGACACTGTCCCTAGCTAAGGCTCTGACGCTAGTCCTCACTCAGGCCCTGTCGCTTTCCCTAAGTCAGGCTCTGACGCTGTCCCTACCCGAAGCCCTGACACTCACTGGTCCTTAATTAGGCCCTGATGCTCTAAGTAACCAAGGTCTTGACACTATCCCTAGGTCATTTCCTGACACTATCCCTAGATCTTAACCTAAGCTTCTCTTTCGCTAATGTCGAGATTAGCTAAAGAGATTCTTTAGAACGAGATTCTTTCATCTTCTGAATATGGTTTTCTTAAAAACATAATTTTTATAGTGTAACTGACTTTAAACAAAATGTACTCAACTGCTGTGGAATAGTCCTTCATAGGAGCGTGCATGGTTCACTTCTGCATCTGCTTGCGGTGGTGTTCAAGTTGCTTTCAGCTGTAGATCCTCTTATGCTAGCTAAATCTGTGATTCTGTCCCTAAATGAGGCCCTGAATTTAGGTCCGATGCCGTGAACCTGTCCCTAACTGAGGCCTGGAGGCGTGTCCTAACGCAGGTCCTGACACTGTCCCTAACTAAAGCCCTGACACTACACCTAACTCCGTCACTGACCCTGTACCTAACAAAGGCTCTGATGCTAGTCCGAACTTAGGCCTGACACTGCCTCTAACTAAGGCCCTGCTGCCGTCAATATCTGAACACCTGACATTATCCGGAGCTAATATCCTGACCCATGTCTTACCAAGGTCCTGAAACTTTCCCAAAGTAAGCCCTGATGCTGTCCCGAAGTGAGACCTTGAGGCTGTCCCTAACAGAGGCCCTGATAATATCTTTAACGAAGACCCTAATGCTGATCCTACAGAGGCCTTTATGCTGCTCCTAAGTCATGCCCTGATACTGTCCCTTACTCAGGCCTCAAAGATAGGCCTCACTTAGGCCCTGTTGCTGTACCTTAGGTAAGCTCTGACGCTGTCCGTACATCAAGCCCTGGCACTGTTCCTGATTAAGGCCCTCACGCTGCTGCTAACTAAGGCCCTGATGCTCTCAATGACTAAGGTCTTCTCGTTATCCCTTGGTCATTTCCTTTCACTCTCTCTGGCCTGGAACCTGACTCTGTCCCGAGATAATCTCCTGCATCTTATGCTGACTGAAACCCTAATGCTCTCCCTAACTAAGGCCCTGACTACTCCTAACTAAGGCCATGACACTGTCTCTAACAATGGGCCAGAATCTGTCCCTAGTATAGGCCCTGCTGCCAGCAATAACTAAAATCCTGACACTCTCCTGAGATAATATCCTGACCCATTTCTAACCAAGGTCTTGACACTCTCCCTAAGAAAGCCCTGTCGCTGTCTTGAAGTGAAGACCTGAGGCTGTCCGTAACTCAGGCCCTGAAGCTTTCCCTAACTGAGGCCTTGACGCTGTGACTAACTAGGGCTCTGGTCATCTTTAACTAAGAGCCTAAAGCTGATCCAACAAAGGCCCTGATGCGGCTCCTAAGTCACTCCCTGACAGTATCCCCAGCTGAGGGCCTGACATTAGGCCTCACTCAGACCCTGTCGCTCTCCCTAAGTCAGGCCCTGATACTGTCCCTACCTGAAGCCCTAACACTGGTTCTGAATAAGGCCCTGATATTCTCAGTAACAAAGGTCTTCACACTATCCTTAGGTCATTTCCTGACACGATTCCTAGCCTTCACCCTAACCCTGTCCCGAGTTACTATCCTACGTCTTATGCTAACTAAAGACCTTATGCTGTGCCTACCTCAGGCACTGAATTTAGTCCCAAGACCGCTAGACTGTCCCTCACTAGGCTCCATGCCCTTATCGTCACAATGTTCCGTGACCACTGTCATCAAAATGCTCCATGCCCTTATCATCACAATGCCCCATGACCACTGTCTTCACAATGCTCAATGACCCCTTCCATCACAATGCTCCGTGACCAGTTCCATCAAAATGCGCCATGACCATTGTCATCACAATGCTCCATGACCCCTGGCATCCCAAAGCTCCATGACCACTCTCATCGCAATGCTTCATGACCCTTGTCATCGCAATGCTACATACCATTGTCATCACAATGCTCCACACCCCGTGTCATCACATTGGCCCATGACCCTTGTCTCACAATGTTCCATGCTCTAGTGATCACAATGCTCCATGCCCCCTGTCATCACCATCCTCCATGACCCCGGTCATCACAATGCTCCATTACCCCTGTCATCACAATGCTCCAGGTCCCCTGTCATTCACAAAGCCAAATGACCCCTGTCATCACAATGCTTCATGGCCCTTTTCCTCACAATGCCCCATGACCCCTGTCATCAAATTGCTCCATGTCCCCGTTTATCACAATGCTCTAAATTACCCCTGTAATCACAGTGCTCCATAACCCTTTTCCTCACAATGCTCCATGCCCCTTTTCATCACAATGAGCCATGAAAACTTTCATCAGAATGCTCCATTACCCCTGTCTCATGTCCCCTTTCATCACAATGCATCACAATTACCCCTGTAATCACAGTGCTCCATAACCCCTTTCATCACAGTGCTCCATGCCCCCTGTCATCACAATGCTCCATGACCCCTTTCATCACAATGCTCCATTAATCCTTTCATCGCACTGCTCTATGACATTTGTCATCACAATGCTCCATGCCCTTCTCATCACAATGCTCCATGGCCTTTGTCATCACAATGTTCCGTGTTCAATATAATCACAGTGCTCCACGACCCCTGTCATCACAATGTTCCATGAGACATTTCATCACAAAGCTCCAAGACACTTGTTATCACAATGCTCCATGGCGCTGTGCATCACAATGCTCCATGACCACATTCAGCACAGTGGTCCATGACCCTTTTCATCACAATATTCCATGGCTCGTGCCATCACAATTCCCCATGGCGCTTGTCATCACAATGCTCCAAGACCCCTTGTCATCACAATGCCCCATGGCCCCTTTCATCAGAATGCTCCCAGACGTCTTTCATCACAATGCTCCATGTGCCCTGTTCATCACAATGCTCCATGACCCCTTTTCATCACCATGCTCCTTGACCATTTTCATCACAAGGCTCCATGCCCTTATCATCACAGTGCCCCATGACCCCTTCCATCACAATGCTCCATGACCCCTTTTATCAAAATGCGCCATGAACATTGTCATCACAAAGCTCCATGACCACGTTCATCACAATGCTCCATGACCCCTCTCCTTACAATGCTCCATGGCTCTTGTTATCACAAAGCTCCATGGCGCTTGTCATCACAATGCTCCATGACCACTGTAATCACAATGATCCATGACCCCTTTGATAACAATTCTCCATTACCACTTTCCTCACAGTGATCCTTGGCGCTTGTCATCACAATGCTCCATGATCCCTGTAATCACCATGATCCTTGACCCCTTTCATCACAATGTTCCATGGCCGCTTTTATCACAATGCTCCATAAACCCTGTCATCACAATGCCCCATGACCCATTTCCCCACAATGCTCCCTGAGCCATGTCATCACAATGCTACTTGTCTTTGTCATTACAATGCTCCATGTCCCCTGTAATCAGAGTCTTCCATGACCCCTTTCATCACCACTCTCCTTAACACTTTTCTCACAATGCTCCATGCCATTGTCATCACAAAGTTTCATGCCCCCTTTCACCACAATGCTCCAAGCCCACTCTCAACACAATGCTCCATGAGACTTGTCTCACAATGCTCCATGCCCTTTTCATCACAATGCTCCATGCCCCCTGTCATCACAATGCTCCATGCCCCCTTTCATTACAATGTTCCATGCCCCCTGTCATCACAAGGCTCCATGCCCCCTTTCATTACAATGTTCCATGCCCCCTGTCATCACAATGCTCCATGCCCCCTTTCATTACAATGTTCCATGCTCCCTGTCATCACAAGGCTCCATGCCCCTATCATCACAATGCTCCATGACACCTGTCTTCGCAATGTTCCACGCACTTATCATCACAATACTCCTTGACCCTTGTCTAAAATGCTACATGGCGGTGACATCACAATGTTCCATGCACCCTGTCATTACAAGGCTCCATGACACTTGTCATCACAATGTTCCATGGCCCCTATCATTCAAAATGCCATATGACCACTTTCATCACAATGCTCCAAGGCCCTTGTCATCACAATGCCCCATGAAGGGAGCCTCGGGAAGATGGCGGAAGAGTAAGATGCGGAGATCACCTTCCTTCCCACAGATACAGTAGAAATACATCTACCTGTGGAACTGCTCCTACAGAACACCCACTGAACGCTGGCAGAAAACTTCCGACCTCCAAAAAGGCAAGAAACTCCCCCCCGTACTTGGGTAGGGCAAAAGAAAAAATAAATAACAGAGACAAAAGAATAGGGACGGCACCTGCACCACTGGGAGAGAGCTGTGAAGGAGGAAAGATTTCCACGCACTAGGAAGCCCCTTCGCGGGCAGAGACTGCGGGTGGCCGAGGGGGGAAGCTTCGCAGCCACGGAGGAGAGCGCAGCCACAGGGGTGCGGAGGGCAAAGCGGAGAGGTTCCCGCACGGAGGAGCGGTGCCGACCAGCACTCTCCAGCCCGAGAGGCTTGTCTGCTCACCCGTCGGGGCGGGCGGGGCTGGGAGCTGAGGCTCGGGCTTCGGTCGGATCGCAGGGAGAGGACTGGGGTTGGCGGCGTGAAAACAGCCTGAAGGGGTTAGTGCACCACAGCTAGCCGAGAGGGAGTCCGGGAAAAAGTCTGCAGCTGCCGAAGAGGCAAGAGACTTTTTCTTCCCTCTTTGTTTCCTGGTGCGCGAGGAGAGGGGATTCAGAGTGCCGCCTAAACGAACTTCAGAGACGGGTGCGAGCCGCAGCTACCAGCGCAGATCCCACAGCAACAGGGGCGCAGAGGGAAAAACGGAGAGATTCCCGCACAGAGGATCGGCGCCGAGCAGCACTCAGCAACCCGAGAGGCTTGTCTGCTCCCCCGCCGGGGCGGGCGGGGCTGGGAGCTGAGGCTCGGCTTCGGTCGGATCGCAGGGAGAGGACTGAGGCTGGCGGCGTGAACACAGCCTGAAGGGATTAGCGCACAACAGCTGGCTGGGAGGGAGACCGGGAAAAAGTCTGCAGCTGCCGAAGAGGCAAGAGACTTTTTCTTGCCTCTTTGTTTCGCGGCGCGCAAGGAGAGGGGATTCAGAGCGCCGCCTAAATGAACTCCAGAGAAGGGCGCGAGCCGCTGCGATCAGCGCAGACCCCACAGCAACAGGGGCGCAGAGGAAAAAACGGAGAGACTCCCGCACAGAGGCTCGGCACCGAGCAGCACTCACCAGCCCGAGAGGCTTGTCTGCTCGGCGGGCGGGGCTGGGAGCTGAGGCTCAGGCTTCGGTGGGATTGCAGGGAGAGGACTGGGGCTGGCGGCGTGAGCACAGCCTGAAGGGGTTAGCGCACCACAGCTGGCTGGGAGGGAGACCGGGAAAAGGTCTGCAGCTGCCGAAGAGGCAAGAGACTTTTTCTTGCCTCTTTGTTTCGCTGAGCGCAAGGAGAGGGGATTCAGAGTGCCGCCTAAACGAACTCCAGAGAAAGGCGCGAGCCGTGGCGATCAGCACGGACCACAGAGACGGGCGTGAGACGCTGGGGCTGCTGCTGCCACCTCCAAAAAGCCTGTGTGTGAGCACAGGTCACTCTCCACATCGCCCCTCCCGGGAGCCTGTGCAGCCCGCCATTGCCAGGGTCCCGTGATCCGGGGACAAGTTCCCCGGGAGAACGCACTGCCCGCCTCAGGCTGGTGCAACGTCACGCCGGCCTCGGCCGCCGCAGGCTCACCCCGCCTCCTCTGTACACCTCCCTCCCCGCGGCCTGAGTGAGCCAGAGCCCCCGAAGCAGCTGCTCCTTTAACCCCGTCCTGTCTGGGCGGGGAATAGACGCCCTCAGGCGACCTACACGCAGAGGCAGGTCCAAATCCAAAGCTGAACACCAGGAGCTGTGCGAACAGGGAAGATAAGGGGAAATCTCTCCCAGCAGCCTTAGAAGCAGCGGATTAAAACTCCACAAACAACTTGATGTGCCTGCATCTGTTGAATACCTGAATAGACAACGAATCATCCCAAATTCAGGAGGTGGACTTTGGGAGCAGGATATATTAATTTTTCCCCTTTTCCTTTTATTTGTGAGTGTATATGTATATGCTTCTGGGTGCGATTTTGTCTGTATAGCTTTGCTTTACAATAGCTTTATTTTACTTCACTATATTATAGCCTCTTTCTTTCTTTCTTTCTTTCTATTTTTTCTCCCTTTTACTCTGAGCCGTGTGGACGAAAAGCTCTTGGTGCTCCAGCCAGGCATCAGGGCCGTGCCTCTGAGGTGGGAGAGCCAACTTCAGGACACTGGTCCACAAGAGACCTCCCAGCTCCACGTAATACCAAACGGCAAAAATCTCTCAGAGATCTCCATCTCAACATCAAGACCCAGCTTCACTCAACGACCAGCAAGCTACAGTGCTGGACACCCTATGCCAAACAACTAGCAAGACAGGAACACAGCCCCATCCATTAGCAGAGAGGCTGCCTAAAATCATAAGAAGGCCACAGACACCCCAAAATACACCACCAGACATGGACGTGCCCACCAGAAAGACAAGATCCAACCTCATCCACCAGAGCTCAGGCACTAGTTCCCTCCACCAGGAAGCCTACACAACCCACTGAACCAACCTTAGCCACTGGGGACAGATACCAAAAACAACAGGAACTACGAACCTGCAGCCTGTGAAAAGGAGACCCCAAACACAGTAAGATAAGCAAAATGAGATGACAGAAAAACACACAGCAGATGAAGGAGCAGGGTCAGAACATACCAGACTTAACAAATGAAGAGGAAATAGGTAGTCTACCTGAAAAAGAATTCAGAATAATGATAGTAAGGATGAACCAAAATCTTGGAAATAGAATGGACAAAATGCAAGAAACATTTAACAAGGACGTAGAAGAACTAAAGAGGAACCAAGCAATGATGAAAACCACAATAAATGAAATTAAAAATACTCTAGATGGGATCAATAGCAGAATAACTGAGGCAGAAGAAAGGATAAGTGACCTGGAAGATAAAGTGGTGGAAATAACTACTGCAGAGCAGGATAAAGAAAAAAGAATGAAAAGAACTGAGGACAGTCTCAGAGACCTCTGGGACAACATTAAACACACCAACATTCGAATTATAGGGGTCCCAGAAGAAGAAGAGAAAAAGAAAGGGACTGAGAAGATATTTGAAGAGATTATAGTTGAAAACTTCCCTAATATGGGAAAGGAAATAGTTAATCAAGTCCTGGAAGCACAGAGAGTCCCATACAGGATAAACCCAAGGAGAAACACACCAAGACACATATTAATCAAACTGTCAAAAATTAAATATAAGGAAAACATATTAAAGGCAGCAAGGGAAAAAAAAACAAATAACACACAAGGGAATCCCCATAAGGTCAACATCTGATCTTTCAGCAGAAACTCTGCAAGCCAGAAGGGAGTGGCAGGATATACTTAAAGTGATGAAGGAGAAAAACCTACAACCAAGATTACACTACCCAGCAAGGATCTCATTCAGATTTGATGGAGAAATTAAAACCTTTACAGACAAGCAAAAGCTGAGAGAGTTCAGCACCACCAAACCAGCTTTACAACAAATGCTAAAGGAACTTCTCTAGGCAAGAAACACAAGAGAAGGAAAACACCTACAATAACAAACCCAAAACATTTAAGAAAATGGGAATAGGAACATACATATCGATAATTACCTTGAATGTAAATGGATTAAATGCTCTCACCAAAAGACACAGGCTGGCTGAATGGATACAAAAACAAGACCCATATATATGCTGTCTACAAGAGACCCACTTCAGACCTAGAGACACATATAGACTGAAAGTGAGGGGATGGAAAAAGATATTCCATGCAAATGGAAATCAAAAGAAAGCTGGAGTAGCAATTCTCATATCAGACAAAATAGACTTTAAAATAACGACTATTACAAGAGACAAAGAAGGACGCTATATAATGATCAAGGGATCGATCCAAGAGGAAGGTATAACGATTGTAAATATTTATGCACCCAACATAGGAGCACCTCAATACATAAGGCAAATACTAACAGCCATAAAAGGGGAAATCGACAGCAACACAATCATAGTAGGGGACTTTAACACCCCACTCTCACCAATGGACAGATCATCCAAAATGAAAATAAATAAGGAAACACAAGCTTTAAATGATACATTAAACAAGATGGACTTAATTGATATTTATAGGACATTCCACCCAAAAACAACAGAATACACATTTTTCTCAACTGCTCATGGAACATTCTCCAGGATAGATCATATCTTGGGTCACAAATCAAGCCTTGGTAAATTTAAGAAAACTGAAATCGTATCAAGTATCTTTTCCGACCACAACGCTATGAGACTAGATATCAATTACAGGAAAAGATCTGTAAAAAATACAAACACATGGAGGCTACACAATACATTACTTAATAACGAAGTGATCACTGAAGAAATCAAAGGGGAAATCAAAAAATACCTAGAAACAAATGACAATGGAGATACGACGACCCAAAACCTATGGGACGCAGCAAAAGCAGTGCTAAGAGGGAAGTTTATAGCAATACAAGCCTACCTCAAGAAACAGGAAACATCTCGAATAAACAACCTAACCTTGCACCTAAAGCAATTAGAGAAAGAAGAACAAAAAAACCCCAAAGCCAGCAGAAGGAAAGAAATTATAAAGATCAGGTCAGAAATAAATGAAAAAGAAATGAAGGAAACAATAGCAAAAATCAATGAAACTAAAAGCTGGTTCTTTGAGAAGATAAACAAAATTGATAAACCATTAGCCAGACTCATCGAGAGAAAAAGGGAGAAGACTCAGATCAATAGAATTAGAAATGAAAAAGGAGAAGTAACCACTGACACTGCAGAAATACAAAAGATCATGACAGATTACTACAAGCAACTCTATGCCAATAAAATGGACAACCTGGAAGAAATGGACAGATTCTTAGAAATGCACATACTGCCGAGACTGAACCAGGAAGAAATAGAAAATATGAACAGACCAATCACAAGCACTGAAATTGAAACTGTGATTAAAAACCTTCCAACAAACAAAAGCCCAGGACCAGATGGCTTCACAGGTGAATTCTATCAAACATTTAGAGAAGAGCTAACACCTATCCTTCTCAAACTCTTCCAAAATATTGCAGAGGGAGGAACACTCCCAAACTCATTCTACGAGGCCACCATCACCCTGATACCAAAACCAGACAAAGATGTCACAAAGAAAGAAAACTACAGGCCAATATCACTGATGAACATAGATGCAAAAATCCTCAACAAAATACTAGCAAACAGAATCCAACAGCACATTAAAAGGATCATACACCATGATCAAGTGGGGTTTATCCCAGGAATGCAAGGATTCTTCAATATACGCAAATCAATCAATGTGATACATCATATTAACAAACTGAAGGAGAAAAACCATATGATCATCTCAATAGATGCAGAGAAAGCTTTTGACAAAATTCAACACCCATTTATGATAAAAGCCCTGCAGAAAGTAGGCATAGAGGGAACTTTCCTCAACATAATAAAGGCCATATATGACAAACCCACAGCCAACATTGTCCTCAATGGTGAAAAACTGAAACCATTTCCACTAAGATCAGGAACAAGACAAGGTTGCCCACTCTCACCACTATTATTCAACATAGTTTTGGAAGTGTTAGCCACAGCAATCAGAGAAGACAAAGAAATAAAAGGAATCCAAATCGGAAAAGAAGAAGTAAAGCTGTCACTGTTTGCAGATGACATGATACTATACATAGAGAATCCTAAAGATGCTACCAGAAAACTCCTAGAGCTAATCAATGAATTTGGTAAAGTAGCAGGATACAAAATTAATGCACAGAAATCTCTTGCATTTCTATACACTAATGACGAAAAATATGAAAGTGAAATTAAGAAAACACTCCCATTTACCATTGCAACAAAAAGAATAAAATATCTAGGAATAAACCTACCTAAGGAGACAAAAGACCTGTATGCAGAAAATTATAAGAAACTGATGAAAGAAATTAAAGATGATACAATTAGATGGAGAGATATACCATGTTCCTGGATTGGAAGAATCAACATTGTGAAAATGACTCTACTACCCAAAGCAATCTACAGATTCAATGCAATCCCTATCAAACTACCACTGGCATTTTTCACAGAACTAGAACAAAAAATTTCACAATTTGTATGGAAACACAAAAGACCCCGAATAGCCAAAGAAATCTTGAGAACGAAAAATGGAGCTGGGGGAATCAGGCTCCCTGACTTCAGACTATATTACAAAGCTTCAGTAATCAAGACAGTTTGGTACTGGCACAAAAACAGAAATATAGATCAATGGAACAGGATAGAAAGCCCAGAGATAAATCCACACACATATGGGCACCTTATTTTTGATAAAGGAGGCAAGCATATACAGTGGAGAAAAGACAGCCTCTTCAATAAGTGGTGTTGGGAAAATTGGACAGGTACATGTAAAAGTATGAAATTAGAACACTCCCTGACACCATGCACAAAAATAAACTCAAAATGGATTAAAGACCTAAGTGTAAGGGCAGACACTATCAAACTCTTAGAGGAAAACATAGGCAGAACACTCTATGACATACATCACAGCAAGATTCTTTTTCACCCAGCTCCCAGAGAAATGGAAATAAGAATACAAATAAACAAATGGGACCTAATGAAACTTAAAAGCTTTTGCACAGCAAAGGAAACCATAAACAAGACCAAAAGACAACCATCAGAATGGGAGAAAATATTTGCAAATGAAGCAACTGACAAAGGATTAATCTCCAAGATTTACAAGCAGCTCATGCAGCTCAATAACAAAAAAACGAACAACCCAATCCAAAAATGGGCCGAAGACCTAAATAGACATTTCTCCAAAGAAGATATACAGATGGCCTACAGACACATGAAAGAATGCTCAACATCATTAATCATTAGAGAAATGCAAATCAAAACTACAATGAGATATCATCTCACACCAGTCAGAATGGCCATCATCAAAAAATCTAGAAACAATAAATGCTGGAGAGGGTGTGGAGGAAAGGGAACACTCTTGCACTGTTGGTGGGAATGTAAATTGATACAGCCACTATGGAGAACAGTATGGAGGTTCCTTAAAAAACTACAAATAGAACTACCATACGACCCAGCAATCCCACTACTGGGCATATACCCTGAGAAAACCATAGGTCAAAAAGAGTCATGTACCAAAAATGTTCATTGCAGCTCTATTTACAATAGCCAGGACATGGAAGCAATCTAAATGTCCATCGACAGATGAATGGATAAAGAAGATGTGGCACATATATACAATGGAATATTACTCAGCCATAAAAAGAAATGAAATAGAGGTATTTGTAATGAGGTGGATGGAGTTAGAGTCTGTCATACAGAGTGAAGTAAGTCAGAAAGAGAAAAACAAATACAGTATGCTAAGACATATATACGGAATCTAAGGGAAAAAAAAAAAAAGGCCTTGAAGAACCTAGTGGCAAGACGGGAATAAAGACACAGACCTACTAGAGAATGGACTTGAGGATATGGGGAGGGGGTGGGGTGAGATGTGACAGGGTAAGAGAGTGTCATGGACATATATACACTACCAAATGTAAAATAGATAACTAGTGGGAAGCAGCCGCATAGCACAGGGAGATCAGCTCGTTGCTTTGTGACCACCTAGAGGGATGGGATGGGGAGGGTGGGAGGGAGGGAGATGCAAGAGGGAAGAGAAATGGGAACATATTGTATATGTATAACTGATTCACTTTGTTATAAAGCAGAACCTAACACACAATTGTAAGGCAATTATACTTCAATAAAGATGTTAAAAAAAAAACAATGCTCCTTGATTCCCTGTAATCACAATGATCCATGACCCCTTTCATGACAATGCTCCATTACCCCACTAATCACAATGATCCATGGTGGTTGTCATCACAATGCTCCATGAACCTTGTCATCACAATGCTCCAGGACGTTGTAATCACAATGTTCCATGACCCCTTTCACCACAAAGCTCCAAGAACCCTGTCATCACAATGCCCCATGACTCCTATCATCACAATGCTCAATGGCACTTGTCCTCACAATGCTCCATGACCCCTGTCATCACAATGCTCCATGGCGCTTTTCATCACAATCCTCCATGACCACTTTCATCACAATGCTCCCTGACCATTTTCATCAAAATGCTCCATGACCACTTTCATCACAATGCCCCATGAACTCTGTCATCACAATGCTCCATGGCCCTTGTCATCACAATTCTCCATGACCCCTGTCATCACAATGCTCCATGCACTTGTCATCACAATACTCCATGACCCTTGTCATCACAGTGCTCCATGGCGCTTGTCATCAAAATGATCCAGAGCCTTAGTTCCTGAGTTGGGAGTAGTATCATTGCCTCAATTAGGGAAAATGTCAGTGACTGAGTTGGGAGTAGTGTGAGGGCCCTTGTTAGGGACACTGTCAGTGCCTGAGTTAGCTGTAGTGTCAGGGTTTTAGGTACGTACACTGTCAGTGCCTGAGTTGGGAATAGTGTCAGGGCCTTAGTTATGGACTGTGTCATTGCCTGAGTTAGGAGTAGTGTCAGGGCCTTAGTTAGGAGTAGCATCAGTGTCGTCGTTAGGTATTGTATCAGCGCCTCAGTTAGGAATAGATTCAGGGCCTTATTTTGGGACAGTGTCAGTGCCTGAGTTAGGAGTTTTGTCGGCCTTAGTTAGGGACCTTTCCAGGGCCTGAGTTAGGAGTAATGTCAGGGCCTTCCTTAGGTATTGTATCAGTGCCTGAGATAGGAATAGTGTCAAGGCCTTAGTTAGGGACATTGCCAGGGCATGATTTAGGAGTAGTGTTAGGGTGTGAGTTATGAACAGTGTCAGGGCCTTTGTTAGTGACAGTGTCAGTTCCTGAGTTAGGAGTAGAGTCAGGGCCTAAGTTAGGAACAGTGACAGTGCTGAGTTCGTAGTAGTATCAGGGCCTTAGTTAGAGACAGTGTCAGGGCCTGAGTTAGGAGTAGTGTCAGAGGCTTTGTTAGGGACAGTGTCAGTGCCTGAGTTGAGAGTAGCGTCACAGCTTTAGTTAGGGCCAGTGTCCGGGCCTTAGTTAAGACCAGTGTCAGGGCCTATGATAGGAATCAGATCAGGGCCTGTGTTACGAGTAGTGTCAGGGCCTTAGTTAAGGACAGTGTCAGGGCCTGAGTCCTGACTTATTCCTAACGTTCCTCACTAAGGATTTTTGACACTACTGCTAATTCAGTCCCTGATAATATCCCTTACTAAGGCCCTGACCCTTTCCCTGGCTAAGGCCCTGAACTTCTCCTAAGTCAGGCCCTGATACTGTCCCTAACAATGGCCCTGACACTACACCTAACTTAGGCCCCGAAATGATACCTAACAAAGGCTCTGTTGCTAGTCCAAACTAAAGCCCTAAAATTGGTCTTAAATAAGGCCTTGACACTAATCCTAACTCACGCCCTGACACTGTCCCTATCTAAGGCCCTGACAGTACGCCTAACTCAGGCGCTCGTACGATTCCTAACAATTGCTCTGATGCTAGTCCAAACTAAGGCCCTGAAATTGGTCCTAAATAAGGCCTTGACACGAATCGTAACTCAGGCCCTAGCACTGTCCCTATCTAGGTCTCTGACAGTACACCTAACTCAGACCCTGACACTGTCCCTAAGCAAGGCCCTGACACTACTCCTAACTCAGTCCCTTACACTGTACCTAACAAAGTCACTGATGCTAGGTCTAACTCAGGCCGTGAAAGTGTCTGTAACTAAGGACCTGCTGCCATCAGTATGTAAAGTCCTGACATTATGCTGAGCTAATATCCTGACCTATGTCTTTCCAAGGTCCTGAAACTGTCCCAAATTTAGCCCTGACGCTGTCCGAAAGTGAAGACCTGAGGCTGTCCCTAACTCAGGCCCTGAAGCTTTCCTTAACTGAAGCCTTGAAGCTGTGACTAACTCAGGCCCTGATCATGTATTTCACGAAGACCTTAATGCTGATCCAGCAAAGACGCTGATGCTGCTCCAAAGTCATGCCCTGACAGTGTGCCCAGCAAAGGGCCTGATGCTAGGCCTCACTCAGGCCCTGTCGCTCTCCCGAAGTCAGGCTCTGACACTGTCACTAACTAAGGCCCTGACTCTACTCCTAACTCAGTCCCGTAAAGTTTACCTAACAGAGGCTCTGATGCTAGTCGTAACTCAGGGTCTGACACTGTCTCTAACTAAAGGCTGCTGCCATCAATATCTAAAGTCCTGACATTATCCGGAGCTAATATCCTG
The DNA here is from genome assembly GCF_965194825.1 of Balaenoptera physalus. Lineage (NCBI taxonomy): Eukaryota > Metazoa > Chordata > Mammalia > Artiodactyla > Balaenopteridae > Balaenoptera > Balaenoptera physalus. The sequence goes on along the minus strand of NW_028125946.1, from coordinate 310,976 downwards.
ACCCATGTCTTACCAAGATCCTGAAACTGTCCCAAAGTAAGCCCTGACGCTGTCCCTAAGTGAGGCCCTGCAGCTTTCCCTAACTAACTCAGGCCTTGAATCTGTGACTAACTCAGACACTGATCATGTCTTTAACTAAGACCCTAAGGCTGATCCAACAGAGGCCGGGATGCTGCTCCTAAGTCATGCCCTGACAGTGTCCCCAGCTAAGGGTCTGACGCTAGGCCTCACTCAGACCCTATCGCTCTCCCTAAGTCAGTCTCTGATGCTGTCCCTACTCGAAGCCGTAACACTGGTTCTGAATAAGGCCCTGAGAGTCTCAGTAACAAAGGTCTTCACACTATCCTTAGGTCATTTCCTGACACTATCCCTACATGTTAAACTGATACTGTCACTAGCTAATGTCCTGCCTCTTATGCTAACTGAAGCCCTTAGGTTGTGCCTGCCTCAGGCACTGAATTTAGTCCCAAGACCGTGAAACTGTCCCGAACTAAAGCCTAGATGCTCGTCCTACATCTGGCCCTGACACTGTCCCTAAATAAGGCCCTAACACTATTGCTAACTGAGGACCTGACACTGGACCTATCATGGGCCCGCTACTCCTAACTAATGCCTTGACACTGTCCCTTACTTAGGCACTGCTACCATCAATATCTAAAGTCCTGACATTATCCTGAGCTAATATCCTAACTCATCTCTTACCAAGGTCCTAAAACTCTCCCTAAGGAAGCCCTGATGCTCTCCCTAAGTGAGGCCTTGAGGCTGTCCCTAACAGAGGCCCTGATAATATCTTTAACATAGCCCCTGAGGCTGATCCTACCGTGGCTCTTATGTTGCTCCTAAGTCATGCCCTGACACTGTCCCTAGCTAAGGCCCTGACGCCAGGCCTCACTCAGGCCTTGTCGCTCTCCCTAACTCAGGCTCTGACGCTGGCCCTACCCGAAGCCCTGACACTCACTGGTCCTTAATTAGGCACTGATGCTCTAAGTAACCAAGGTCTTGACACTATCCCTAGGTCATTTCCTGACACTATCCCTAGATCTTAACCTAACCTTCTCTTTAGCTAATGTCGAGATTAGCTAAAGAGATTCTTTAGAACGCGATTCTTTCATCTTCTGAATATGGTTTTCTTAAAAACATGATTTTTATAGTGTTACTAACTTTAAACAAAATGTACTCAACTGCTGTGGAATATTCCTTCATAGGAGCGTGCATCGTTCACTTCTGCATCTGCTTGTGGTGGTGTTCAAGTTGCTTTCAGCTGTAGATCCTCTTATGCTAGCTAAATCTGTGATTCTGTCCCTAAATGAGGCCCTGAATTTAGGTCCGAGGCCGTGAACCTGTCCCTTACTGAGGCCTGGAGGCTCGTCCTAACGCAGGTCCTGACACTGTCCCTAACTAAGGCCCTGACACTACACCTAACTCAGTCACTGACACTGTACCTAACAAAGGCTCTGATGCTAGTCCGAACTTAGGCCTGACACTGCCTCTAACTAAGGCCCTGCTGCCGTCAATATCTGAACACCTGACATTATCCTGAGCTAATATCCTGACCCATGTCTTACCAAGGTCCTGAAACTTTCCCAAAGTAAGCCCTGACGCTGTCCCGAAGTGAGACCTTGAGGCTGTCCCTAACAGAGGCCCTGATAATATCTTTAACGAAGACCCTAATGCTGATCCTACAGAGACCTTTATGCTGCTCCTAAGTCATGCCCTGATACTGTCCCTTACTCAGGCCCCAAAGATAGGCCTCACTTAGGCCCTGTTGCTGTACCTTAGTTAGGCTCTGACGCTGTCCGTACATCAAGCCCTGGCACTGGTCCTGATTAAGGCCCTCACGCTGCTGCTAACTAAGGCCCTGATGCTCTCAATGACTAAGGTCTTCTCGTTATCCCTTGGTCATTTCCTTTCACTCTCTCTGGCCTGGAACCTGACTCTGTCCCGAGATAATCTCCTGCATCTTATGCTGACTGAAACCCTAATGCTCTCCCTAACTAAGGCCCTGACTACTCCTAACTAAGGCCATGACACTGTCTCTAACAAAGGCCCAGAATCTGTCCCTAATATAGGCCCTGCTGCCAGCAATAATTAAAATCCTGACACTCTCCTGAGATAATAACCTGACCCATTTCTAACCAAGGTCTTGACACTCTCCCTAGGAAATCCCTGTCGCTGTCTTTAAGTGAAGACCTGAGGCTGTCCGTAACTCAGGCCCTGAAGCTTTCCCTAACTGAGGCCTTGACGCTGTGACTAACTAGGGCTCTGGTTATCTTTAACTAAGAGCCTAAAGCTGATCCAACAAAGGCCCTGATGCGGCTCCTAAGTCACTCCCTGACAGTGTCCCCAGCTGAGGGCCTGACATTAGGCCTCACTCAGACCCTGTCGCTCTCCCTAAGTCAGGCCCTGATACTGTCCCTACCTGAAGGCCTAACACTGGTTCTGAATAAGGCCCTGATATTTTCAGTAGCAAAGGTCTTCACAGTATCCTTAGGTCATTTCCTGACACGATTCCTAGCCTTCACCCTAAACCTGTCCCGAGCTAATATCCTACCTCTTGTGCTAACTAAAGGCCTTATGCTGTGCCTACCTCAGGCACTGAATTTAGTCCCAAGACCGCTAGACTGTCCCTCACTAGGCTCCATGCCCTTATCGTCACAATGTTCCGTGACCACTGTCATAACAATGCTCCATAGCGCTTTTCATCACAGTCCTCCATGACCACTTTCATCACAATGCTCCATGGCCACTTTCATCAAAATGCGCCATGACCATTGTCATCACAATGCCCCATGACCCCTGTCATCACAATGCTCCATGACCCCTTCCATCACAATGATCCATGACCACTTTCATCAAAATGCGCCATGACCATTGTCATCACAATGCTACATGATCCCTGGCATCCCAATGCTCCATGACCACTCTCATCGCAATGCTTCATGACCCTTTTCATCGCAATGTAACATACCATTGTCCTCACAATGCTCCATTCCCCATGTCATCACATTGGCCCATGACCCTTGTCTCACAATGTTCTATGCTCTTGTGATCACAATGCTCCATGACCCCTGTCATCACAATGCTCCATGACCCCGGTCATCAGAATGCTCCATTACCCTTGTCATCACAATGCTCCAGGTCCCCTGTCATTCACAAAGCCAAATGACAAATGTCATCACAATGCTTCATGGCCCTTGTCCTCAGAATGTCCCATGACACCTGTCACCAAATTTCTCCATGTCCCCGTTTATCACAATGCTCTAAATTACCCCTGTAATCACAGTGCTCCATAACCCTTTTCCTCACAATGCTCCATGCCCCTTTTCATCACAATGAGCCATGAAAACTTTCATCAGAATGCTCCATTACCCCTGTCTCATGTCCCCTTTCATCACAATGCATGATAATTATCCCTGTAATCACAGTGTGCCATAACCCCTTTCATCACAGTGCTCCATGCCCCCTGTCATCACAATGTTCCATGACCCCTTTCATCACAATGCTCCATTAATCCTTTCATCACACTGCTCTATGACTTTTGTCATCACAATGCTCCATGCCTTTCTCATCACAATGCTCCATGGCCTTTGTCATCACCATGCTCCAGTTCAATGTAATCACAGTGCTCCACGACCCCTGTCGTCACAATGTTCCATGAGACATTTCATCACAAAGCGCCATGACACTTGTCATCACAATGCTCCATGGCGCTTTGCATCACAATGCTCCATGACCACATTCAGCACAGTGGTCCATGACCCTTTTCATCACAATATTCCATGGCTCTTGCCATCACAATGCCCCATGGCACTTGTCATCACAATGCTCCATGACCCCTTGTCATCACAATGCCCCATGGCCACTTTCATCACAATGCTCCCAGACGTCTTTCATCACAATGCTCCATGACCACTTTTATCACAATGCTCCATGTGCCCTGTTCATCACAATGCTCCATGACCCCTTTTCATCACAATGATCCATGACCATTTTCATCACAAGGCTCCATGCCCTTATCATCACAGTGCTCCATGAACCCTTTCATCCCAATGCTCCATGGCCCTTCTCATCACAATGCCCCATGAACCCTTTCATCAAAATGCACCATGAACATTGTCATAACAAAGCTCCATGACCAGGTTCATCACAATGCTCCATGACCCCTTTCCTTACAATGCTCCATGGCTCTTGTCATCACAAAGCTCCATGGCGCTTGTCATCACAAGGCTCCATGACCACTGTAATCAAAATGATCCATGACCCCTTTGATAACAATTCTCCATTACCCCTTTCCTCACAATGATCCTTGGCGCTTGTCATCACAATGCTCCATAAACCCTGTCATCACAATGCCCCATGACCCATTTCCCCACAATGCTCCCTGAGCCATGTCATCACAATGCTACTTGTCTTTCTCATTACAAAGCTCCATGTCCCCTGTAATCAGAGTCTTCCATGACCCCTTTCATCACAACTCTCCTTAACACTTTTCTCACAATGCTTCATGCCATTGTCATCACAAAGTTTCATGCCCGCTCTCTCCACAATGCTCCAAGCCCACTCTCAACACAATGCTCCATGAGACTTGTCTCACAGTGCTACATGCCCGTTCATCACAATGCTCCATGCCCACTCTCATCACAATGCTCCATGCCCCCTTTCATTACAATGTTCCATGCCCCCTGTCATCACAAGGCTCCATGCCCTTATCATCACAATGCTCCATGACACCTGACTTCGCAATGTTCCGCGCACTTATCACCACAATACTCCTTGACCCTTGACTAAAATGCTCCATGGCGGTGATATCACAATGTTCCATGCACCCTGTCATTACAAGGCTCCATGACACTTGTCATCACAATGATCCATGGCCCCTATCATTCAAAACGCCATATGACCACTTTCATCACAATGCTTCAAGGCCCTTTTCATCAGAATGCCCCATGAACCCTGTCATCACAATGCTCCAGGCCCCCTGTCATCACAATGAGCCATGACACCTTTCATCACAATGCTCCATAACCATTGTCATCACAATGATCCTTGGCCCTTGTCATCACAATGCTCCCTGGTGCATGTCATCACAAAGATCCATGACCACTTTCAGCACAATGCTCCATGACCCTTGTCATCACAATGCTCCAGGTCGTTGTAATCACAATGTTCCATGACCCCTTTCACCACAAAGCTCCAAGATCCCTGTCATCACAATGCCCCATGACTCCTATCATCACAATGCTCCATGGCACTTGTCCTCACAATCCTCCATGACCACTTTCATCACAATGCCCCATGAACTGTGTCATCACAATGCTCCATGGCCCTTGTCATCACAATTCTCCATGACCCCTGTCATCACAATTCTCCATGGCGCTTGTCTTCACAATGCTCCATGCACTTGTCATCACAATTCTCCATGACCCTTGTCATCACAATGCTCCATGGCGCTTGTCATCACAATGATCCAGAGCCTTAGTTCCTGAGTTGGGAGTAGTATCATTGCCTCAATTGGGGAAAATGTCAGTGACTGAGTTGGGAGTAGTGTGAGGGCCCTTGTTAGGGACACTGTCAGTGCCTGAGTTAGCTGTAGTGTCAGGGTTTTAGTTACTTACACTGTCAGTGCCTGAGTTGGGAATAGTGTCAGGGCCTTAGTTATGGACTGTGTCATTGCCTGAGTTAGGAGTAGTGTCAGGGCTTTAGTTAGGAGTAGCATCAGTGCCTTCGTTAGGTATTGTATCAGCGCCTCAGTTAGGAATAGATTCAGGGCCTTATTTTGGGACAGTGTCAGTGCCTGAGTTAGGAGTTTTGTCGGCCTTAGTTAGGGACCTTTTCAGGGCCTGAGTTAGGAGTAATGTCAGGGCCTTCCTTAGGTATTGTATCAGTGCCTGAGTTAGGAATAGTGTCAAGGCCTTAGTTAGGGACATTGCCAGGGCATGATTTAGGAGGAGTGTTAGGCTGTGAGTTATGAACAGTGTCAGGGCCTTAGTTAGTGACAGTGTCAGTTCCTGAGTTAGGAGTAGAGTCAGGGCCTAAGTTAGGGACAGTGCCAGTGCTGAGTTCGTAGTAGTATCAGAGCCTTAGTTAGAGACAGTGTCAGGGACTGGGTTAGGAGTAGTGTCAGAGGCTTTGTTAGGGACAGTGTCAGTGCCTGAGTTAAGAGTAGCGTCACAGCTTTAGTTAGGGCCAGTGTCCGGGCCTTAGTTAAGACCAGTGTCAGGGCCTATGACAGGAATCAGATCAAGGCCTGTGTTACGAGTAGTGTCAGGGCCTTAGTTAAGGACAGTGTCAGGGCCAGAGTCCTGACTTATTCCTAACTATCCTCACTAAGGATTTTTGACACTACTGCTAATTCAGATCCTGATAATATCCCTTACTAAGGCCCTGACCCTTTCCCTGGCTAAGGCCCTGAACTTTTCCTAAGTCAGGCCCTGATACTGTCCCTATCAATGGCCCTGACACTACACCTAACTTCGGCCCCGAAATGATACCTAACAAAGGCTCTGTTGCTAGTCCAAACTAAAGCCCTAAAATTGGTCTTAAATAAGGCCTTGACACTAATCCTAACTCAGGCCCTAACACTGTCCCTAGCTAAGGCCCTGACAGTACGCCTAACTCAGGCCCTCGTACGATTCCTAACAATGGCTCATCACAATGCTCCATGACCCCTTTCATCAAAATTCTCCATGACCATTGTCATCACAATGCTCCATGAGCCCTGTCATTACAATGCTCCCTGACCCCTGTCCTCACCATGATCCATGGCCCTTGTCATCACAGTGCTCCTTCGCTCTTGTCGTAACAATGTTCCATGATCCCTGTCATCACAATGATCCATGATTCCTTTCATCATAATTCTCCTTTTCCCCTTTCATCACAATGATCCCTGGACCTTGTCAAACAATGCTCCTTGATTCCCTGTAATCACAATGATCCATGACCCCTTTCATGACAATGCTCCATTACCCCACTAATCACAATGATCCGTGGTGATTGTCATCACAATGCTCCATGACCCTTGTCATCACAATGCTCCAGGTCATTGCAATCACAATGTTCCATGACCCCTTTCACCACAAAGCTCCAAGATCCCTGTCATCACAATGCCCCATGACTCCTATCATCACAATGCTCCATGGCACTTGTCCTCACAATGCTCCATGACCCCTGTCATCACAATGCTCCATAGCGCTTTTCATCACAATCCTCCATGACCACTTTCATCACAATGCTCCATGACCATTTTCATCACAATGCTCCATGACCACTTTCATCACAATGCCCCATGAACTCTGTCATCACAATGCTCCATGGCCCTTGTCATCACAATTCTCCATGGCCCTTGTCATCACAATGCTCCATGCACTTGTCATCACAATTCTCCATGACCCTTGTCATCACTATGCTCAATGGCGCTTGTCATCACAATGATCCAGAGCCTTAGTTCCTGAGTTGGGAGTAGTATCATTGCCTCATTTAGGGAAAATGTCAGTGACTGAGTTGGGAGTAGTGTCAGGGCCATAGTTAGGGACATTGTCAGAGCCTGAGTTGGGAGTCGTATCTGGGTCTTAGTTAGGGGCAGTGTCAGGGCCTGAGGTAGGAATAGTCTCAGGGCCTTAGTTAGGGACAGTGTCAGTGCCTGTGTGGACAATAGTGTCATGGCACTAGTAAGGGACAGTGTCAGTGCCTCACTTGTGAATAGTTTCAGGGCCTTAGATAGGGACAGTTTCAGTGCCTGAGTTAGGATTAGTGTCAGGGTCTTTCTTAGGGACCATGTAAGGACGTGAGTTATGAGAAATCTCAGGGCCTTAATTAGGGACAGTGTCAGTGACTGTGTAAGAATAGTGTTAGTGCCTGTGTTAGTAGTAGTGTGAGAGCAGTAGTTAGGGACAGTGTCAGAGCCTGAGTTGTGAGTAGTGTCAGGGACATAGTTAGCGACACTTTCAGTGTCTGATTTGGTAGTAATTTCAGCGCCTTAGTTCTGGACAGTGTAAGTGCCTGAGTTGGGATTAGTGTCAGGGTCTTTATTATGGACAGTGTCAGGGCCTGAGTTAAGAGTAGTGTCAAGGCCTTAATTTGGGAGAATGTCAAAGTCTGAGTTGGGAGTAGTGGCAGACCTTTATTTAGGGACAGAATCATTGCCTGAGTTGGGAGTAGTGGCACGGCCTAAGTTACAGACAGTGTCAGGGTCTGAGTTAGGAGTAGTCTCAGGGACTTAGTTAGGGACAGTGTCAAGGACTGTGTTAAGAATAGTTTCAGGGCCTGAGTTAGGAGTAGTTTGAGACTGGTAGTTAGGAACAGTATCAGGGCCTGAGTTGTGAGTAGTTGCATGCCTTAGTAAATGACAGTGTCAGTGCCGGAGTTGGGAGTAGTGTCAGTACCTTAGTTAGTGACAGTGTCAGTGTCTGAGAGGGGAGTAGTGTCAGGGTCTTTCTTAGGGACAGTGTCAGGGCCTTAGCTAAGAGTAGTGTTAAGGCCTTAGTTAGGGAGAGTGTCACTGCCGGAGTTGGGAGTAGTGTCAGGGTCTTTGTTAGGGACAGATTCAGGGCCTGAGGTTAGAGTAGTCTCAGGGCCTTAGTTAGAGAGAGTGTCAGTGCCTGAGTTAGGAGTAGCATGAGGGCTTTTCTTAGTTATCGTGTCAGGTTCTGAGTTAGGAGTAGTTTCATGGCCTTAGTTAGGGAGAGTGTCAGGGCCTGAGTTAGGAGTATTCTCAGGGCCTTAGCTAAGGACAGTGTCACTGACTGTGTTAGGAATAGTGTTAGGGCCTTATTTAGGAGTAGTGTGAGAGCGGTATTTAAGGACATTGTCAGGGCCTGTGTTGTGAGAAGTGTAAGGGCCTAAGTTATCGACAGTGTCAGTGCCTGACTTGGGAGTAGTGTCAGGGTCTTAGTTAGGGACAGTTTCATTGCCTGAGTTGGGAGTAGTGTCAGGGCGTTTGTTAGGAACAGTGTCAGTTCCTGAGTTGGGATGAGTTTCAGGGTCTTTATTATGGACATTGTCATTGCCTGAGATGGGAGAACTGTCAAGGCCTTAGTTAGGGTCAGCATCAGTGCCGGAGTTGAGAGTAGTGTCAGAGCCTTATTTAGGGACAACTTCAGTGTCTGAGTTGGGAGTAGTGTCAGGACCTGTGATAGGAATATTCTCAGAGCCTTAATTAGGGACAGTGTCAGTGGCTGTGTTAGAAAGAGTGTTAGGGCCTGATTTACGAGTAGTTTGAGAGTGGTATTTAGGGACAGTGTCAGGGCCTGTGTTGTGAGTAGTGTGAGGGCCTATGTTAGCGACAGTGTCACTGCCTGATTTGGGAGTAATGTCACGGCCTTAGGGACAGTGTCAGTGCCTGAGTTGGGAGTAGTATCAGGGTCTTACTTAGGGACAGTGTCAGTGCCTGAGTTGGGAGAAGTGTCAAGGACTTATTTAGGGACTGTATCAGTGCCTGAGTTGGCCGGCCGTAGTGTCACGGCATTAGTAAGGGACAGTGTAAGTGCCTGAGTGGAGAATAGTTTCAGGGCCTTAGGTAGGGACAATGTCAGTGCCTGAGTTGGAAGTAGTGTCGGGGCCTTAGGGTCAGTGTCAGTGGCTGAGGTTGGAGTAGTGTCATGGTCTTATTTAGGGAGAGTGTCAGTGTCTGAGTTGGGAGTAGTATCAGGGCCTTAGTTAGGGACAGTGCCAGGACCTGAGGTAGAAGTAGTCTCTGGCCCTTATTTAAGGAGCGTGTCAGTGCCTAAGTAAGGAGTAGTGTCAAGGCCTAAGTTAGGGACAGTGTCAGAGACTGAGTTTTGAGGAGTGTGAGGGCCTTAGTTAGGGAAAGTGTCAGTGCCTGAGTTGGGAGTAGTGTCAGGGCCTTAGTTAGGGACAGTGTCAGTGCTTGAATTGGGATTAGTGTCAGGGTCTTTATTATGGACAGTGTCAGGGCCTGAGTTAAGAGTAGTGTCAAGGCCTTAATTTGGGAGAGTGTCAGTGTCTGAGTTGGGAGTAGTGTCAGACCCTTTGTTAGGGACACCGTCATTGCCTGAGTTGGGAGTAGTGCCAAGGCCTAATTTACGATCATTATCAGGGCCTGAGTTAGGAGTAGTCTCAGGGCTTTAGTTCGGGACAGTGTCAGTGACTGTGTTAAGAATAGTGTCAGGGCCTGAGTTTGGAGTAGTCTGAGACCAGTAGTTAGGAACAGTGTCAGGGCCTGAGTTATGAGTAGTTTCAGGGCCTTTGTTAGGGACAGTGCTAGTGACTGAGTTAAGAGTAGTGTCAGGGCTTGAGTTGGAGTAGTGTGAGAGCGGTAGTTACAGACAGCTTCAGGGCCTGACTTGGGAGTTGTGTCAGGGCCTTAGTTAGGGACACTGTCATTGCCTGAGTTGCGAATAGTGTCAGGGCCATAGTTAGGGACAGCGCCAGTGCCTGAGTTGGGAGTAGTGTCAGGGCCTTAGTTACGGACAGTGTCAGTGTCTGAATTGGGATTAGTTTCAGGGTCTTTATTATGGACAGTGTCAGGGCCTGAGTTAAGAGTAGTGTCAAGGCCTTAATTTGGAAAAGTGTCAGTATCTGAGTTGGGAGTAGTGTCAGACCCTTAGTTAGGGACAGTGTCATTGCCTGAGTTTGGAGTAGTGCCAAGGTCTAAGTTATGGGCAGTGTCAGGGCCTGAGTTAGGAGTAGTCTCAGGGTATTAGTTAGGGACTGTGTCAGTGACTGTGTTAGGAATAGTGTCAGGCCCTGAGTTAAGAGTAGTCTGTGACCGGTAGTTAGGAACAATGTCAGGGCCTGTGTTGTGAGTAGTTTCAGGGCCTTAGATAGCCAAAGAGTCAGTGCTGGAGTTGGGAGTAATGTCAGGGGCTTAGTTAGGGACAGTGTCAGTGCCTGAGTTGGCAGTAGTGTCAGGGCATTAGTAAGTGACAGTGTTAGTGCCTGAGCTGATAATAGGGTCAGCGCCTTAGGTAGGGACAATGTCAGTGCCTGAGTTGGAATTTGTGTCAGGGCTTTAGGGACAGTGTCAGTGGCTGTGATGGGAGAAGTGTCAGAGTCTTAGTTAGGGACAGTGTCAAGGCATGAGTTAACAGTAGTGCCAAAGCCTTAGTTAGGGAGCGTGTCAGTGCCCAAGTAAGGAGTAGTGTCAGGGCCTAAGTTAGGGACAGTGTCAGAGCCTGAGTTAGGAGGAGTGTGAGGGCCTTAGTTTGGGAATGTGTCAATGCCTGGCTTGGGAATAGTGTCAGGGCCTTAGTTAGGGACAGTGTCAGTGACTGATTTGGGATTTGTGTCAGGGTCTTTATTATGGACAGTGTCAGGGCCTGAGTTAATATTAGTGTCAAAGCCTTAATTTGGAAGAGTGTCAGTATCTGAGTTGGGAGTAGTGTCAGACCCTTAGTTAGGGACAGTGTCATTGCCTGAGTTGGGAGTAGTGCCAAGGCCTAAATTACGAACAGTGTCAGGGCCTGAGTTAGGAGTAGTCTGAGACCGTTAGTTAGGAACAGTGTCAGGGCCTGAGTTGTGAGTAGTTTCAGGGCCTTAGTTAGCGAAAGTGTCAGTGTCGGAGGTGGGAGTAATGTCAGGGCATAGTTAGGGACAGTGTCAGTGCCAGAGTTGGCAGTAGTGTCAGGGCATTAGTAAGTGACAGTGTTAGTGCCTGAGTTGAGCATAGTGTCAGGGCCTTAGGTAGGGACAATGTCAGTGCCTGAGTTGGAAATAGTGTCAGGGCCTTAGGGACCGTGTCAGTGGCTGAGATAGGAGTAGTGTCAGGGTCTTAGTTAGGGAGAGTGTCAGTGCCTAAGTTGGGAATAGTTTCAGGGTCTTTGTTAGGGACAGTGTCAGGGCATGAGTTAAGACTATTGTCAAGGCCTTAGTTAGAGAGAGTTTCAGTGCCTGAGTTGGGAGTAGTATCAGGGCTTTACTTAGGGACAGTGTCAGTGCCTGAGGTAGAAGTTGTCTCAGGGGCTTAGTTAGGGAACGTGTCAGTGCCTAAGTAAGGAGTAGTGTCAGGGCCTAATTTAGGGACAGTGTCAGAGCCTGAGTTAGGAGTAGTTTGAGGGCCTTAGTTAGGGACAGTGTCAGTGCCTAGTTTGGGAGTAGTGTCAGGGTATTAGATAGGACCAGTGTCAGTGCCTGAGTTGGTTCTATTGTCTGGGCCTTAGTTAGGGACAGTGTCAGTGCCTGAGTTGGTAGTAGTGTTATGGCCTTAGTTATAGACAGCATCAGTGCCTGAGTTGGGAGTAGTGTCAGAACCTTAGTTAGGGACAACGTCAGTGCCTGAGTTCGGCGTAGTGTCAGGGCCTTAAATACGGACTGTGTCAGTGCCTGAAGTGGGAGTAGTGTCAGGGCATTAGTAAGGGACAGTGTCAGTGCCTGAGTTACGAGTAGTGTCAGGGCCATAGTTAAGGACAGTCTCAGTGGCTTAGTTGGGAGTAGTGTCCGGGCCTTAGTTAGGGACAGTGTCAGTGCCTGAGTTGGGAGTAGTGTCAGGGTCTTTCTTAGGGACAGTGTCAGAGCCTGAGTTAAGAGTATTGTCAAGGCCTTAGTTAGGAAGAGTGTCAGTGCCTGAGTTTGGCATAGTGTCAGTCCCTTAGTTAGGGACAGCCTCAGTGCCTGAGCTGGGAAGAGTGTCAGGGCTTTAGTTAGGGACAGCATCAGTGCCTGACATGGGAGTAGTTTCAGGGCCTTAGTTAGGGACAGTGTCATTGCCTGAGTTGGGAGTAGTGTCAGGGCTTTAGTTAGGAACAGTGTCAGTGCCTGAGTTGGGATGAGTGTCAGTGTCTTTATTATGGACAGTGTAATTTCCTGAGTTGGGAGAAGTGTCAAGGCCTTAGTTAGGGTTAGCATCACTGCCGGAGTTGGGAGTAGTGTCAGAGCCTTATTTGGGGACAGCTTCAATGTCTGAGCTGGGAGTAGTGTCAGGGCCTGTGATAGGAGTAATCTCAGGGCCTTAGTTAGGGACAGTGTCAGTGACTGTGTTAGGAATAGTGTTAGGGCCTGATTTAGGAGTAGTGTGAGAGCGGTATTTAGGGGCAGTGTCAGGGCCTGTGTTGTGAGTAGTGTAAGGGCCTAAGTTAGCGACAGTGTCAGTGCCTGAGTTGGGAGTAATGTCACGGCCTTAGTTAGGGACAGTGTCGGTGCCTGAGATGGGAGTAGTATCAGGGCCTAGTTAGGGACTGTGTCAGTTGCCTATGTTGGTGGTGTTTTCACTGCCTTAGTTAGGGACAGTGTCAGTGCCTGAGTTGGGAGTAGTATCAGGGTCTTAGTTAGGGACAGTGTCAGTGCCTGAGTTGGGAGAAGTATATCAGGGCCTAATTGAGGGGCAGTGTCAGTGCCTGAGTTGGCCGTAGTGTCAGGGCATTAGTAAGGGATAGTGTTAGTGCCTGAGTGGAGAATAATGTCAAGGCCTTAGGTAGGGACAATGTAAGTGCCTGAGTTGGAAGTAGTTTCAGGGCCTTAGGAACAGTGTCATTGGCTGAGATGGGAGTAGTGTCACGGTCTTAGTTAGGGAGAGTACCAGTGCCTGAGTTGGGAATAGTGTAAGGGTCTTTGTTAGGGACAGTGTCAGGGCATGAGTTAAGAGTAGTTTCAAGGCCTTAGTTAGGGAGAGTGTCAGTGCTTGAGTTGTGAGTAGTATCAGGGCCTTAGTTAGGGACAGTGTCAATGCCTGAGGTAGAAGTAGTCTCAGGGGCTTAGTTAGGGAGTGTGTCAGTGCCTAAGTAAGGAGTAGTGTCAGGGCCTAAGTTAGGGAAAGTGTCAGTGCTTGGGTTGGGAGAAATGTCAGGGCCTTAGTTAGGGACAGTGTCAGTGCCTGAATTGGGATTAGTGTCAGGGTCTTTATTATGGACAGTGTCAGGGCCTGAGTTAAGAGTAGTGTCAAGGCCTTAATTTGGGAGAGTGTCAGCGTCTGAGTTGGTAGTAGTGTCAGACCCTTAGTTAGGGACAGCGTCATTGCCTGAGTTGGGAGTAGTCTCAGGGCCTTAGTTAGGGACAGTGTCAGTGACAGTGTTAGGAATAGTGTCAGGGCCTGAATTAGGAGTAGTTTGAGACTGGTAGTAAGGAATAGTTTCATGGCCTGAGTTGTGTGTAGTTGCAGGGCCTTAGTTAGCAACAGCGTCAGTGCCGGAGTTGGGAGAACTTTCAGGGCCTTAGTTAGGAACAATGTCAGTGCCTGAGTTGGCAGTACTCTCAGGGTATTACTAAGAGACAGTGTTAGTGCCTGAGTTGAGAATAGGGTCAGGGACTTAGGTAAGGACAATGTCAGTGCCAGACTTGGAAATAGTGTCAGGGCCTTAGGGAGAGTGTCAGTGGCTGAGATGGGAGTAGTGTCATGGTCTTTGTTAGGGACAGTGTCGGGGCATGAGTTAAGAGTAGTCTCAAGGTCTTAGTTATGGAGCGTGTCAGTTCCTCAGTAAGTAGTAGTGTCAGGGACTAATTTAGGGACAGTGTCAGAGCCTGAGTTAAGTGTAGTGTGAGGGACTTAGCCAGGGACAGTGTCAGTGCCTGGGTTGGGTGTAGTGTAAGGGCCTTATTAAGGGACAGTGTCACGGCCTTAGTTAGAGACAGTGTCAGTGCCTGTGTTGGTTGTATTGTCTGGGCCTTATTTAGGGAGAGTGTCAGTGCCTGATTTGGGAGTAGTGTCAGAGCCTTAGTTAGGCACATTATCAGTGCCTGAGATGGGAGTAGTGTCAGGGCCTAAGTTAGGGACAGTGTCAGTGCCTGAGATGGGAGTAGTGTCAGGGCTTTAGTTAGGGACAGTGTCAGTGCCTGAGTTGGGAGTAGTGTCAGGGTCTTAGTTAAGCACAGTGTCAGGGCATGAGTTAAGTATTGTGTCAAAGCCTTAGCTATGGAGAATGTCATTTCTTGAGTTTAGAGTAGTGTATTGGCCTTAGTTAGTGACAGTGACAGTGCCTGAGTTAGGAGTAGTGTCAGGGCCTTAGTTAGGGACAGTGCCAGTCCCTCAGTTGGGAGTAGTGCCAGGGCATAAGTTATGGACAGTGTCAGGGTCTGAGTTAGGAGTAGTCTCAAGGCCTTAGTTAGGGACAGTGTCAGTGACTGTGTTAGGAATAGTGTCAGGGCCTGAGTTAGGAGTAGTCTGAGACCAGTACTTTGGAACAGTGTCAGGGCCTGAGTTGTGAGTAGTTGTAAGGCCTTAGTTAGCGAAAGTGTCAGTGCCGGAGATGGGAGTAATGTCAGGACCTTAGTTAGGGGCAATGTCAGTGCCTAAGTTGGAAGTAGTGTCAGGGCCTTAGGGACAGTGTCAGTGGCTGAGATGGGAGTAGTGTCAGGGTCTTAGTTAGGGAGAGTGTCAGTGCCTGAGCTGGGAATAGTGTTAGGGTCTTTGTTAGGGACAGCGTCAGGGCATGAGTTAAGAGTAGTGTCAAGGCCTTAGTTAGGGAGAGTGTCAGTGCCTGAGTTGGGAGTAGTCTCAAGGCTTTAGTTAGGGAGCATGTCAGTGCCTAAGTAAGGAGTAGTGTCAGGGCCTAAGTTGGGGACAGTGTCAGAACCTGAGTTAGGAGTAGTGTGAGGGCCTTAGTTAGGGACAGTGTCAGTGCCTGAGTTGGTTCTATTGTCTGGGCCTTAGTTAGGGACAGTGTCAGTGCCTGAGTTGGGAGGAGTGTTATGGCCTTAGTTAGGACAGCGTCAGTGCCTGAGTTGGGAGTAGTGTCAGAACCTTAGTTAGGGACAGCCTCAGTGCCTGAGTTGGGAGTAGTGTGAGGGCCGTAGTTAGGGACACTGTCAGCTCCTGATTTGGGAGTAGTGTCAGGGCATATTTAGGGATAGTCTCATTGCCTATGTTGGGAGTAGTGTCAGGGTCTTTGTTAGGAACAATGTCAGTGTCTGATTTGGGAGTAGTGTCAGGACATTAGTAAGGGACAGTGTCAGTGCCTGAGTTATGAGTAGTGTCATGGCCGTAGTTAGGGACAGTGTCCGTGGCTTAGTTGGGAGTAGTGTCAGGGCCTTAGTTAGGGACAGTGTCAGTGCCTGAGTTGGGAGTAGTGTCAGGGTCTTTTCTTTTAATAGTTTTTTTAAAAAGATTTTTATTGCAGTATAGTTGACTTACAATGTTGTATTAGTTTCAGTTTTACAGAAAAGTGAAACAGATATATATATATATTTATATATATATATATATATATATATATATACACACACACACCGACACACACATATCCATTCTTTTCCAGATTCTTCTCCCATATAAGTTATTACAGAAATTTGCATAGAGTTCCCTGTGCTATACAGTAGGTTCTTTTTAGTTATCTCTTTTATATATAGTAATGTATATATGTTACTCCCAACCCAATTTCCTAATTTATCACTTCCCCCCACATTTCCCCTTTGGTAATCCTAAATTTGATTTCGAGATCTGTGAGTCTGATTATGTTTTGTAAGTAAGTTCATTTGTATCATTTTTCTAATCAGATTCCACATATAAGTGATATTTGTCTTTCTCTGTCTGACTTACTTCACTTAGTATCATAATCTCTAGGTCCATCCATGTAAACATCGGAAGTTTAGTGACATTGCCCAAAGCTTTGCACTGGTTACAGGTTAATCACTGGTTTCAAGAGTGGTTTTTGTATATTTTCAAGGACAGGTAGTCAGAAACAAAAACCTCACATGTATTTCCATCTCACTGGCTTATTTTTTAGTTGATATTTGCTGGAAGTTATTGTTTTGGATGCCCTTTAATTTCAGAGTCACTGAGTAAAATGAATCCAAAGGTTTGGGTTCTACTTTTAGCAGTTTGTTGTATCAAGGGTGTGCTACAAAAATTGAGAAGGTTTTGTTGAGAGGCTCACTTCAGCTAGAAGAGAAAAGGGGCTTTTGCATATAGGAGCTGTCTTCTGTGAAGACAGCATTTCCAGCTTTTTCCAGTTGGGTACTCTTGCTAATTAGTAGGTTAAACACACTAGGGTGGTAATTGCTTGTTCGTTCAGCATATGGATATTTTTATTGGTAGATTCATGTCTTGATTATTTGAGCCTGTTCCTAATTATTTACCCATAGAGAGCCATGCTTGATTCAGGAGTCTTCAGGTTGGTTCTGTTCGTTACAACTGTGTCATGTTCTGATTATCTTTTGCAAAAGAGGAGAGCCTGAGGTTCTAGCATATTAGGTCTAAATTAGTTAGTGACAGTGTCAGTGCCGGAGTTGGGAGAAATGTCAGGGCCTTAGTTAGGGACAGTGTCAGTGCCTGAGTTGGGAGTACTGTCAGGGCATTAGTAAGAGACAGTGTTAGTGCCTGAGTTGAGAATAGGGTCAGGGCCTTAAGTAGGGACAATATCAGTGACTGAGTTGGAAGTAGTGTCAGGGCCTTTGGGATAGTGTCAGTGGCTGAGATGGGAGTAGTGTCAGGGTCTTAGTTAGGGATAGTGTCATTGCCTGAGTTGGGAGTAGTGTTATGGCCTTAGTTAGGGACAGCATCAGTGCCTGAGTTGGGAAGAGAGTCAGGGCTTTAGTTAGGGACAGCGTCAGTACCTGACTTGTGAGTAGTGTCAGGGCCTTAGTTAGGGACAGCTTCATTGCCTGAGTTGGGAGTAGTGTCAGGGCTTTAGTTAGGCACAGTGTCAGTGCCTGAGTTGGGATTAGTGTCAGGGTTTTCTTATGGACAGTGTCAGGGCCTTAGCTAAGAATAGTGTTAAGGCTTTAGTTAGGGAGAGTGTCAGTGCTGGAGTTAGGAGTAGTGTCAGGGCCTAAGTTATGGACAGGGTCAGTGTCTGATTTAGGAGTAGTGTGAGGGCCTTTCTTAGTTATCGTGTCAGGGCCTGAGTTAGGAGTAGTTTCATGGCCTTTGTTAGGTGCAGTGTCAGGGCCTGAGTTAAGAGTATTCTCAGGGCCTTAGTTAGGGACAGTGTCAGTGACTGTGTTAGGAATAGTGTTAGGGCCTGATTTAGGAGTAGTGTGGGAGTGGTATTTAGGGACAGTGTCAGGGCCTGTGTTGTGAGTAGTGTAAGGGCCTAAGTTGTCGACAATGTCAGTGCCTGAGTTGGGAGTAATGTCAGGGCCTTAGTTAGGGACAGTGTCAGTGCCTGAGGTGGGAGGAGTACCAGGGCCTAGTTAGGGACAGTGTCAGTGCCTATGTTGGGAGCATTTTCACTGCCGTAGTTAGGGACAGTGTCAGTGCCTGAGGTGGGAGTAGTGTCAGGGCATTAGTAAGGGACAGTGTCAGTGCCTGTGTTGGGAGTAGTGTCAGGGTCTTAGTTATGGACAATGTCAGTGGCTGAGTTGGTAGTAGTGTCAGGGTCGCTGTTAGGAACAGTGTCAGGGCCTGAGCTAAGAGTGGTGTCAAGGCCCTAGTTAGGGAGATTTTTAGCACCTGAGTTGGGAGCAGTGTCAGAGCCTTAGTTAGGGACCTCATCAGTGCTTAACTTGGGAATAGTTTCAGGGCCTTAGTTAAGGATAGCTTCAGTGCCTGAGTTGGGAATAGTGTCAGTGCCTTAGTTAGGGACACTGTCAGTGCCTGAGTTGGGAGTAGTGTCAGGGACATAGTTAGGGGCAGTGTCAGAGCCTCAGCTGGCAGTAGTATCAAGGCCTTAGTTAATGGACAGTGTCAGGGCCTGAGGTAGGAGTAATCTCAGGGCCTTATTTAAGGAGAGTGTCAGTGTCTGATTTATGGGTAGTGTCAGGGCCTGAGTTATGGACAGTATCAGTGCCTGAGTTAGGAGTAGTGTGAGGGCCTTTCTTAGTTACAGTGTCAGAGCCTGAGATAGGAGTAGTGTCAGGGCCTTAGTTAGGGCCAACTTCAGTGCCTGAGGTGGGAGTAATGTAAGGGCCGTATTTAGGGACAATGTCAGTGCCTGAGTTGGGAGTAGTGTTAGAGCCTTAGTTAGGGACAGTGTCAGTGCCTGAGTTGGGAGTAGTGTCAGGGCCTTAGTTAGGGACAGTGTCATTGCCTGAGTTGGGAATAGTATCAGTGCCTTAGTTAGGGACAGTGTCAGGGCCTGAATTGGGAGTAGTCTCTGGGCCTTAGTTAGGAACAGTGTCAGTGACTGAGTTGGGAATAGTGTCAGGGTCTTAGTTAAGGACAGTGTCAGGACATGAGTTAAGTATTGTGTCAAGCCTTAGTTATGTAAAGTGTCAGTTCTTGTGTTAAGAATAGTGTAATGGCCTTAGTTAGTGACACTGATAGTGCCTGAATTAGGAGTAGAGTCAGGGCCTTAGTTAGGATAGTGTCAGTGCCTGAGTTAAGAGTAGTGTCAGGGCCTTAGTTAAGGACAGCGCCAGTGCCTGAGTTGGGAGAAGTGCCAGTCCCTTAGTTAAGGACAGCCTCAGTGCCTGAGTTGCGAGTAGTGTCAGAGCCATAGTTAGGAACGGTGTCAGTGTCTGAGATGGGGGTAGTGTCAGGGCCTGAGTTACAAACAGTGTCAGTGCCTGAGTTGGGATTAGTGTCAGGGTCTTTATTACAGATAGTGTCAGGGCCTGAGTTAAGAGTAGTGTCAAGGCCTTTATTACAGATAGTGTCAGGGCCTGAGTTAAGAGTAGTGTCAAGGCCTTAATTTGGGGGAGTATCAGTGTCTGATTTGAGAGTAGTGTCAGACCCTTAGTTAGGGACAGCGTCAGTGCCTGAGTTGGGAGTAGTTCCAGGGCCTAAGTTATGGACAGTGTCAGGGCCTGAGTTAGGAGTAGTCTCAGGGCCTTAGTTAGGGACAGTGTCAGTGACTGTGTTAGGAGTCACTGTATTAGGAGCATTGTGATGACAGGGGGCATGGAGCATTGTGATGGGAAGGTCAGGGGACATAGTGATGACAGGGGGCCTGGAGCACTGTGATGAAAGTTGTCCTGGAGCATTGTGATGAAAAGCACCATGGATCATTGTGAAGACAAGAGCTATGGTGCATTGTGATGACAAGGGTAATGGAGAATTGTGATGACATGGGTCATGGATCATTGTGATGACACGGTCATGGAACATTGTGATGACAAGAATTCTCGAGCATTGTGATAAAAAGGGCATGGAGCATTGTAATTACCAGTTACATGGAGCATTGTGATGACATGGGCAGGGAATATTGTGATGACAGCGGTCATGGAGCATTGTGATGAGAGGGGCCTTGGAGAATTGTGATGACAGGTGTCATGGGGCATTGTGATGACAGTGGTCATGGAGCATTGTGATGAGAGGTGTCATGCAGCATTGTGTTGACACATGCATAGAGCACTGTGATGAGAAGAGATCTGGAGCATTGTGATGACAAGGGCATAGAGCATTTTGATGACAGGAGCCAAGGAGCATTGTGCTGACAAGGGCATGGTGCATTGTGATGACAAGTGGCATGCAGCATTGTGATGGAAGGGGTACTGTAGCATTGTGAGGAAAGGAGTCATGGATCATTGTGAGGACAGGGGTCATGGAGCTTTGTGGTGACAAGGGCCGTGGAACATTGTGATGAAGGGTCATGGGGCATTGTGATGGTAGAATGCATTGGGCATTGTGATGACATGGGGCAAGGAGCACTGTGGTGAATGTTGTCCTGGAGCATTGTGATGAAAACCACCATGGAGCTTTCTGATGACAAGAGGCATGGAGCATTGTGATGACACAGTCATGGAATATTGCGATGACAAGAATTCTGCAGCATTGTGATGAAATGGGCATGGAGAATTGTGATTACAGGGGACATGGATCATTGTGATGACATGGGCAGGGAACATTGTGATGACAGGGGTCATGGAACATTGTGAGGATAAGTGCATGGAACATTGTGCTGACAGGGATCATGGAGCATTGTGATGAGAGGGGCCTTTGAGCATTGTGATGACAGGCGTCATGGGGCATTGTGATGACAGTGGTCATGGAGCATTGAGATGACCAGGGTCATGGAGCATTGTGATGATAGGGGACATGGAGCATTGTGATGAAAGTGGTAATGGATCATTGTGATGACAAGTGTCCTGGAACCTTGTGATGACACGTTTCATGGAGCAATGTGATGAAAAAGCCATGCCGAATTTTGATGACAGGTGTCATGGGGCATTGTGATGACAGTGGTCACCTAGCATTGTGATGAAAGTTATCATGGAGCACTGTGATGACAGGAGGCATGGAGCATTGTGAAGACAAAGGCCATGGAGCATTGTGATAACAAGTGTCATGAAGCATTGTGATGACACAGGCATGGAGCATTATGATGACAAGAGTTCTGGAGAATTGTGATAACAAGGGCATGGAGCATTGTGATTACAGGGACTTTGGGGCATTGTGAAGAAAAGAGCAGGGAACATTGTGATTACAGGGGTCATGGAGCATTGTGATGAAAGGATCCATGGGGCATTCGGATGACAGGCATCATGGTGCATTGTGATGACAGTGGTCATGGAGTATTGTGATGAAAGGTATCATGGAGCAATGTGATTACAGGGGCCATGGAGCATTGTGAATACGGCCATGGAGAATTGTGATGACAGGGGTCATGGAGCATTTTAATGAAAGTGGTCATGGATCATTGTGATGACAAGTGTCCTGGAACATTGTGATGACACGGTTCATAGAGCATTGTGATGACAAGGGAAATGGCGAATTTTGATGAGAGGTGTCATGGGGCATTGTGAGGACAGTGTTCATCTAGAATTGTGATGAAAGGTGTCATTGAGCAGTGAGATGACAGGGGCCATGGAGCATTGTGATGACAAAGGCCATGGAACATTGTGATGACAAGTGTCATGGAGAATTGTGATGACACGGGTATGGAGCATTATGATGAGAAGAGTTCTGGAGCATTGTGATTACAGGGCCATGGATCATTGTGATGACAACGGCATGGAGCATTGTTATCACAATGGTCATTGAGCATTGTGATGGCAGGGCTCATTGAGCATTGTGATGACAGGAGTCATGGGGCGTTTTGATGACAGGGGCATGGAGCATTGTTATGAAAATGGTCCTGGAGCATTGTGATGACTGCGGTCACAGAGAATTGTGATGACAAGGATCATGCAGCATTGTGATGACAAGGGTCATGGATCATTGTGATGACAGGTGTCATGGAACATTGTGATGGCAAGGTTCATGAAGCATTGTGGTGACAAGGGCATGGAGCATTGTGAACACATGGGTCATTGAGCATTGTGATGACAGGGGTCATTGAGCACTGTGATGACTTTGCCATGGAACATTGTGATGACAGGGATCATGGAGCATTGTGATATGAGGGGCCTTGGAGCATTGTGATGGCAGGTGTTACGGGGCATTGTGATGACAGTGGTCATGGAGCATTGTGATGAAAGGGGTCATGGAGCACTGTGATTACAGGGGCCATGGAGTTTTGTGTTGACAAAAGCTGTGGAGCATTGTGATGACAGTTGTCATGGAGTATTGTGGTGACAAAGGCCATGGAGAATTGAGATGAGAGGTGTCATGGAGCATTGTGATGAATGTGGTAATGGATCATTGTGATGACAAGTGTCCTGGAACCTTGCGATAACACGGTTCATGGAGCATTGTGATGACAAGGGCAATGGTGAATTGTGATGACAAGTGTCATGGGGCATGGAGATGACAGTGGCCATATAGCATTGTGATGAAAGTTATCATGGAGCACTGTGATGACAAGTGTCATGGAACATTGTGATGACAAAGGCCATGGAGCATTGTGATGACAAGTGCCATGGAACATTGTGATGACACGGGCATGGAGCCTTATGATGACAGGAGTTCTGGAGAATTGTAATGACAAGGACATGGAGCATTGTTATTACAGGGGCCATGGAGCATTGTGATGACAAGGGCTGGGAACATTGTGATGACAGGGGTCATGGAGCATTGTGATGAAAGGGATCATGGGGCAATGTGATTACAGGGGCCATGGAGCACTGTAAATACATAGACCATGGAGCATTGTGATGACAGTGTTCATGGAGCATTGTGATGACAAGTGTCCTGGAACCTTGTCAGGACAAGGTTCAAGGAGCATTGTGATGACAACAGCCATGACGAATTGTGATGACAGATGTCATGGGACATTGTGATGACAGTGGTCATCTAGCATTGTGATGAAAAGTATCATGGAGCACTGTGATGACAGTGGTCATGGAGCATTGTGATGACCAAGGCCATGGAGCATTGTGATGACCATGGCCATGAAGCATTGTGATGACAAGTGTCATGGAGAATTGTGATGACACAGGCATGGAGCATTATGATGAAAAGTGTCATGGTGAAATGTGATGACATCGGTCATGGAGCATTGTGATGACACGGTCATGGAACGCTGCGATGAAAAGAATTGTGGAACATTTTGATGAAAAGGGCATGGAGCATTGTGATTAAAGGGGACATGGAGCACTGTGATGGCATGGTCAGGGAACATTGTGATGACAGGGATCATGGAGCATTGTGATGAGAGAGGCCTTTGAGCATTGTGATGACAGGCATCATGGGGCATTGTGATGACAGTGGTCATCGAGCATTGTGATGAAAGGGGTGATGGATCACTGTGATTACAGAGATCATGGAGCATTGTGAATAGAAAGGCCATGGAGAATTTAGATGACGGGGGTCATGGAGCATTGTGATTAAAGGCGTCATGGGACATTGTGACGATAAAGACCATGGAATATTGTGATGACAGGGGTCATAGAGCATTGTGATGATAAGGGCGTGGAACATTGTTATGACAGTGGTCACGGAACATTGTGACGATAAGGCCATGGAGCCTAGTTAGGGACAGTCTAGCGGCCTTGGGAGTAAATTCATTGACTGTGGTAGGCACAGCATAAGGTCCTTTGTTAACATAAGAGGTAAGACATTAGCTCGGGGCAGGTTAGGGTAAAGGCTAGGAATGGTGTCAGGAAATGACCTAAGGATAGTGTGAAGACCTTTGTTACTGAGAATATGAGGGCCTTATTCAGATCCAGTGTTAAGGCTTCAGGTAGGGACAGCATCAGGGCCTGACTTAGGGAGAGCGACAGGGCCTGAGTGAGGCCTAATGTCAGGCCCTTATCTGGGGACACTGTCAGGGAATGACTTAGGAGCAGCATCAGTGCCTTTGTTGGATCAGTTTTAGGCTCTTAGTTAAAGACATGACCAGAGCCCTAATTAGTCACAGTGTCAAGGCCTCAGTTAGGGAAAGCTTCAGGGCCTGAGTTACGGACAGCCTCAGGTCTTCACTTAAAGACAGTGACAGGGCTTTCTTAGGGACAGTGTCAGGACATTGGTTAGAAATGGGTCAGGATATTATCTCAGGACAGTGTCAGGATTTTAGTTATTGCTGGCAGCATGGCCTATATTAGGGACAGATTCCGGGCCTTTGTTAGAGACAGTGTCATGGCCTTAGTTAGGAGTAGTCAGTGCCTTAGTTAGGGAGAGCAGTAGGGTTTCAGTTAGCATAAGATGCAGGAGATTATCTCGGGACAGAGTCAGGTTCCAGGCCAGAGATAGTGAAAGGAAATGACCAAGGGATAACGAGAAGACCTTAGTCATTGAGAGCATCAGGGCCTTAGTTAGCAGCAGCGTGAGGGCCTTAATCAGGACCAGTGCCAGGGCTTGATGTACGGACAGCATCAGAGCCTAACTAAGGTACAGCAACAGGGCCTAAGTGAGGCCTATCTTTAGGGCCTCAGCAAGGGACAGTATCAGGGCATGACTAAGGAGCAGCATAAAGACCTCTGTAGGATCAACAATAGGGTCTTCGTTAAAGATATCAGGGCCTCTGTTAGGGACAGCCTCAAGGCCTCACTTACGCACAGCGTCAGGGCTTACTTTGGGAAAGTTTCAGGACCTTGGTAAGACATGGGTCAGGATATTAGCTCAGGATAATATCAGGTGTTCAGATATTGACGGCAGCAGGGCCTTAGTTAGAGGCAGTGTCAGGGCCTAAGTTCGGACTAGCATCAGAACCTTTGTTAGGTACAGTGTCAGTGACTGAGTTAGGTGTAGTGTCAGGGCCTTAGTTAGGGACAGTGTCAGGACCTTGGTTAGAAATATGTCAGGATATTACCACAGGCTAGTGTCCAGTTTTTAATTATTGCTGACAGCAGGGGCTATATTAGAGGCAAATTCTGGGCCTGACTTAGAGACAGTGTCAGGGCCTGAGTTAGGACTAGCATCAGAGCCTTTGTAAAGTACAGTGTCAGTGACTGAGTTAGGTGTAGTGTTAGGGCTTTAGTTAGGGACAGTGTCAGTGCCTCAGTTAGGATGAGCCTCCAAGCCTCAGTTAGGGACAGGTTGACGGCCTCGGGACTAATTTCAGGCTCTTAGTTAGAGACAGCATCAGGGGTTTAGTTAGCATGAGAAGCTCGACAATAGCTAAAGACAAGTTTAGGTTAAGATGTAGGGATAGTGTCAGGAAATGACATAGGGATAGTGTCAAGACCATAGCTAATTAGAGCATCAGTGCTTAATTTAGGCCCAGTGTTAGGGCTTCAGGTAGGGACAGAGTGTTAGCCTGACTTAGGGAGAGCGACAGGGCCTGAGTGATGCGTAGACTCAGGGCCTTTGCTAGGGACAGCGTCAGGGCATGACATAGGATCAGCATAAGGGTCTCTGTAGGATCAGCATTATGATCTTAGTTAAAGACATTATCAGGACCTCTGTGAGGGACAGCCTCAGGGCTTCACTTAGGGACAGTGTTAGGGCTATCTTTGGGAGAGTTTCAGGACCTTGGTAAGATATGGGTCAGGATATTAGCTCAGGATAATGTCAGGACGTTAGATATTGATGGTAGCAGGGCCTAAGTAAGGGACAGTGTCAAGGCGTTAGTTAGGAGTAGCGGGCCCCTGATAGGTCCAGTGTCAGGTCCTCAGTTAGCAATAGCGTTAGGGCCTTAGTTAGGGACAGTGTCAGGGCCGGATGTAGGACGAGCATCTAGGCCTTAGTTCGGGACAGTTTCACGGTCTTGGGACTAAATTCAGGGCCTGAGGTAGGCACAGCCTAAGGGCTTCAGTTAGCATAAGAGGCAGGACATTAGCTACTGACAGTGTCAGTTTAACATGTAGGGATAGTGTCAGGAAATGACCTAAGGATAGTGTGAAGACCTTTGTTACTGAGACTCTCAGGGCCTTATTCAGAACCAGTGTTAGGGCTTCAGGTAGGGACAGCATCAGAGCCTGACTTAGGGAGAGCGATAGGGTCTGAGTGAGGCCTAGCGTCAGACCCTTAGCTGGGGACACTGTCAGGGCATGACATAGGAGCAGCATCCCGGCCTCTGTTGGATCAGCCTTAGGGTCTTAGTTAAAGACATGATCAGTGTCTGAGTTAGTCACAGCATCAAGGCCTGAGTTAGTTAGGGAAAGCTGCAGGGCCTCACTTAGGGACAGCGTCAGGGCTTACTTTGGGACAGTTTCAGGACCTTGGTAAGACATGGGTCAGGATATTAGCTCCGGATAATGTCAGGACTTTAGATATTGATGGCAGCAGCCCTTAGTTAGAGACAGTGTCAGGCCCTGAGTTACGACTAGCATCAGAGCCTTTGTTAGGTACACTTTACGGGACTGAGTTAGGAGTAGAGTCAGGGCCTTAGTTAGTGACAGTGTCAGGGCCTGACTTCGGGAGAGCGACAGGGCCTGAGTGAGGCCTAGCGTCAGGCCCTTTGCTGGGCACACTGTCAGGGCATGACTTTGGAGCAGCATCAGCGTCTTTGCTGGATCAGCATTAAGGTCTTCGTGAAATACATGATCAGGGCCTGAGTTAGTCACAGCTTCAAGGCTTCAGTTAAGGAAAGCTTCAGGGCCTGAGTTAGGGACAGCCTCAGGTCTTCACTTACGGACAGCGTCAGGGCTTACTTTGGGACAGTTTCAGGACCTTGGAAAGACATGGGTCAGGATATTAGCTCAGGATAATGTCAGGACTTTACATACTGATGGCAGCAGGGCCTTAGTTACAGACACTTTCAGGGCCTGAGTTAGGCCTAGCATCAGAGACTTTGTTAGGTATAGTTTAAGCGACTGAGGTAGGAGTAGTGTCAGGGCTTTGCTTAGGGATAGTGTTAGGGTCTGAGTTAGGTGTACTGTCAGAGACCTAGTTAGGGACAGTGCTAGGGCCTGAGTTAGGATTAGTGTCAAGGCCTTATTTAGGACCAATTTCAGGGCCTTAGTTTCGGCTAGCATCAGAGCCATTGTTAGGAATCGTATGAGGGCCTGAGTTAGGCATACTGTCAGGGCCTTAGTTAGGGACAGTGTTAGGGCCTGAGTTAGGATTAGTGTCAAAGCCTTATTTAGGACCAATTTTAGGGCTTTAGTTTGGACTAGCAACAGAGCCTTTGTTAGGTTTCATGTCAGGGCCTAAGTTAGGTGTAGTGTCAGGGCCATTGTTAGGGACAGTATCAGGGCCTGACTTAGGAGAAGTTCAGGGCCTTAGCCAGGGAAAGTTTCAGGGCCTTAGTAAGGGACATTATTAGGACCTGAATTAGTAGTAGTGTCAAAAGTCTTTAGTGATGAGAGTAAGGAGAAAGTCAGGACTCAGGCCCTGACACTGTCCTTAACTAAGGCCCTGAAACTACTCGTAACACAGGCCCTGACCTGATTCCTATCATAGGCCATGATGCTGGTCTTAACTAAGTCCCTGACACTGGTCCTAACTAAAGCTGTGACACTACTCTTAACTCAGGACCTGACACTGTACCTAACTAAGGCCTTTATACTACTCCCAACTCAGGCACTGACACTCTCACTAATGAGACCCTGATATTACTACCAACTCAGGAACTGACACTGTCCCTTACTATTGTTCTGACATTACTCCCACCTCAGGCACTGACACTGTCCCTAAATAAGGCAGTGAAAATACTCCCAACATAGGAACTGACCCTGTCCCTAAATAGGCCCTGATACAACTCCAGCATCAGGCACTGACACTGTTCCTAACTAAGGCCCTGACATTACTCCCAACTCAGGCACTGACACTGTGGCTAACGTAGGCCCTTACTCACTGTCCGTAATAAAGACCCTGACACTACTCCCAACTCAGGCACTGGGCCTGTCCCTAACTAAGGCACTGGCACTAATACCAACTCAGGCACTGATGCTGCACCTAAGGCTCTGATACTACTCCCAACTCAGACACTGACACTGTCCCTAAATAAGGCCCTGACACTACTCCCAAATAAGACACTGACACTGTTCCTAAGTACAGCCTTGACACTACTCTTAACTCAGGCACTGACATTATCCCTTACTAATGTCCTGACACTACTACCAACTCAGGCACTGACATTGTTCCTAACAAAGGCCCTGACACTACTCCCAACATAGGCTCTGAGACTGTACCTAAATATGCCCTGACAGTACTCCCAACTCAGGCACAGACACTGTCCCTAACAAAAGCCCAGAGACTACTCCTAACTCACACAGTGACATTGTCCCTAACTAAGGCCCTGACACTACTCCCATCTCAGACACTGACATTGTCCCTAACTAAGGCCCTGTCAGTACTCTCAACTCAGGCACTAACACTGTCCCTAACTAAGGACTTGACACTACCTCCAACTCAGGCACTGACGCAATCCCAAAGTAAGGCCCTGACACTACTCCCAAGTCAGGCACTGACACTGTCACTAACTAAGGCCCTGACTCTACTCCTAACTCAGCTTCTGACACTGTCCCTAACTTAGGCCCTGACACTACTCCTTACTTAGGCACTGACACGTTCCCTAACTAAGGCCCTGAGACAACTTCTACCTCAGGCCCTGACACTGTCCCTAACTTAGGCCCTGATACTACTCCCAACTCAGGCACTGACACTCTCCCTAACTAAGACCCTGACACTACTCCCATCTCAGCCACTGACACTGTCCCTAAGGCCCTGACACTACTTCTAACTCAGGCACTGACATTGTCCCTACCTAAGGCCCTGACCCTATTCTCAACTCAGGCACTAACACTGTCACTTACTAATGCCCTGACACTACTGCCAACTCAGGCACTGACACTGTCCCTAACGTGGCCCTGACACTACTCCCAAATAAGGCACTGACACTGTCCGTACCTAAGGCCCTGACATTACTCCCAACTCAGGCACTGACACTGTGGTTAATATAGGCCCTTATACTACTCACAACACAAGCCCTGACACTGTCCTTAAATACTGCTCTCACACTACTCTTAAATCAGGCCCTAACACTATTCCTAACACAGGCAATGACACTGTCCCTAACTAAGGCCCTGAGATTGCTCCTTACTCAGGCCCTGACTCTGTCCCTAACTAAGGCCGTGACACTACCCCTAACTCAGGCCCTGACACGATAACTAAGAAAGGCCCTCACACTACTCCTAACTCAGGCAATGACAATCTCCCAAACTAAGGCCCTGAGACTACTCCAACCTCAGGCCCTGAAACTGTCCCTAAATAAGGCTCTGACACTGCTCACAACCCCGGCACTAACACTCTCCCTAACTAAGGCCTTAACACTACTCTTAGCTAAGGCCCTGACACTGTTCGTAATATAGACCCTGACATTACTCCCAACTCCGGCAATGGCGATGTCCCGAACTAAGGCCTTGGCATGACTCCCAAATCAGGCAATGACACTGTCCCTAACTAACGCCCTGACACTACTCCCAACATAGGCACTGACACTGCCACTAACAAAGCCCTGGCAATATTCCCTACTCAGGCACTAACACTGTCCCTAATGAAAGCCCTGACACTACTCCCAACTCAGTCAATGATGCTGTCCCTAACTAGGACCCTGACACTACTCCCAAGTCAGGCACTGACGCTGTTCCTAACTAAAGCCCTGACTCTCTTTCCAACTCAGGCACTGATGCTGTCCCTAACTAAGGCTCTGACACTACTCCCAACACAGGCACTGACGCTGTCCCTAACTAAGGCTCTGACACTACTCCCAACACAGGCATTGACACTCTCCCTAACTAAGGCCTTGACACTGCTCTTAAATCATGCCCTGACACTGTCCCTAACTAAGACCCTGAGACTACTCCCATCTCAGCCACTGAAACTGTCCCTAAGGCCCTGACACTACTTCCAACTCAGGCACTGCCATTGTCCTTACCTAAGCGCCTGACACTATTCTCAACTCAGGCACTAACACTGTCCCTTACTAATGCCCTGACACTACAACCAACTCAGGCACTGACACTGTCCCTAACTAGGCCTGACACGTCTCCCAACTCAGGCACAGACACTGCCCCTAACTAAGGCCCTGATATTACTCCCAACTCCTTCACTGACATTTTCGCTAACTAAGGCCCTGAAACGACTCACAACTCAGGCCCTGACACTGTTCCTAACTACCGGTCTCAGACTACTCCGACCTCAGGGCCTGACACTCTTCCCAACACATTCACTGAAACTTTCCATAACTAAGGCCCTGAGACTACTCCTAACTCAGACCCTAACATAGTCTGTAACATAGTCCCTGGCACTACTCCCAACTGAGACAAAGACGCTGTCCCTAACTAAGGGTCTGACACTACTCACATCTAAGACACTGACACTCTCCCAAATTAAGGCCTTGACAATACTCTTAACTCAGGCCATGACACTGTCCATAATAAAGGCCCTGACACTAATCCCAACTCAGGCACTGACACTGTCCGTAAATAAGGCCCTGAAACTACTCCCATCTCAACCACTGACACCGTCCCTAAACATGGCCCTGACACTACAACCAAGTCAGGCATTTGCGCTGTTGCTAACTAAGGCCATAACACATCTCCCAACTCAGACACTGACACTGTCCCTAACTAATGCCCAGACAATAGGACCAACACAGGCACTGACACTGTCCCTAACTAAAGCCCTGACACTACTTCCAACTCAGGCAATGACACTGTCCCTAACCAGGGCCCTCACACTACTCCTAACTCAGCCTCTGACACTGTCCCTAACTTAGGTCCTGACACTACTCCTTACTTAGGCACTGACACGCTCCCTAACTAAGGCCCTGAGACTACTTCTATCTCAGGCCCTGACATTGTCCCTAACTAAGGCCCTGACACTACTGCCAACTCAGGCACTGACACTGTCCATAACTAAGCCCCTGACATTACTTCCAACTCCAGCACTGACACTTTCGGGATCTAAGGCCCTGAAACTACTCACAACTCAGGACCTGACACTGTTCCTAAATACCAGTCTCAGACTACTCCTAACTCAGTGCCTGACACTATTCCTAACACAGTCACTGACACTGTCCCTAACTAAGGCCCTGAGACTACTCCTAACTCAGGTCCTGACACTGTCAGTAACTTAGGCCCTGGCACTACACCCAACTCAGGCACTGACGCTGGCCCTAACTAAGGGTCTGACACTAGACCAACTCAGACACTGACACTTTACCAAATTATGGCCTTGACACTACTCTTAGCTCAGGCCCTGTCACTGTGCATAATAAAGACCTTGACACTAATCCAAACTCAGGCACTGACACTGTCCGTAACTAAGGCCCTGACACTACTCCCGTCTCAGCCACTGACACCGTACCTAACTATGGCCCTGACACTACTCCCAACTCAGGCACGGACACTCTCCCTAATTAAGGCCCTGACACTACTTCCAACTCAGGCACTGACACTGACCCTAAATAAGGCCCTGACACAACTCCCAACTAAGACACTGACACTGTCCCTAACTACAGCCCTGACACTACTTTTAACTCAGGCATGGTCATTGTCCCTTACTAATGTCCTGACACTACAACCAACTCAGGCACTGACATTGTTCCTAACAAAGGCCTTGACACAACTCCCAACATAGGCTTTGAGACTGTACCTAAATATACCCTGACAGTACTCCTAACTCAGGCACAGACACTGTCTCTAACTAAGGCCCTGTCAGTTTTCCCAACTCAGGCACTAACACTGTCCCTAACTAAGGACTTGACTCTACTCTTAACTCAGGCCTTGGCACAGTCCCTAACAAAGGCCCTGACACTACTCCCGCCTCGGACACTGACAGTGTCCGTAACTACAGCCCTCACACTACTCCCAACTAAGGCACTGGTGCCGTCCCTAAGTAAGGCCCTGACACTACTCCCAACTCAGGCACTGACACTGTCCCTAACTAAGGCACTGATATTACTCCCAACACCAGCACTGACACTTTCGCTAACTAAGACCCTGAAACTACTCACAACTCAGGCCCAGACACTGTTCCTAACTACCGGTCTCAGACTCTTCCTAACTCAGGCCCTGACATTATTCCTAACACAGTCACCGACACTGTCCCTAACTAAGGCCCTGAGACTACTCCTAACTCAGGCCCTGACACTGTCCGTAATATAGGCCCTGGAACTACTCCCAACTCAGGCAATGACGGTGTCCTTAACTAAGGGTCTGACACTACTCCCAACTCAGACACTGACACTCTCCCAAATTAAGGCCTTGACACTACTCTTAACTCAGGCCCTGACACTGTCCATAATAAAGACCCTGACACTACTCCCATCTCAGCGATTGACAGCGTCCCTAACTATGGCCTTGACATTACTACCAACTCAGGTACTGGAACTGTCCCTAACTAAGGCACTGGTACTACTCCCAACTCAGGCACTGACACTGTCCCTAATTAAGGCTCTGAAACTACTCCCAACTCAGGCACTGACACTGTCCCTAACTAAGGCCCTGACACTACTCCCAACTCAGGCACTGGCACTGTCCCTAAATAAGGCCCTGACACTACTCCCTACTCAGGCACTGACACTGTCCCTAAATAAGGCCCTGACACTACTCCCAAATAAGACACTGACACTGTCCCTAACTGCAGCTCTGACACTATTCTTAACTCAGGCACTGACATTGTCCCTTACTAATGTCCTGACACTACTACCAACTCAGGCACTGACATTTTTCCTAACAAAGGCCCTGACACTACTCCCAACATAGGCTCTGAGACTGTACCTAAATATGCCCTGACAGTACTCCCAACTCAGGTACAAACACTGTCCCTAACTAAAGCCAAGAGACTACTCCTAACTCATGCAGTGACATTGTCCCTAACTAAGGCCCTGACACTACTCCCATCTCAGAAACTGACACTGTCCCTAACTAGAGGCCCTGTCAGTACTCTCAACTCAGGCACTAACACTGTCCCTAACAAAGGACTTGACACTACTCTTAACTCAGGCCCTGGCACAGTCCCTAACAAAGGCCCTGACACTACCCCCAACTCAGACACTGTCAGTGTCCCTAACTACAGCCCTCACACTACTTCCAACTAAGGCACTGATGCCATCCCTAAGTAAGGCCCTGACACTAATCCCAACTCATGCAGGGACGCTGTCCCTAACTAAGGCTCTGACACTACTCCCAATTCAGGCACTGACATTGTCCCTAACTAAGGACCTCATATTACTCCCAACCCCAGCACTAACACTTTCGTTAACTAAGGCCCTGAAACTACTCACAACTCAGGCCCAGACACTGTTCCTAACTACCGGTCTCAGTCTACTCCTAACCCAAGCCCTGACACTATTCCTAACACACTAACAGACACTGTCTCTAACTTAGGCCTTGACACTTGTCTTAACTCAGGCCCTGACACTGTCTGTAATAAAGACCCTGACACTAATCCCAACACAGGCACTGACAGTGTCCGTAACTAAGGCCCTGACACTACTCCCATCTCAGCCACTGACACCGTCCCTAACTATGGCCTTGACACTATTACCAACTCAGGTACTGGCGCTGTCCCTAACTAAGGCACTGGCACTACTCCCAACTCAGGCACTGACACAGTCCCTAAGTAAGGCCCTGACACTACTCCCAAGTCAGGCACTGACGCTGTCACTAACTAAGGCCATAACACATCTCCCAACTCAGGCACTGACACTGTCCCTACCTAAGGCCCTCACACTACTCCTAACTCAGCCTCTGACACTGTCCTTAACTTAGGCCCTGACACTACTCCTTACTTAGGCACTGACACGCTCCCTAACTAAGGCCTTGAGACAACTTCTACCTCAGGCCCTGACACTGTCCCTAACTAAGGCCCTGATACTACTCCCAACTCAGGTACTGACATTCTCCCTAACTAAGACCCTGGCACTACTCCCGTCTCAGCCACTGACACTGTCCCTAAGGCCCTGACACTACTTCCAACTCAGGCACTGACATTGTCCCTACCTAAGGCCCTGAACCTATTCTTAACTCAGGCACTAACACTGTCACTTACAAATGCCCTGACACTACTGCCAACTCAGGCTCTGACACTGTCCCTAACGTGGCCCTGACACTACTCCAAACTCAGGCACTGGCACTGTGGCTAACATAGGCCCTTATTGTACTCACAACACAAGCCCTGGCACTGTCCTTAAATACTGCTCTCACACTACTCTTAAATCAGGCCCTAACACTATTCCTAACACAGGCAATGACACTGTCCCTAACTAAGGCCCTGAGATTGCTCCTTACTCAGGCCCTGACTCTGTCCCTAACTAAGGCCGTGACACTACCCCTAACTCAGGCCCTGACATGATAACTAAGAAAGGCCCTCACACTACTCCTAACTCAGGAAATGACACTGTCCTTAACTTAGGCCCGGACATTACTCCTAACTCAGGCACAGACAATCTCCTGAACGAAGGCCCTTAGACTACTCCAACCTCAGGCCCTGAAACTATCCCTAAATAAGGCTCTGACACTGCTCGCAACTCCTGCACAAACACTCTCCCTAACTAAGGCCTTAACACTACTCTTAGCTAAGGCCCTGACACTGTCCGTAACATAGACCCTGACACTACTCCCAACTCTGGCAATGGCGATGTCCCGAACTAAGGCCTTGACACGACTCCCAAATCAGGCAATGACACTGTCCCTAACTAAGGCCCTGACACTACTCCCAACATAGGCACTGACACTGTTCCTAACAAGGCCCTGGCACTACTCACAACTCAGGCATTAACACTGTCCCTAACGAAAGCCCTGACACTATTCCCAACTCAGGCATTGATGCTGTCCCTAACTGAGACCCTGACAGTACTCCCAAGTCAGGCACTGATGCTGTCCCTAACTAAATCACTGACTCTCTTTCCAACTCAGGCACTGACACTGTCCCTAACTAAGGCTCTGACAGTACTCCCAACACAGGCATTGACACTCTCCCTAACTAAGGCCTTGACACTACTCTTAACTCAGGCACTGACACTGTCCGTAACAAAGGCCCTGACACTACTCCCAACTAAGCCACTGAAACTGTCCTTAACTACGGCCCTGACATTACTCCTAACTCAGGCACTGAAACTGCCCTTACTAACGTCCTGACACTACTCCCAACTCAGGCACTGATATTGTTCCTAACAAAGGCCTTCACACTACTCCCAACGTAGGCTCTGAGACTGTCCTTAAATACGCCCTGACAGTACTCCCAACTCAGGCACTGACACTGTCCTTAACTACGCCCTGACAGTACTCCCAACTCAGGCACTGAAACTGTCCTTAACTAAAGCCCGGAGACTACCCCTAACTCATGCAGTGACATTGTCCACAACTAATGCCCTGACATTACCCACACCTCAGGCACTGACAGTGTCCCTAACTACGGCCCTCACACTACTCCCAACTCAGGCACTGACACCATCCCTAAGTAAGGCCCAGACACTACTCCCAAGTCAGGCAGGGACGCTGTCCCTAACTAAGGCTCTGACACTACTCCCAACTCAGGCACTGACACTGTCCCTAACTAAGGCCCTCACACTACTCCTAACTCAGGCTCTGACACTGTCCCTAACATAGGCCCTGACACTACTCCTTACTTAGGCACTGAGATGCTCCCTAACTAAGGCCCTGGGAGTACTTCTACCTCAGGCCCTGACACTGTCCCTAACTAAGGCCCATATACTACTCCCAACTCAGGCACTGACACTCCCACTAACTTAGGCCTTGACACTACTCTTAACTCATGCCCTGGCACAGTCCCTAACTAAGACCCTAACACTACTCACATCTCAGCCACTGACACTGTCCCTAAGGCCCTGACACTACTTCTAACCCAGGCACTGACACTGTCCCTAACTATGGCCCTGAAACTACTAACAACTCAGGCCCTGACACTATCCCGAACTAAGGCACTGATATTACTCCCAACTCAGGCTCTGACACTGTCCCTAACTTAGGCCCTGAAACTACTCCCAACTCAGGCACTGACACTGTCCCTAACTAAGGCACTGACACTACTCCCACCTGAGGCACTGATAATGTGCCTAAATAACGCTCTGACACTACTCCCAACTCAGGCACTGACATTGTCCCTAACCACGGCCCTGACATTACTCCCATCTCAGGCACTGCAGCTGTCCCTAATTAAGGCCCTGACACTACTCCTAATTCAGGCACTGACACTGTCCATAACTTAGGCCCTGACACTACCCATAAATCAGACACTGACACTCTCCTTAACTAATGCCCTGAGACTACCACTACCTCAGGCCCTGACACTGTCCATAACCAAGGCCTTGATGCTGCTGCCAACTCAGGCTCTGACACTGTCCCTAACTAAGGCCCTGAAACTACCCCCAAGTCAAGCACTGATGCTGTCCCTAACTACGGCTCCGACACTACTGCCCACTCAGCCACTGGTATTGTCCCTAACTAAAGCCCTGACACTACTCCCACCTCAGGCACTGACACTTTCACTAAATAAGGCCCTGACACTTCTCCCAACTCAGACACTGACACTATTCCTAAATAAGTCCCTGACACTACTCCCACCTCAGGCACTGACACTGTCGCTAACATAGGCCCTTACACTACTCACAACACAGACCCTGACACTGTCCCTAAGTACCGCTCTCACAGTACTCCTAAATCAGGCCCTAACACTATACCTAACACGGTCACTGACACTGTCCCTAACTAATGCCCTGAGAATACTCCTTACTCAGGCCCTGACACTGTCCCTAACTAAGGACCTGACACTACTCCCTTAACTCAGGCTCTGACACGATACCTAAGAAAGGCCCTCACACTACTCCAAAATCAGGCACTGACACTGTCCATAACTTAGGCCCTGAGACTACTCCAACCTCAGGCCCTGAAACTGTCCCTAACTAAGTCTCTGACACTGCTCGCAACTCCGGCACTGACACTCTCCGTAATTAAGGCCTTAACACTACTCTTAGCTAAGGCCCTGACACTGTCTCTAACAAAGACCCTGACACCCCTCCCAACTCCGGCAGTGACGCTGTCCTTAAATAAGGACTTAACACTACTCCCAAATGAGGCAATGACACTATCCCTAACTAAGGCCCTGACACTACTCCCAACTCAGGCACTGACACTGTCCCTAACTACCGCTCTCACACTACTTCAACTCAAGCCCTGACACTATTCCTAACTCAGTCACTGGCACTGTCCCTAATTAAGGCCCTGACACTACTCCCAACTCAGGCACTGACACTATACCTACCTAAGAACCTGACAATACTCCCAACTCAGGCTCTGACACTGTCCCTTACTAAGGCCCTGACACAACTACCAACACAGGCACTGACACATTCGCTAAATAAGTCAGTGAAACTACTCCCTACATAGGCACTGACACTGTCCCTAACTAGGCCCTGACACTACTCCCAACTCAGGCACTGACACTGTCCAGAACTAAGGCCCTGACATTACTCCCAAATCAGACACTGAAACTGTCGCTAACTAGGTCCCTGACACTACTCACAACTCAGGCCTTGACACTGTCCCTAAATACCGCTCTCACACTACTCCTAACCCAGGCCCTCACACTATTCCTAACACTGTCACTGACACTGTCCCTAACTACGGCCCTGAGATTACTCCTAACTCACGTCCTGACATTGTCCCTAACAAAGACCCTGACACTAATGCCAACTCAGGCACTGACACTGTCCCTTTCTAAGGCCCTGAGACTACTCCTAACTCAGGCCCTGACACTGTCCCTAACTAAGGTCCTGATACTACTCCCAACTCAGGCTCTGACACTATCCCTAACTATGGCCCTGACACTATTCCCAACTCAGGCACTGACAGTGTCCCTAAATGAGGCAATGATACTATTCCCAACTCAGGCACTAAGGCTCTGGATCTTTGTGATTACAAGCGCCATGGAGAATTGTGATGACAAGGGCATGGAGCATTGTGATGACAAGGGCCATGGAGAATTGTGATGACAGGGCTCATGGAGCATTGTGATGACAATCACCATGAAGCACTGTGATGATAGGGGTCATGGGGTCTTGTGATCGCAGGGTGCATGGAACATTGGGATGAGAGGGGCACTGGAGAATTGTGTTGAAAGTGGTCATGGATCATTGTGATGGCAGGGGTCATGGAATATTTTGATGAATTGGGTCATGAATTATTGTGATGACAAGAGTCATGGAGTTTTGTGATATCAGTGGTAATGGATAATTGTGATGAAAGGTTTCATGGAGCACTGTGATTACAGGGGACATGGAACATTGTAATAACAAAGGCCATGGTGCATTGTGATGACAGGAGTCATGGAGCATTGTGATGAAAGGCGTCATAGAGCATTGTGATGAAAGTGGTCATGGAGCATTGTGAAGAAAGTGGTCATGGAGCATTGTGATGAAAAGCACTATGGAGCATTGTGATGACAAATGTGTGGAGATTTGTGATGACGAGGGCCATGGAGCATTGAGATTACAAGGGGCATGGAACATTGTGATGACATGGGCCATGGAACATTGTGATGACAAGGGCCAAGGAGCATTGTGATGACAGGGATCATGGAGCATTGTGCTGAGAAGGGCCATGGAGCATTGTGATGACAGGCGTCATGGGGCATTGTGATGACAGTGGTCATGGAGCATTGTGATGAACGGGGTCATGGAGCTCTGTGATTACAGGGGCCATGGAGCATTGGGATGACAAATGCCATGGAGAATTGTGATGAGAAGTGTCATGGAGCATTGTGAATATAAGGGCCATGGAGCATTGTGATGACAGGAGTCATGGGTCATTGTGATGAAATGGGTCATGGATAATTGTGATTACAGGGATCATGGAGCATTGTGATGACAAGCGCCATGGATCATTGTGATGAAAGGAGAAATGGAACATTGTAATGAATCGGGTCATGGAGCACTGTGATGACACGGTCATGGAGCATTGAGATGACAAGGGCATGGAGCATTGTTATGACATGGGGCATGGAGCATTGTGATGACAAGGGCCATGGAGCATTGTGATGAGGAGGACATGGAGCATTGTGATGATAATGGTCATAGAACATGACGATGAAAGGATTAATGGAGCATTGTGGTGAAAGCGGTCATGAATCATTGTGATTACAGGTATAATGGAGCAGTGTGATGACAATGGTCATGGAGCACTGTGATGAAAGGGCTCAGGGAGCATTGTGATGAAAGGGGACATGGAGCATTGCATTGAAAGTTGTCATGGAGCATTGTGATGAAAAGTGCCATGGAACATTGTGGTGACAGGGTTCATGGAGCACTGTGATGACAAGTGCCATGGAGCATTGTGAAGACTGGCGTCAGGGGGCATTGTGATGACAGGTGTCATGGAGCATTGTGATGAAAGGGGTCATTGAGCACTGTGATTAAAGGGGCCATGGAGCATTGGGATGACAATCACCATGGATCATTTTGATGAAATGGGTAATGGTACATTGTAATCAAAGGAGTCATGGATCATTGTGATTACAGGGATCATGGAGCATTGTTATCACAAGCTACAAGGAGCATTGTGATTACAAAGGCCATGGAGCATCGTGATGAGGGGGATCATGGAGCATTGTGATGACAGGGGTCCTGGAGCATTGCGATGACAGGGGTCATGGGGCATTGTGATGAAACTGTTCAGGGAGCATTGTGATGACACGGATCATGGAGCATTGTTATGACAAGGTTCATGGAGCATTGTGATTACAGGTGGCCATGGAGCATTGTGATGAAGGGGATCATGGAGCATTGTGATGAAAGTTGCTATGGAGCATTGTGATGACAAGGGCGTGGAGTTGTGTGATGACAAGAGCCATGGAGCATTGAGATTACAGGATCATGGAGCATTTTGACGACAGCGGCCATGGAGCACTGTGATGCCAAGGGTCATGGAATATTGTGATGACACGGGCATGGAGCATTGTGATGACAAGAGTTCTGGATCATTGTGATGATAAGGTTCATGGAGCATTGTCATGACAGGGGGCCATGGAACATTGTGATGAAGGGGATCATGGAGCATTGTGATGCAAGTTGCCATGGAGCATTGTGATGACAAGGGCGTGGAGCTGTGTGATGAGAAGGGCCATGGAGCATTGAGATTACAAGGGTTATGGAGCATTTTGATGAAAAGGGGTCATGGAGCATTGTGATGAAAAGGGGACATGGAGCATTGTGACGAAATTGGTCATGGGGCATTGTGATGAAAGGGGTCATGCATCATGGTGATTAAAGGGATCACGGAGGACTGTGATGAAAAGTGCCTAGGAGCATTGTGATGACAAGGGCCATGGAGCATTGTGAGGAAAGGGTCCATGGGGGATTGTGATGACAAGGACCATGGAGTATTGTGATGAAAGGGGTCAGGGAGCATTGTGCTGAAAGTTGTCATGGAGCATTGTGATGAAAAGCACCATGGAGCATTGTGATGACAGGGTTCATGGAGCCTTGGGATGACAAGGGCTATGGAGTATTGTGATGACATGGATCATGGAGCATTGTGATGACAAGGGTCATGGAGCATTGTGCTGAGAAGGGCCATGGAGCATTGTGATAACAAGGGCCATTGAGCATTGTGATGACAGGGGGCATGGAGCATTATGATGAAAGTGGTAATACAGCATTGTGATGAAAGTGGTCATGGATCATTGTGATTACAGGGATTATGGAGCATTGAGATGACAAGCGCCATGGATCATTGTGATGAAAGGGGAAATGGAACATTGTAATGAATCCGGTTATGGAGCATTGTGAAAACAGGGGTCATGGAGCATTGTGATTACAAGGGGTATGGAGCATTGTGATGACAGGTGTCTTGGAGCATTGTGATGAAAAGCGCCATGGAGTAGTGTGATG
The DNA here is from genome assembly GCF_965194825.1 of Balaenoptera physalus. Lineage (NCBI taxonomy): Eukaryota > Metazoa > Chordata > Mammalia > Artiodactyla > Balaenopteridae > Balaenoptera > Balaenoptera physalus. Next base: position 270,093 of record NW_028125946.1, on the reverse strand, counting down.
ACAGGGGTCATGGAGAATTGTTATGACAAGGGTCATGGATCATGGTGATGAAAGGCGTCATGGACCACTGTGATTACAGGGGCCATGGAGCACTGTGATGAAAAGGGCATTGGACCATTGTGATGACAATGATCATGGAGCATTGTGATGAAATGAGTCATGGAGCATTTTGATTAAAGGTGTCATGGGGCATTGTGATGAAACGGGTCATGGAGCATTGTGATGACAGGTGGCATGGAGCATTGTGATGACAAGGGCATGGAGCATCGTGAGACAAGTGTCATGGAGAATAGTGATGAGAGCTGGTATGGAACATTGTGATGACAATGGCATGCAGCATTGCGATGACAAGGGTCTTGGAGCACTGTGAGACAAATGTCATGGAGCATTGTGATGAAAGGGACCATGGAACATTGTGATAACAGGGGCCATGGAGCATTGTAAGGAAAAGGTTCATGGAGTATTGTGATGAATGTGTTCATGGAGCACTGTGATGACAGGGGTCATGGTGCATTTTGAGGAAAGGGGTCATAGGGCATTGTGATGACAAGGGCCATGGAGCATTGTGATGACAGGGGGCATGGAGCATTGTGATGACAGAGGCATGGAACATTGTGAGACAAGTATCATGGAGCATTGTGATGACAAGTGTCATGGATCATTGTGATGAAAAGGTCATGGGGCATTGTGATGACAGGGGTCAGAAAGCATTGTGATAAAAGGGGTCATGGGAAATTTTGACGACAAACGCCATGGAGCATTGTGATGAAAGAGGTCATGGAGCACTGTGATAATAAGGGCGTGGAGCATTGTGATGATAGTGGTCATGGAACATTGTGACGATAAGGGCATGGAGCCTAGTTAGGGACAGCCAAGCAGCCTTGGGACTGAATTCAGTGCCTGAGGTAGGCACAGCATAAGGTCTTTAGTTAGCATAAGAGGTAGGACATTAGCTCTGGACAGGCTTAGGGTAAAGGCTAGGAATCGTGTCAGGAAATGACCTAAGGATGGTGTGAAGACCTTTGTTACTGAGAATATCAGGGCCTTATTCAGAACCAGTGTTAGGGCTTCAGGTAGGGACAGCATCAGGGCCTGACTTAGGGAGAGTGACAGGGCCTGAGTGAGAACTAATGTCAGGCCCTTAACAGGGGACACTGTCAGGGAATGACTTAGGAGCAGCATCAGTGCCTTTGTTGGATCAGCTTTAGGTTCTTAGTTAAAGACATGACCAGAGCCCTAGTTAGTAACAGCGTCAAAGCCTCAGTTAGGGAAAGCTTCAGGGCCTGAGTTACACACAGCCTCAGGTCTTCACTTAAAGACAGCGATAGGGATTTCTTAGGGACAGTGTCAGGATCTTGGTTAGAAATGGGTCAGGATATTATCTCAGGAGAGTGTCAGGATTTTAGTTATTGCTGGCAGCAGGGCCTATATTAGGGACAGATTCTGGGCCTTAGTTAGAGGCAGTGTCAGGGCCTAAGTTAGGACTAGCATCAGAGCCTTTGTCAGGTACAGTGTAAGTGACTGAGTTAGGTGTAGTGTCAGGGCCTTAGTTAGGGACAGTGTCAGGGCCCGAGTTAGGATTAGTGTCAAGGCCTTATTTAGGACCAATTTTAGGGCTTTAGTTTTGACTAGCAACAGAGCCTTTGTTAGGTATCATTTCGGGGCCTAAGTTAGGTGTACTGTCAGGGCCATTGTTACGGACAGTATCAGGGCCTGACTTAGGAGAATTTCAGGGCCTTAGCCAGTGAAAGTGTCAGAGCCTTAGTTAGGGACATTATCAGGGCCTGAATTAGCAGTAGTGTCAAAAGTCCTTAGTGAGGAGAGTAAGGAGTAAGTCAGGACTCAGGCCCTGGCACTGTCCTGAATTAAGCCCCTGACACTACTCGTAACACAGGCCCTGATCTGATTCCTATCATAGGCCCTGATGCTGGTCTTAACTAAGGCCCTGACACTGGTCCTAACTAAAGCTGTGTCACTTCTCTTAACTCAGGCCCTGACACTGTCCCTAACTAAGACCCTGACAGTACTCCTAACTCAGTCCCTGACACTGTATCTAACTAAGGCGTTGATACTACTCCGAACTCAGCACTGACCCTGTCCCTAACTTAGGCCCTGACTCTACTCCTAACTCAGGAACTGACACTGTCAGTAACTAAGGCCCTGACACTATTCATAACTCACGCCCTAACACTACTCCTAAATAATGCCCTGGCAAAGTCCCTAACTAAGGCCCTGACACTATTCCTAACTCAGGCGCTGGTACAATACCTAAGGAAGGCCTTGACATTACTCCTACCTCAGACCCTGAAAAGGTCCCTAACTTAGGCCGACACAACTCCTAACTCAGGCATTGACACTGTCCCTAAATAAGGCCCTGAAACTATTTCTAACTGAGGTGTTGATACCATACCAAACGAAGGCACTGATGCTACTCCTAACTCAGGCAATGACACAGTCCGTAACTAAGGCCCAGACGCTACTCCTATCCCAGGTCCTGACACTGTCCCTAACTAAGGCCTTAACACTACTCCTAACTCAGGTGCTAATAATATACCTAACGAAGGCACTGATGCTACTCCTCACTTAGGCCATGACATTCGCCCTAACTAAGGCCTTGACACTATTCCTAACTCAGGCAATTACACTGTCCCTAACTAAGGCCCTGAAAGTACTCTTAAGTCAGGAACTCACACTGTCCCTAATTGAGGCCCTGACACTACTCCCAACTAAGGCACTGACAGTGTTCCTAACTAAGGCCCTGACACTACTCCGAACTTAGGGCCTGACACTGTCCCTAAATATTGAGTGAAACTGCACCAAACCTAGGCACTGACACAGTCCCTAACTAAACCCTGACATTACTCCAAAATCAGGCACTGACACTGTCCCTAACTAACGCCCTGACATTACTCCGAACTCAGGCACTGACACTGTCGTTAACTAAGGACCTGATACTACTCCCAACTCAGGCACTGACACTGTCCTTAACGAAGGGTCGGACACTAATCCCAACTCAGGCACTGACACTCTCCATAACTAAGGCCTTGACACTACTCTTAACTCAGGCTCTGACACTGGACCTAATCAAGTCCGTGACACTAATCCCAAATCAGGCACTGGCACTGCCCATAACTAAGGCCCTGACACTACTGCCATCTCAGGCACTGAAACCGTCCCTAACTAAGGCCCTGACACTACCAACAACTCAGGAACTGACGCTGTCCCTACCTAATGCCCTGACACTACTTCCAACTCAGGAACTCACACTGTCCCTAACTAAGGCCCTGACAGTACTCCTAACTCAAGCACTGACACTGTCCGTAACTTAGGCCCTGAGACTACTCCTAACTCAGGCACTGACACTGTCCCTAAATAAGGCCCTGGCATTACTCCTAACTCAGGCACTGATACAATACCTAAGAAAGGCAACGATGCTACTCCTAAATCAGGCACTGACACTAGCCCTAACTTTGGCCCTGATACTACTCCTAACTCAAGCCCTGAAACTGTCCCAAAATAAGGCCCTGACACTACTCCCAACCGAGGCACTGACACTGTCCCTTACTAAGTCCCTTACACTTCTCCTAACTCAGGCTCCGACACTGTCCCTAACTTAGGTCCTGACACTACTTCTTACTTAGACACTGACACGCTCCCTAACTAAGGACCTGAGACTACTACCTCAGGCCCTGACACTGTCCGTAAATAAGGCCTTGATACTGCTCCCAACTGAGGCATTTGACACTGTCCCTAAAAAGACCCTGACACTATTCCCAACTCAGGCACTGACACTCTCCCTAACAAAGACCCTGACACTACTCCCATCTCAGCCACTGACACTGTCCCTAAGGTTCTGACACTGCTTCCAACTCAGGCACTAACATTGTCCCTACCTAAGGCCCTGACCCTATTCTCAACTTTGGAACTAAAACTGTCACATACCAATGCCCTGACACTACTGCAAACTCAGGCACTAACACAGTCCCTAACTAGGCCTTGACATTACTCTCAACTCAGACACTGAAACTGTCCATAACTAAGGCCCTGACATTACTCCCAACTCCGGCACTGACATTTTCGCTAACTAAGGCCCTGCAACTACTCACAACTCAGGCCCTGACACTGTCCTTAACTAAGGCCCTGAGACTACTGCTAACTCAGGACCTGACACTGTCCGTAACAGGCTGTGGCACTACTCACAATTCAGGCACTGGCACTGTCCCTAAATAAGGCCCTGACACTACTCCTAACTCAGGCACTGACACTACCCTAAATAAGGCCCTGACTCCACTCCTAACACAGGCACTGTCACTGTCACTAACTAAGGTCATTACACTACTCTTAACTAAATAACTGACACTCTCCATAACGAAGGCTTTGACACAATACTTAAATCCTGCCATGACACTGTCCTTAACTAAGACCCTGACACTACTCCCAACTCAGTCACTGAAACTGTTCCTAACTAAGGCCCAGAGACTACTCCCATTTCAGGCCCCGACACTGTCCTAAACTAAAGCACTGGTACTACTCCCAACTCAGGCACTGACACTGTCCCTAACTAAGGCCCTGACAGTACTCCCAACTCAGGCACTGAAACTGTCCCTAACTAAGGCAGTGAAAATACTGCCAACATAGGCATTGACACTGTTCCTAACTAGGCCCGGGTACTACTCCCACCTAAGGCACTGACACTGTCCCTAACTAAGGCCCTGACATTACTCCCAACTCAGGCACTGACACTGTCACTAACTTAGGCCCTTACACTACTCACAACACAGGCTCTGACACTGTCCCTAAATACCACTCTCACACTACTCCTAAATCAGCCCTAACAGTATTCCTAACACAGTCACTGACACTATCCCTAACTAAGGCCCTGAGAATACTCCTAAATCAGGCCCTGACACTGTCCCTAACTAAGGCCGTGACACTACTCCTAACTCAGGCCCTGACCTGATATCTAAGAAAGGCCCTCACACTACTCCTAACTCAGGCACTGACACTCTCCCTAACTAAGGCCCTGAGACTACTCTAACCTCAGACCCTGAAACTGTCTCTAACAAAGACCCTGATACTACTCCCAACTCCAGCACTGACACTCTCCCTAACTAAGGCCTTAACACTCCTCTTAGCTAAGGCCCTGACACTCTCCCTAACAAAGATGCTGACTTTACTCCCAACTCAGGCACTGACACTGACCCTAACTAAGACCCTGCACTACTCAGAACTCAGACACTGAAGCTGTCCTTAAATAAGGCTCTGACACTACTCCCAACTTTGGCAGTGATGCTGTCCCTAACTAAGGCCTTGACACTACTCCCAACTCAGGCACTGACACTGTCCATAATAAAGACCCTGACACTAATCCCAACTCAGCCACTGACACTGTTCCTAACTAAAGCCCTGACACTACTCCCAAATCAGGCAATGACGATATCCCTAACTAAGGCCCTGACGTTATACATAACTAAAGCCCTGACTCTCTTCCCAACTCAGGCACTGACGCTGTCCCTAAATAAGGCTCTGACAATACTCCCAATTAAGCCACTGACACTGTTGCTAACTACGGCCCTGACACTACTCCTAACTCAGGCACTGACACTGTCCCTAACTAAGACCCTGATACTACTCCTAACTCAGGCCCTGACACTATAACTAATAAGGCCCTCACACTACTCCTAACTCAGGCACTGACACTGTCCATAACTTAGGCTCTGACACTACCCATAAATCAGACATTGACACTCGCCCTAACTAAGGTCCTGAGACTACTACTACCTCAGGGCCTGACACTGTCCATAACTAAGACCTTGATACTACAGCCAACTCAGGCTCTGACACTGTCCTTAACTAAGGCCCTGACACTACTCTCAACTCAGGCACTGACAGTGTCCCTAACTAAGGCCCTGACTCTACTCCCAACTCAGGCACTGACACTGTCCGTAACTAAGACCCTGATACTACTCCTAACTCAGGCCCTGACACTATAACTAAAAAGGCCCTCACACTACTCCTACTTCAGGCACTGACACTGTCCATAACTTAGGCGCTCACACTACCCATAAATCAGACACTGACACTCACCCTAACTACGACCCTTATACTACTTCCACCTCAGGCACAGACACTGTCCCTAACTAAGGCAGTGAAAATACTCCCAACATAGGCATTGACACTGTCCCTAACTAAGGCCCTCACACTACTCCTAACTCAGGCCCTAACACTAGTCCTAAATCAGGAACGACACTGTGCCTAACTATGGCCGTGACACTACTCCTAACTCAGGGCTTTACACTGTCCCTAACTAAGGCTTGGACACTACTCCTAAATCAGGCACTGAGACTGTCCACAACTGAGGCCATCACACTACTCCTATCTCAGGTCCTAAAACTACTCCTAACTCAGGCACTGACACTGTCCCTAACTAAGGCCCTGAGACTACTCCTCACTCAGACCCAGACACTGTCCCTAACTAAGGCCTTGACACTTCTCCCAACTTAGGCACTGACACTGTCCCTATCTAAGGCCTTGACACTACTCTTAACACAGGCACTGACAGTGCCCCTAACTAAGGCCCTGACACTACTCCTAACTTAGGCATTGACACTTTCATTAACTAAGACCCTGACACTACTCCTAACTCAGGCACTGACACTGTCCCGAATTCAGGTCATGACACTACTCCTAACTGAGGCGCTGGCACTGTCCGTAACAAAGTCCGTGACACTATTCTGAACTCATGGCCTTACACTGTCCCTAAATAAGGCCCTGAGATTACTCCCAACTCAGGAATTAACACTTTCCATAACAAAGACCCTCACAATTCTCGTAACTCAGGCACTGACACTGTCGATAATAAAGATCTTGACACTACACTTAATTCAGGCACTGACGCTTCCCTAACTAAGGCCCTCACACTACTCCTAACTCAGGCCCTAACGCTACTCCTAACTCAGGCACTGAAACTCTCCCAACTAAGGCCTTGACACTATTCTTAACACAGGCACTGACACTGCCCCTAACTAAGGCCCTACACTACTGCTGACTCAGACACTGACACTGTCCCTAAATAAGGCCCTCACACTACTCCTAACTCAGGCCCTAACGCTACTCCTAACTCAGTGCCTTACACTGTCCTTAACTAAGGCTCTGACACTACTCCTAACTCAGACATTGACACTGTCCGTAACTAAGGCCCTGACACTAGTCCTAACACAAGGACTGACCCTGTTCCTAACACTACTCCTAACTCAGGCACTGACACTGTGCCTAACAAAATCCGTGACACTTCTCCTAACTCAGGGCCTTACAATGTCCCTAGCTAAGGCCATGACACTATTCCTAACTCAGGCACTGACACTGCCCCTAACTAAGGCCCTCACACTAATCTTACCTCAAGCATTGACACTGTCTCTAACTTAAGCCCTCACACTACTCCTAACTCAGGCTTTAACACTACTCCCAACTCAGGCACTGACTCTGTCCCTAACTAAATCCCTGACACTACTCCTAACACAGGAGCTTACACTGTCCCTAACTAAGGCTCTGACACTACACCTAACTCCGGCACTGATGCTTCCCTAACTAAGGCCCTCACACTACTCCTAACTCAGGCCATAACACTACTCCTATGTCAGGCACTGAAACTCTCCCAACTAAGCCCTTGACACTATTCTTACCACAGGCACTGACACTGCCCCTAACTAAGGCCCTGACACCACTGCTGACCCAGGCACTGAAACTGTCCCTAAATAAGGCCCTCACACTACTCCTAACTAAGGCCCTAACACTACTCCCAACTCAGGAACTGACACTTTCTGTAACAAAGACCCTGACACTACTCATAACTCAGGAACTGACACTGTCCCTAATTAAGCTCCTGACACTACTCCTAACTCAGGCACTGACATTGTCCCTAACTAAGGCCGTGAAACTACTCTTAACTCAGGCACTGACACTCTCCTTAAGTAAGGCCTTGACAATACTCTTAACAAAGGCACTGACACTGTCCCTAACTAAGGCCCTGACACTACTCCTAACACAGGCACTGACTCAGACCCTAACTAAGGCCCTCACACTACTCCTAACTCAGGCCCTAACACTACTCTTAACTCAGGCACTGACACTGACCCTAACGAAATCTGTGACACTACTCCTAATGTAGGCCCTGACACTGTCCCTAACTAAGGCCCTCACACTACTCCTAACTCAGGCCCTTTCACTACTCCTAAATCAGATACTGACACTCTCCTTAACTAAGGTCCCCACTCTACTCCTATCTCAGGCACTGACACTGTCCCTAACTAAGGCCCTCAAACTACTCCTAACTTTGGCCGTAACAGTACTCCTAACGTAGACCCTGACACTGTCCCTAAGTAAGGTCCTGACACTATGCCTAACTAAGGCACTGACACTATTCCTAATAAAGGCCCTCACACTACTCCTATCTCAGGCCCTAACACTACTCCTTACTCAGGTACTGACAATGTCTCTAACTATGTCCATGACACTACTCCTAACTCAGGGCCCTACACTGTCCCTAATTAAGGCTCTGACACTACTCCTAACTAACACACTGACACTGTTCCTAACTACGGCCCTGACACTACTCTTAACTCAGACTCTGACACTGTCCCTAACTAATGCCCTGACACTACTCCCATCTCAAGCACTGACACTCTCCCTAACAAAGGCCTTAACACTACTCTGAACACAGACACTGACACTGTCACTAACTAAGGCCCTGACACTCCTCTCAACTCAGGCACTGACACTGTCCCTAACTAAGGCCGTGACACTACTCCTAACACAGGCCCTGACACTGTCCCTAAGTAACGCCCTGACAGTACACCTAAATAATTCCTGACAGTCTCCCTAACTAAGGCCTGGACACTACACTTAACACAGGCACTGGCACTGTACCTAACTAAGGCCCTGACACTGCTCCTAACTCAGGTGCTGAAACTACTCCCTACTCAGGCACTGACACTGTCCCTAACTATGGCCCTGACACTTCCCCCAACACAGGTGCTGACACAGTCCCTAACTAAAGCCATGACACTACTCCTAACTCAGGCACTGACACTGTCCCTAACTAAGGGATAACACTACTCCTAACTCAGGCACTGACACTGGCTCTAACTAAGGCCCTCACACTACTCCTAACTTAGGCCCTAACACTACTCTTAACTCAAACACTGACACTGTCCCTAACTAAGTCCGTGACACTACTCCTAACTCAGGGCCTTACACTGTCCCTAAATAAGGACATGACACTACTCTTAACTCAGGCACTGACACTCTCCCTAACTAAGGCCTTGACACTACTCTTAACAAAGGCGCTGACACTGTCCCTAAGGTATGCCCTCACACTACTGCTAACTCAGGCCCTAACACTACTCCTAACTCAGGCACTGACAATGTCCCTAAGATCATGACACTACTCCTAACTCAGGGCCTTACACTGTCCCTAACTAAGGCTCAGAAACTACTCTTAACTCAGGCACTGACACTGTCCCTACCTAAGGCCCTCCCTCTACTCCTAACACAATCACTGACACTGTCCCTAACTAAAGCCCTAACACTACTGCTAACTCAGGCACTGACACTCTCCCTAACTAAGGCCTTGACACTACTCTTAACAGCGGCAGTGACACTGCCCCTAACTAAGGCCCTGACACTACTCACAACTCAGGCACTGACACTTTCTGAAAGAAAAACCCTCACACTACTCCTAACTCAGGCACTGACACTGTCCCTAATTAAGGTAGTGATACTACTCCTGACTCAGGCACTGACACTGTCCCTAACTAAGGGATGACACTACTCCTAATACAGGCCGTAACACTATTCCTAACTCAGGCACTGACTCTGTCCGTATCTAAGTCCGTGACTCTATTCCTACTTCAGGGCCTTACACTGTCACAAACTAAGGCCCTCACACTACTTGTATCTCAGGCACTAACACTACTCTTAACTCAGGCACTGAAACTCTTCCTAACTAAGGGGCTGACACTACTCCCAACACAGGCGCTGACACTGTCCCTACTAAGGCCATGACACTTCTCCTAACTCAGTCACTGACACTGTCCCTAATGAAGGCCCTGAGACTACTCCTCACTCAGACCCTGACACTGTCCCTAACTAAGGCCCTCACACTACTCCCAACTCAGGCACTGACACTTTCCCTAACTAAGACTCTGACATTACTCCTAAATCAAACACTGACACTGTCCCTAATTAAGGTCGTGACACTACACCTAACTCAGGCCCTGACACTGTCCATAAGTAAAACCCTGACAATACACTTAACTCAGGCCCCGACACTCTCCCTAACTAAGGCCTGGGCACTACTCTTAGCACAGGCACTGGCACTGTCCCTAACTAAGGCCCTGACACTACTCCTAAATCAGACCCTGAAACTATTCCCTACTCTGGCACTGACACTGTCACTAACTAAGGCCCTGACACTACTCCCAACACAGCCGCTGACACTGTCCCTAACTAAGGCCCTGAGACTATTCCTCACTCAGACCCTGACACTGTCCCTAACTAAGGTCGTGACACTACACCTAATTCAGGCACTGACACTGTCCCTAAGTCCAAGACACTACTACTAACTCAGGGCATTACAGTGCCCCTAACTATGGACCAGAGATTACTCCTACCTCAGACCCTGACACTGTCTCTAACTAAGGCCCTGATACTACTCCCATCTCAAGCACTGACACTCTCCTTAATTAAGGCCTTAACACTACTCTGAACACAGACAATGACACTGTCAATAACTAAGGCCCAGACACTACTCTCAACTCAGGCACTGACACTGTCCCTAACTAAGGCCGTGACACTACTCCTAACGCTGGCCCTGACACTGTCCCTAAGTAAGACCCTGAGAGTACACCTAACTCAGTTTCTGACACTCTCTCTAAATAAGACCTGGACACCACTCTTCACACAGGCACTGGCACTGTCCCTACCTAAGGCCCTGACACTACTCCTAACTCAGGCCCTGAAACTACTCCATACTCAGGCACTGACACTGTCGCTAAATAAAGCCCTGACACTACTCCTGACACAGGCACTGACACATCCCTTACTAAGGCCATAACCCTACTCCTTACTCAGGCACTGACACTATGCTTAACTAAGGCCCTGAAACTACTCCTCACTCAGACCCTGACACTGCCCCTAACTAAGGCCCTGACACTACTCCCAACTCAGGCACTGACACTTTCCATAACTAAGAGCTTGACATTACTCCTAACTCAAACACTGACAATGTCCCTAATTAAGGTCGTGACACTACTCCTAACTCAGGAACTGAGAGTGTCTGTAACTAAGGCCCTGATACTACTCCTAACTCAGGCACTGACACTGTCCCTAACTAAGTCTGTGACACTATTCCTAACTCAGGGCCATACACTGTCCCTACCTAATGCTTTGACACTACTCCTAACTCAGACACTGACACTGTCCGTAACTAAGGCCTTGACACTATTCTGAACTCAGGCTCTGACACTCTCCCTAAGTAAGGTGGTGACATTCCTCCTAACTCAGGCACTGACACTCTCTTTTACTAAGGCCTTGACACTAGTGTTAACACAGGACCTGACACTATCCCTAACTAAGGCCCTGACTCTACTCTTAACTCAGGCTGTGACTGTGTCCCTAACTAAGGCCCTCACACTACTTTTTACTCAGGCCATAACATTACTCCTAACTCAGGCACTGACAGTGACCCCAACTAAGGCCATGAAACTACTCCTAACTCAGGCCCTGACACTGTCCCTAACTAAGGCTCTGACACTATTCCTACCTGAGGCACTGACACTGGCTCTAAATAAGGCCCTCACACTACTCCTAACTCAGGCCCTTACACTACTCTTAACTCAGGCACTGACAATGTCACTAACTAAGGACCTGACACTACTCCCAATTAAGGCCCTGACACTGTCCCTAACTAAGGCCATGACACTACTCCTAACTCAGGCACTGACACTCTCCCTAACTAAGGCCTTGACACTACGCTTAACACAGGCACTGACACTGTCCCTAAATAAGGCCCTAAAACTACTCCTAACTCAGGCCCTAACACTACTCCTAACTCAGGCCCTGACACTGTCCCTAACTAAGGCTTGAGACTACTCTTAACACAGGCACTGACACTGCCACTAACAAAGGCCCTGACACTACTGCTAACTGAGGCATTGACACTGTCCCTAAATAAGGCCCTTGCACTACTCCTAACTCATGCCCTAACACTACTCCTAACTCAGTCACTGACACTGTCCCTAACTAAGGCCTTCACACTACTCCTAACTAAGGCCCTAACACTACTCCTAACTCAGGCACTGACACTGTCCCTAACTAAGGCCCTGACACTATGCCGAACGCAGGCGCTAACACTATCCCTATCTAAGGCCATGACACTACTCCCAAATCAGGAACTGACACTTTCCGTAACTATTACCCTGACACTACTCCTAACTCAGGCACTGACGCTGTCCCTAATTAAGGTCGTGACACTACTTCTAACTCAGGCACTGACACTGTCCCTAACTAAGACCGTGACACTACTCTTAACTCAGGCACTGACACTCTCCCTAACTAAGGCCTTGACACTATTCTAAGCAAAGGCATTGTCACTGTCCCTAAATAAGGCCCTCACACTACTCCTAACATAGGTCCTAACACTACTCCTAACTCAGGCAGTGACTCTCTCCTTAACTAAGGCCCCCACACTACTCCTAACTCAGGCTCTAACACTACTCCTAACTCAGGCACTGACACTGTCCCTAACTAAGTCTGTGACACTACTCCTAACTCAGGGCCATACAGTGTCCCTACCTAAGGCTCTGACACTACTCCTAACTCAGACACTGACACTGTCCGTAACTAAGGCCTTGACACTCTTCTGAACTCAGGCTCTGACACTGTCCCTAAGTAAGGCTGTGACATTCCTCCTAACTCAGGCACTGACGCTCTCTTTAACTAAGGCCTTGACACTAGTGTAAACACAGGACCTGACACTATCCTTAAGGCCCTGACTCTCCTCTTAACTCATGCTGTGACTGTGTCCCTAACTAAGGCCCTCACACTACTCTTAACTCAGGTCCTAACATTATTCCTAACTCAGGCATTGACACTGATCCTAACTAAGGCCGTGACACTACTCCTAACTCAGGCCTGACACTGTCCCTAACAAAGGCTCTGACATTACTCCTACCTCAGGCACTGACACTGGCCCTAAATAAGGCCCTCACACTACTCCTAACTCAGGCTCTTACAATACTCTTAACTCAGGCACTGACAAAGTCCCTAACTAAGGCCCTGGCACAACTCCCAATTAAGGCCCTGACACTGTCCCTAACTAAGGCCGTGACACTACTCCTAACTCAGACACTGACACTCTCCCTAACTAAGGCCTTGACACTACTCTTAACACAGACACTGACACTGCCCCAAAATAAGACCCTGACACTACTCCTAAATTAGGCCCTAACACTACTCCTAACTCAGGCACTGACAATGTGCCTCACAAAGTCCGTGACACTACTCATAACTCAGGGCCTTACACTGTCCATAACTAAGGCTCTGACACTACTTCTAACTCAGGTACTGACACTGTCCCTAACTAAGGCCCTCAAACTACTCCTAACTCAGGCCCTAACACTACTCCTAACTCAGGCACTGAAACTGTCCCTAACTAAGTCCGTGACACTACTCCTAACTCAGGGCCTTACACTGTCCCTAAATAAGGACATGACACTACTCTTAACTCAGGCACTGACACTCTCCCTAACTAAGGCCTTGACACTACTCTTAACAAAGGCGCTGACACTGTCCCTAAGGTATGCCCTCACACTACTGCTAACTCAGGCCCTAACACTACTCCTAACTCAGGCACTGACAATGTCCCTAAGATCATGACACTACTCCTAACTCAGGGCCTTACACTGTCCCTAACTAAGGCTCAGAAACTACTCTTAACTCAGGCACTGACACTGTCCCTACCTAAGGCCCTCCCTCTACTCCTAACACAATCACTGACACTGTCCCTAACTAAGGCCCTAACACTACTGCTAACTCAGGCACTGACACTCTCCCTAACAAAGGCCTTGACACTACTCTTAACACCGGCAGTGACACTGCCCCTAACTAAGGCCCTGACACTACTCCCAACTCAGGTACTGACACTTTCCAAAAGTAAAACCCTCACACTACCCCTAACTCAGGCACTGACACTGTACCTAATTAAGGTAGTGACACTACTCCTGACTCAGGCACTGACACTGTCCCTTACTAAGGCTGTGACACTACTCCTGACTCAGGCACTGACTCTGTCCCTATCTAAGTCCGTGACACTCTTCCTACTTTAGGGCCTTACACTGTCATAAACTAAAAGGTCCTCACACTACTTGTAACTCAGGCACTAAAACTACTCCTAACTCAGGCACTGACACTGGCTCTAACTAAGGCCCTCACACTACTCCTAACTTAGGCCCTAACACTACTCTTAACTCAGACACTGACACAGTCCCTAACTAAGACCGTGCCACTACTCATAACTCAGGGCCTTACACTGTCCCTAACTAAGGCTCAGAAACTACTCTTAACTCAGGCACTGACACTTTCCCTACCTAAGGCCCTCCCACTACTCCTAACACAATCACTGACACTGTCCCTAACTAAGGTCCTAACACTACTGATAACTCAGGCACTGACTCAGTCCCTAGCTAAGGCCCTCACACTACTCCTAACTCAGGCCCTAAAATTATTCCTAACTCAGGCACTGACTCTGTCCCTATCTAAGTCCGTGACACTATTCCTACTTAAGGGCCTTACACTGTCACAAACTAAGGCCCTCACACTACTTGTAACTCAGGCACTAACACTACTCCTAACTCAGGCAGTGACACTGTCCCTAACTAAGGCCCTGACACTACGCCTATCTCAGGCACTGACACTGTCCCTAACTAAGGTCCTGACACTACGCCTATCTCAGGCACTGACACTGTCCCTAACTAAGGCCATGTCACTTCTCCTAACTCAGGCACTGACACTGTCTCTAACGAAGGTTGTGAGACTACTCCTAACTCAGGCCCCGACACTGTCCGTAAGTAAAGCACTGACAATACACCTAACTCAGGTCCCGACACTCTCCCTAACTAAGGCCTGGGCACTACTCTTAGCACAGCCACTGGCACTGTCCCTAACTAAGGCCCTGACACTACTCCTAAATCAGGCCCTGAAACTACTCCCTACTCTGGCACTGACACTGTCACTAAGGCCCTGACACTACTCCCAACACAGCCTCTGACACAGTCCCTAACGAAGGCCATGACACTACTCCTAACTGAGGCACTGACACTGTCCCTAACTAAGGCCCTGAGACTACTCCTCACTCAGACCCTGACACTGTCCCTAACTAAGGTCCTGACACTACACCTTATTCAGGCACTGACACTGTCCCTAACTAAGGCCCTCACACTACTCCTAACACAGGCCCTATCACTAATACCAACTCAGGCACTGACACTGACCTTAACTAAGTCCGTGACACTACTCCTAACAGGGCGTTACAGTGTCCCTAACTATGGCCCTGAGACTACTCCTACCTCAGACCCTGACACTGTCCCTAAATAAGGCCTGACCCTACTCCCTCCTCAGGCTCTGACACTTTCTGTAACTAAAACCCTGACACTTCTCCTAACTCAGGCACTGACACTGTTCCTAATTAAGTTTGTGACACTACTCCTAACTCAAGCACTGACACTGTCCCTAACTAAGGCCGTGACAGTACTCCTAACTCAGGTACTGACACTGTCCGTAACAAAGGGATGACACTACTTGTAACTCAGGCACTGGCACTGTCCCTAACTAAGTTCCAGAGACTACTCATCACACAGACCCTGACACTGTCCCTAACTAAGGCCCTAACACTACTCCCAACTCAGGCACTGAGACTTTCTGTAACTAAGACCCTGACACTACTCCAAACTCAGGCACTGACAATCTCCCTAACTAAGGCCTTGACACTACTCTTAACACAGGCACTGACATTGTCCCTAACAAAGGCCCCAACTCTATTCCTAACTCAGGCACTGACTCTGTCCCTAACTATGTCCTCACACTACTCCTAACTCAGGCCCAAACAGTACTCCTAACTCAGGCACTGACACTTACCCTAACGAAGGCCGTGGCACTACTCCTAACACAGGCCCTGACACTGTCCCTAACTAAGGCCCTCACACTACTCCCAACACAGGCAATGGCACTGTACATAACACAGGATCTGACACTACTTCTAACTTATGGACTGACACTGTCCGTAATGAAGGCCGTGACACTACTCCTAACTCAGGCCCTGACACTGTCCCTAACTAAGGCCCTTACAATACTCCTTTCTCAGGCACTGACACATTTTCCCTCCAGGATCACTGAGTACCTCCAGACCCCTGTGGGCCTGCTGCGCAACATCAAGGCTCATAGGTCCCTGGGAGGCCCTCTGTGTATGCTGAGTGATGGGCAACACTCTGCACGCTCCTTCAGGAGAGCTACATTTCGAGAGCACTCGAACAGCATCAGGACCACAGTTCTACCCAGTCCAACGTGCCCTGGAAGTCTTCATCATGGCCCTCGTCTGAGCTGCTGTGAGAAAGCACGCTGCTTAGAATTCTTCGAGGACTTTGTACCTGAAGTCACTCTACTCAAGGAGAAAGCCAGCATCCTGCCATGCTGTGTCACTCACGGGACACTCAACGTGAGGACTTGCCTCGAGGTAAGGACCTGAATTGCCATGAAGAAGCGGAGGCATGCAGCAGTTTCAATGAGGCCGTATTCGCTGCTCTGCAGTATGTTAAAGCCAGAACGCTTTTCAGGACACCTAGGAGCCTCGCATGAGCACTGTATTCCATGCAAGAACACTGAGTATCCCCAGATGTTTCTAAGCAACATCCAGGCCTGTAGCCCTTCGGAGTCACTCTGTGTATGCCGAGTGTCGGGCAACACACTGCATTCTTTCTTGGGACTGCTTGATGTTTCCACCACTCCCACAGGTTCACGAACCCAGTGGGTAGGAGTAGTAATGTCTGTGGTAGAAGTAGCAGTGCTCGTTGGGGTGGTAGAAGAAGTAGTTTCTGTGGTAGAAGTACTTGTGCTCGTGCTGGTGGTAGGAATAGTAGTTTCTGTGGTAGAAATAGGAGCTCTAGTGGTGGTGGTAGTAGTTGCATGGTCTTTGGTAGAAGTAGGAGGGCTCGTGCTGGTGATAGGAGTTGTAGTGTCTGTGGTAGAAGTAGTTGGGCTCGTGGTGGTGGTAGGAGTAATAGTGTCTGTGGTAGAAGTAGCTGCACTCATGGTGGTTGTAGGAGTAGTAGTGTCTGTAGCAGAAGAAGGAGCACTAGTGTTGGAGGTAGGTGTTGCACGGTCTGTGGTAGAAGTAGGAGGGCTCGTGGTGGTGGTAGGAGTACTAGTGTCTGTGGTAGAAGTAGTTGCACTCATGGTGGTTGTAGGAGTAGTAGTGTCTGTAGCAGAAGAAGGAGCACTAGTGTTGGAGGTAGGTGTTGCATGGTCTGTGGTAGAAGTAGGAGGGCTCGTGGTGGTGATAGGTGTAGCAGTGTCTGTGGTAGAAGTACTTGCACACATGGTGGGAGTAGGGGTAGTAGTGTCTGTGGTAGAAGTAGGAGCGCTCATGGTGTTGGTAGGAGTGGTAGTTTCTGGGGTAGAAGTACTTGTGCTCATGTTGGTGGTAGGAGTAGTAGTGTCTGTGGTAGAAGTAGGAGTGCTCGTGGCAGTGGTAGGAGTAGTAGTGTTTTTGATAGAATTAGGAGAGCTCGAGGTGGTGGTGAGAGTAGTAGTTTCTGTGGTAGAAGTAGGAGCACTCATGGTGGTGGTAGGAGTAGTACTGTCTCTGGTAGAAGTAGGAGAGCAAGAGGTGGTGGTAGGTGTTGCACGGTCTGTGGTAGAAGTAGGAGCGCTCGTGGTGGTGGTAGGAGAAGTAGTGTCTGCGGTAGAAGTAGTTGTGCTTGTGGTGGTGGTAGTACTAGTAGTTTCTGTGGTAGAAGTAGGAGAGCTCGTGATAGTGGTAGGAGTAGTAGTGTCTGTGGTAGAAGTAGTTGCACTCGTGGTGGTGGTAGGAGTAGTAGTGTCTATGGTAGAAGTAGGAGCGCTCGTGATGGCGGTAGAAGTAGTCATGTCTGTGGTAGAAGTAGTTGTGCTCGTGGTGGTGGTAGGAGTAGTAGTGTCTGTGGTAGAAGTAGGAGCACTCGTGGTGATGGTAGGAGTAGCAGGTTCTGTGGTAGAAGTAGGAGCGCTCATGGTGTTGGTAGGAGTGGCAGGTTTTGTGGTTGAAGTAGGAGCACTTGTGGTGGTGGTAGTAGTAGTTTCTGGGGTAGAAGTACATGAGCTCGTGGTGGTGGTAGCAGTAGTAGTGTCTGTGGTAGAAGTAGTTGCACTCCTGGTGGTGGTAGGAGTACTAGTTTCTGTGGTAAAAGGAGGAGTGCTCCGGGTGATGGTAGGAGTAGTAGTGTCTGTGGTAGAAGTAGGCAGAAATCGTTGTGGTGGTAGGAGTAGTAGTGTCTTTGGTAGAAGTAGCAGAGCTCGTGGTGGTGGTAGGCGTAGTAGTTTCTGTGGTAGAAGTACTTGCGCTCATGGTGGTGGTAGGAGTAGCAGGTTTTGTGGTAGAAGTAGTTGCGCTCGTGGTGGTGGTAGAAGTAGTAGTTTCTGTGGTAGAAGTAGGAGCGTTCCTGGTGGTGGTTCATGTAGTAGTGTCTGTAGTAGAAGTAGGGGCGCTCATGGTGCTGGTGGGAGTAGTAGTTTCTGTGGTAAAAGTAGGAGCGCTCGTGTTGGTGGTAGGAGTTGCTGGGCCTGTGTTAGATGTATGTGGTCTTTTGGTGTTTGGAGCAGTAGCAGGGTCCCTGTTAGAAGTAATTTCGCTCATGGTGGTAGGAGTAGCATGTTCTTTGTTAGAGGTAGGAGCGCTCGTGGTGGTGGTAGGTATTGCACAGTCTGAGGTAGAAGTAGTAGTGCGCATGGTGGTGGTAGTATTAATTTCTCTGGTAGAAATAGGAGCGCTCGTGGTGGTTGTAGGGGTAGTAGTTTCTTTGGTAGACATAGGAGGGCTCGTGGTGGTGGAAGGAGTAGTACTGTCTGTGGTAGAAGTAGGAGCACTCGTCTTGGTGGTAGGAGTAGTAGTTTCTGTGGTAGAAGTACTTGCACTCGTGGTGGAGGTAAGAACAGTATTGTCTGTGGTAGAAGTAGGAGCACTCGTGGTGGTGTTAGGAAGAGTACTGTCTGTGGTAGAAGTAGAAGGGCTAATGGAGGTTGTAGGTATTGCATGGTCTGTTGTGGAAGTAGGAGCGCTCGTGGTGGTGGTAGGAGTAGCAGGCCCTGGGTTAGAAGTAGGTGCTCTCGTGGTGGTGGTAGGAGTAGTTGTATCTGTTGTAGAAACTGGAGTGCTAGTGGTGGTGTTAGTTGTTGCATGGTCTGTGGTAGAAATAGGAGGGCTCGTGGTGGTGATAGGATTATTAGTGCCTGTGTTAGAAGTTGGAGAGCTCATGGTCGTGGTGGGAGTAGTAGTTTCTGTGGTAGAAGTAGCTGTGCTCATGCTGGTGGTAGGAGTAGCAGGGTCAGTGGTGGAAATAGGGGCACTCGTATTGGTGGTGGTAGTAGAGGTTTCTGGGGTAGAAGTAAGAGCTCCCGTTATGGTGTTAAGAGTAGTAGTTTCTGTGGTAGAAGTAGCAGTGCTCGTGGTGGTGGTAAGAGTAGTAGTGTCTGTGTTAAAAGTAGTTGCGCTCGTGGTGGTGGTAGGAGTAGTAGTTTCTGTGATAGAAGTAGGAGCACTCTTGCTGTTGGTAGGAGTAGTATTTTCTGTGGTAGAAATAGGATCGCTCACAGTGGTGGTAGGAATTGCATGTTCTGTGGTAGAACTGGGAGTGCTCCTGTTGGTGGTAGTAGTAGTTTCTGTGGTAGAAGTAGGAGTGCTCATGGTTGTGGTAGGGGTAGTAGTTCCTTTGGTAGAAGTAGGAGCACTAGTGGTGGTGGTAGTAGTTGCACGGACTTGGGTAGAAGTAGGAGTGTTCGTGGTGGTGGTATGAGTAGTAGTGTCTGTGGTAGAAGTATCAGCGCTCGTCATGGTGGTAGGAGTAGTGGTGTCTTTGGTCAAAGTAGAAGCGCTCGTGAAGGTGGTAGGAGTACTAATGTCTGTGGTAGAAGAAGGAACACTCATGGTGTTGGTAGGAGTAGTAGTTTCTGTGGTAGAAGTATTTGTGGTCGTGATGGAGGTTGAAGTAGTATTGTCTATGGTAGAACTAGGAGCGTTCGTGGTGGTGGTAGGAATAGTACTGCCTGTGGTAGAAGGAGGAGAGCTAGTGGAGGTGGTAGGTGTTGCATGGCCTGTGGGAGAAGTAGGAGCGCTTGTGGTGGTGGTAGGAATAGTAGTGTCTGTGGTAGAATTTGTTGCACTCGTGCTCATAGTAGTAGTAGTAGTTTCTGTGGTAGAAAAAGGAGCACTCGTGATATTGACAGGAGTAGAGGTGCCTATGGTAGAAGAAGTTGCACTCGTGGTGGTGGAAGGAGTAGTAGTTTCTGTAGTAGAAGTAGGAGCACTCGTGGTGCTGGTGGAAGTAGTACTTTCTGTGGTAGAAGTAGGAGCACTCGTGGTGGTGGTAGAAGTTGCAGGGCCTATGGTAGAATTAGGGGCTCTCGTGGTGGTGGTAGGAGTAGCAGGATCTGTGTTAGAAGTAGGAGTGCTCTTGGTGGTGGTAGGAGTTGCACAGTCTGTGGAAGAAGTAGGAGCACTCGTGGTTTTGGTAATAGTAGTTTCTCTAATAGAAGTAGGAGTGCTCGTGGTGTTGGTAGGAGTAGTAGTGTCTGTGGTAGAATTAGGAGCACTCGTGGTGGTGCTTGGAGTAGTAATGTCTGTGGTAGAAGTAGGAGCGCTCGTGATATTGGCAGGAGTAGTAGTGTCTGTGGTAGAAGTAGTGCTGCTCGTAGTGGTGGTAGGAGTAGTAATGTCTTTGGTAGAAGTATGAATGCTCGTGGTGGTGGCAGGAGTAGTAGTGTCTGTGGTAGAAGTAGGTGTGTTCGCGGTGGTGGCAGGAGTAGTACTGTCTGTCGTAGAAGTAGGAGCGCTCATGGTGGTAGTAGGAGTAGTAGTGTCTGTGGTCGAAGTAGTGATGCTTGTGGTGTTGGTAAGAGTAGTTGTTTCTCTGGTAGAAGTAGGAGCACTCATGGTGTTGGTAGGAGTAGTAGTGTCTGTGGTAGAAGTAGGATCGCTCATGGTGGTCGTACAAGTAGTAGTTTCTGTGGTAGAAGTACTTGCACTCGTGGTGGAGGGAAGAGTAGTATTGTCTGTGGTAGAAGTAGGAGCACTAGTGGTAGGTGTTGCACGGTATGTGGTAGAAGTACGAAGGCTCGTGGTGGTGAAGGAATAGTAGTGTCTGTGGTAGAAGTGGTTGTGCTAGGGGTGGTGTTAGGAGTAGCTGGTTCTGTGGTAGAACTAGGAGAGCTTGTGTTGGTGGTAGGAGTAGTAATGTCTGTGGTAGAATTATGAGGGCTCGTGGTGGTGGTAGGTGTACTAGTGTCGGTGGTTGAAGTAGGAGAGCTAGTGGTGGTGGTAATAGTTGCATGGTCTGTTGTAGAAGTAGGACTGTTCGTGGTGGTGGTAGGAGTAGTAGTGTCTACAGTAGAAGTAGGAGCACTTGTGGAGGTAATAGGAGTAGTAGTGTCTGTGGTCTAAGTAGGATCGCTCGTTGTGGTGGTAGGTGTATTAGTTTCTGTGGTAGAAGTACTTGCATTCGTGGTGGAGATTGGAGTAGTATTGTCTGTGATAGATGTAGGAGCGCTCGTCGTGGTGGTAGGAAAAGTATAGTCTGTGGTAGAAGTAGGAGCACTCGTGATATTGGCAGGAGTAGTAGTGTCTGTGGTAGAAGTAGTTGCACTCTTGGTAGTGGTAGGAGTAGTAGTGTCTGTTGTAGAAGGAGTTGAACTCATGGTGGTGGTAGGAGTAGCATGTTCTGTGTTAGAAGTAGGAGCGCTCTTGGTGGTGGTAGGAGTTGCACAGTCTGTGGAAGAAGCAGGAGCACTCGTGGTCTTAGTAGTAGTAGTTTCTCTGGTAAAAGTGGGAGAGCTCATGGTGGTGGTGGGAGTAGTACTTTCTTTGGTAGAAGTAGGAGCGCTTGTGTTGGTGGTAGGAGTAGTAGTTTCTGTGGTAGACGTAGGAGCGCTCATGGTGGTGGTAAGAGTAATACTGTCTGTTGTAGAAGTAGGAGCGCTTGTGGTGGTGGTGGGAGTAGTAGTGTCTGTGGTAGAAGTAGGAGCTCTCGTCTTGGTGGTAGGAGTAGTAGTGCCTGCAGTAGAAGTAGTTGAACTCGTGGTGGTGATAGGGGTAGTAGTGTCTGTTCTAGAAGTAGGAGTGCTCATGGTCGTGGTGGGAGTAGTTGTTTCTGTGGTAGAACTAGGAGTGCTCGTGATGGTGGTAGGAGTAGTATTGTCTGTGGTAGAAGTTGTTGCACTCGCGATGGTGGTAGGAGTAATATTATCTGTGGTAGAAGAAGGAGCGCTCATGGTGAGTGTAGGAGTAGTAGTTTCTGTAATAGAAGTAGGACCTCTCATGGTGGTGGTAGGAATAGCAGAGCCTGTGGAAGAAATACGAGCATTTGTGTTGGTGGTAGGAGTTGCAAGGTCTGTGGTAGAAGTAGGAGCGCTCATAGTGGTGGCAGGATTAGTAGTGTCTGTGGTAGAAGTGGGAGTGCTCGTGGTGGTGGC
The DNA here is from genome assembly GCF_965194825.1 of Balaenoptera physalus. Classification (NCBI taxonomy): domain Eukaryota; kingdom Metazoa; phylum Chordata; class Mammalia; order Artiodactyla; family Balaenopteridae; genus Balaenoptera; species Balaenoptera physalus. The sequence goes on along the minus strand of NW_028125946.1, from coordinate 247,323 downwards.
AGGATTAGTAGTGTCTGTGGTAGATGTAGGAGTGCTCGTGGTGGCGGTAGAAATAGTTGTGTCTGTGGTATAAGTAGTTGCGCTCGTGATATTGGCAGGAGTAGTAGTGTCTGTGGTAGAAGTAGGAGTGCTTGTGGTGGTGGTAGGAGTAGTAGTATCATTGGTAGAAGTAGGAGACCTTGAGGTGGTGGTGGGAATAGTTGTTTTTGTGGTAGAAGTAGGAGTGCTCGTGGTGGAGGTAGGAGTAGTATTTTCTGTGGTAGAAGTATGAGTGCTCATGGTGGTGGTAGTAGTAGTAGTTTCTGTGGTAGAAGTAGTAGCACTCGTGGTGGTGGTAGGAGTGGTAATGTCTGTGGTAGAAGTATGAGTGCTTGTGGTGGTGGTAGGTGTAGTAGTGACTTCGGTTGAACTAGGAGCGCTAGTGGTGGTGGTAGTAGTTGCATGGTCAGTGGTAGAAGTAGGAGTGTTCGTGGTGGTGGTAGGTGTAGTAGTGTCTGTGGTAGAAGTAGGAGTGCTCATGGTAGTGGTGAGAGTAGTAGTTTCTGTGGTAGAAGTAGGAGTGCTCATGGTGGTGGTAGGAATATTTGTGGCTGTGGTAGAAGTAGATGTGTTTGTGCTGGTGGCAGGAGTAGCAAGTTCTGTGGTGGAAATAGTAGCACTTGTGGTGGTTGTAGGAGTTGCATGGACTGTGGTAGCAGTAGGAGCGCTCGAATTGGTGGTGGTAGAAGTCGTTTGCAGGGTTGAAATAAGAGCTCTCGTTGTGGTGGTAGGAGTAGTAGTTTCTGTGGTAGAAGTGTCAGCGCTCGTGGTGGTGGTAGGTGTAGTAGTGTCTGTGGTAGAAGTAGTGGCGCTCATTGTGGTGGTAGGAGTAGTAGTTTCTGTGGTAGAAGTAGGAGCGCTCATGGTGGTGGTACGAGTAGTAGTGTCTGAGGTAGAAGTAGTTTCGTCCGTGATTTTGGTAGGAGTAGTATTTTCTGTGGTAGAAGTAGGGGCACTCTTGGTGTTTGTAGGAGAAGTAGTTTCTGTGGTAGAAGTAGGATCGCTCATCATGGAGATAGGAGTAGCAGGGCCTGTGGTAGAAGTAGGTGCTCTGGTGCTGGTGGTAAGAGTAGCAGGTTTTGTTGTACAAGTAGTTGCACTCGTGGAGGTGGTAGGAGTAGTAGTGTCTGTGGTAGAAGTAGGAGCACTTGTGGTGGTGGTAGGAGTAGTAGTTTCTGTGGTAGAAATAGTTGTGCTTGTGGTGGTGGTAGCAGTAGTAGTGTCTGTGGTAGAAGTAGAAGCACTCTTGGTGGTGGTAGGAATAGTAGTGTCTGTGATAGAATTAGGAGCGATTGTGGTCATGGTAGGAGTAGCAGGGTCTGTGGTAGAAGTAGTTGCAATCATGGTGGTGGTAGTATTAGCAGATTCTGTGGTAGAAGAAGGGGCACTCAAGGTGGTGGTAGGAATTGCAGTATCTGTGGTAAAAGTAGGAGCGCTCGTGGTGGCGCTTGGAGTATTAGTGTCTGTGGTAGAAGTAGGAGCGTTTTTGGTGCTGTTAAGAGTAGTATTGTCTGTGGTAGATGTAGTTGCGCTGGTGGTGGTGGTAGGAGTAGTAGTTACTGTGGTAGAAGTAGGTGTGTTCGTGGTGGTGGTAGGAATAGCATGGTCTGTGGTAGAAGTAAGTGCTCTCTTGGTGGTGGTAGGAGTAGTAGTGTCTGTGGTAGAAGTAGGAGCGCTCGTGGTGGTGGTAGTAGTAGTTTCTCTGTTTGAAGTAGGAGAGCTCGTGGTGATGGTGGGGGTAGTAGTTTCTTTGGAAGAAATAGGAGACCTCGTGTTGGTGGAAGGAGTAGTACTGTCTGTGGTAGAAGTAGGAGTGCTTGTGATATTGGCAGGAGTAGTAGTGTCTGTGGTAGAAGTAGTTGTGCTCCTGGTGGTGGTAGGAATAGTAGTTTCTGTAGTAGAAGTCGGAGCGCTCGTGGTGCTGGTGGGATTAGTACTTTCTGTGGTAGAATTAGGAGCGCTCATGGTGGTGGTAGGAGTTGCAGGACCTGTGGTAGAAGTAGGTGATCTCGTGGTGGTGGTAGGAGTAGCAGGATGTATGTTAGAAGTAGTTTCACTCGTGATGGTGGTAGGAGTATAATGTTCAGTGTTAGAAGTAGGTGCACTCTTTTTGGTGGTAGGAGTTGCACAGTCTGGGGAAGAAGAAGGAGTGCTCATGCTCTTGGTAGTAGTAGTTTCCCTCATAGAAGTAGGAGTGCTCGTGGTGTTGGTAAGAGTAGTAGTGTCTGTGGTAGAAGTAGGAGCACTCCTGGTGGTGCTTGGAAGAGTAGTGACTGTGGTAGAAGTAGGTTCTCTTGTGGTGGTGGTAGGATTAGTAGTGTCTGTGGTCGAAGTAATGGTGCTCGTAGTGTTGGCAGGAGCAGTAATATCTTTGGTAGAAGTATAAGCACTCGTGGTTGTGGCAGCAGTAGCAGTGCCTGGGGTAGAAGTAGGAGCGCTCGTGGTGGTGTTGGGAGTAGTAGTGTTTCTGGTAGATATAGTTCAACTCGTGGTGGTGGTAGGAGAAGAAGTTTCTGTGGTAGAAGTAGGAGTGCTCGTGGTGGTGGTAGGTGTAGCAGGGTCTGTGGTGGAAGTAGTTGCACTCATGGTGGTGGTAGGTGTAGTAGTTTCTGTGATAGAAGTAGGAGCACGCTTGTTGTTGGTAGGAGTAGTAGTTTCTGTGGTAGAAGTCGGATCGCTCATGGTGGTAGTAGTAGTAGTATCAGGTCCTGTGGTACAGGTAGTTGCACTCGTGGTCTTGGTAGGATTAGCAGGTTCTGTGGTAGAAGTTGGATCGCTCCTGGTGGTGGTAGGAGTTGCATGTTCTGTGATAGAAGGAGGAGAGATCCTGGTGACGGCAGTAGTAGTTTCTGTGACAGAAGTAGGAGTGATCGTGGTGGTGTTAGTGGTAGTAGTTTCTTTGCTAGAAGTAGGAGTGCTCGTGGTGTTGGTAGGAGTAGTAATGTCTGTGGTAGAAGTAGGAGTTCTCGTAGTGGTGGTGGGAGGAGTAGTTTCTGTGATTGAAGTAGTTGTGCTAGTTTTGGTAGGAGTAGTAGTTTCAGTGGTAGAATTAGGAGTGCTCGTGGTGGTGAGAGGAGTAGTAGTGTCTGTGGTAGAATTAGTTGCCCTCGTGGTGTTGATAGGAGTACCAGGTTCTGTTGTAGAAGTAGGAGTGCCCGTGGTGGTGGTTGGATTTGCACAGTCTGTGGTAGAAACTGGAACGCTTGTGGTGGTGGTAGGTGTAGTAGAGTCTGTGGTAGAAGTAGGAGCACTTGTGGTGGTGGTAGGTATAGTAGTGTCTGTGCTAGAAGTAGTTGCGCTCATTGTTCTGGTAGGAGTAGTAGTTTCTGTGGTACAAGTAGGAGCGCTCGTCATAGTGGTAGGAGTAGTAGGGTCTGTGGTACAAGTAGGTGTTCTCGTGGTTGTGGTAGAAATAGTAGTGTCTGTGGTAGACGAAGTGGCACTTGTGGTGGTTGTAGGAGTAGTAGTGTCTGTGGTAGAAGGAGGATCGCTCGTGTTGATGGTAGGAGTAGTAGTTTCTGTGTTAGAAGTACATGTGCTCTTGGGGGAGGTAGGAGTAGTATTGGCTGTGGTAGAAGTAGGAGTGCTCGTGGTTTTGGCAGGAGTAGTAGTGTGTGTGATAGAAGTAGGAGTTCTCGTGGTGCTGGTAGGTGTAGTACTGTCTGTGGTAGAAATAGTTGCGCTTGTGGTGGTGGTAGGAGTAGTACTTTCTGTGGTAGAGGTAGGAGCACTTTTGGTGGTGGTAGTAGTTGCATGGTCTGTGGAAGAAGTAGGAAGGCTGGTAGTGGTGATAGGAATAGTAGTGTCTGTGGTAGAAGTAATAGCACTGGTGGTGGAGTTAGGAGTAGCAGGTTCTGTGGTAGAACTAGTAGAGCTTGTGTCGGTGGTAGGACTAGTTATATCTGTGGTAGAAATAGGTGCTCTCGTGGTGGGGATAAGAGTAGTATTTGGTAGAAGCAGTGGTGCTCGTGGGTGTGGTAGGAGTAGTAATGTATTTCATAGAAGTATGAGCACTCGTGGTGGTGTTAGGAGATGTAGTGACAGTGGTAGAAGTAGTTGTGCTCATGGTGGTGGTAGGAGTAGTAGTTTCTGTGGTAGAAGTAGTTGCGCTCGTGGTGGTGGTAGAAGTAGTAGTGTCTGTGGTAGAAGTAGGAGCGCTATTGTTGGTGGTAGCAGTTGCATGGTCTGTGTTATAAGTAGGAGTGTTCGTGGTGTTGGTAGGAGTAGTAGTGTCTGTGGTAGAAGTAGGAGTGCTCGTGGAGGTCGTAGGAGTTGTAGTGTCTGTGGTCGAAGTAGTGGCGCTCATGGTGATGGTAGGAGTAGTTGTGTCTGTGGTAGAAGTAGGATCGCTCATGTTGCTGGTAGGAGTAGTAGTTTCTGTGGTGGAAGTAATTGCACTCGTGGTAGTGGTAGTAGTATTGTGTGTGGTAGAAGTAGGAGTGCTAGCAGTGGTGGAAGTAGTTGCATGGTCTGTGGTAGAAGTAGGAGAGTTCATGGTACTGGTAGGAGTAGTAGTGTCTGTGGTAGAAATAGGAGTGCTCGTCATAGTGGTAGGCGTAGTAGTGTCTGTGGTCGAAGTAGTGGCATTCGTGGTGGTAGTAGGAGTAGTAGTGTCTGTGGTAGAAGTAGGAGCGGTAGTGGTACTGGTAGGAGTAGCAGGTATTGTGGTAGAAGTAGGAGCGCTCGTGGTGGTGGTAGGAGTAGTAGTGTCTGTGGAAGAGATAGGAGCGGTAGTCCTGCTTGTAGTATTTGCATGGTCTCTGGTAGAAGTAGGAGGGCTCGTGGTGGTGATAGCAGTAGTAGTGCCTGTGGTAGAAGTAGTTGCGCTCATGCTGGGGGTAGGAGTAGTAGTGTCTGTTGTAGAAGTAGAAGCACTCGTGGTGGTGGAAGGAGTAGTAGTGTCTCTTAAAGAAGTGCTTGCGCTCGTAGTGGAGGTAGGAGTAGTAGTGTCTGTGGTAGAACTAGAAGCACTCGTGGTGGTGGTAGGAGTAGTAGTGTCAGTGGTAGAAGTACTTGCACTCATGGTGGTGGTAGGAGTAGTACTTTCTGTAGTAGAAGTAGGAGCACTCTTGGTGTTGGTAGGAGTAGTAATTTCTCTGTTAGAATTCGGAGTGATCATGGTGGTGGTAGGAGTAGAAGGGCCTGAGGTAGAAGTAGGTGCTCCCATGGTGGTGGTAGGAGTAGCAGGGTCAGGGTTAGAAGTAGTTGCATTCGTGGTGGTGGTAGGAATAGCAGATTCTGTGGTAGAAGTAGGAGCACTCGTGGTGGTGGTAGGAGTTGCATGGTCTATGGAAGAAGTAAGAGCACTCGTGGTCGTGGTAGTAGTAGTAGTGTCTGTGTTAGGAATAGGTATGCTCGTGGTGGAGGTAGGAGTAGTATTGTCTGTGGTAGAAATAGGAGCGTTCCAGGAAGTGGTAGGGGTAGTAGTGTCTGCAGTAGAAGTAGGAGTGCTCGAGGTGCTGGTGGGAGTAGTAGTTTCTGTGGTAGAAGTAGGAGTGCTCATGGTGGTGGCAAGAGTTGCAGGGCCTGTGTTAGAAGTAGTTTTGCTCATTGTGGTGGTAGGAGTAACATGTTCTATGTTATAAATAGGAGCGTTCTTTGTGGTGGTAGGAGTTGCACAGTCTGTGGGAGAAGTATTAGTGCTCGGGGTGGTGGTAGTAGTAGTTACTCTGCTAGAAGTAGGGGAACTCGTGGTGATGGCAGGAGCAGTAGTTTCTTTGGAAGAAGAAGGAGCGCTCGTGTTTGTGGAAGAAGTTGTACTGTCTGTGGTGGAAGTAGGAGCACTCGAGGTGGTGGTGGGAGTAGTAGTGTCTGTGTTAGAAGGAGGAGCGCTTGTGTTGGTGGTAGGAGTAGTAGTGTCTGTGGTAGAAGTAATTGCGCTTGTGGCGGTGTTAGGAGTAGTAGTTTCTGTGGTAGAAGTAGGAGCACTCATGGTGGTGGTAGGAGTAGTTGATTTTGTGGTAGGAGTAGTTGCGCTCATGGTGGTGTTGGTAGTAGTAGTTTCTGGGGTCGAAGTAGGAGCTCTCATTGTGGTGGTAGGAGTAGTAGTTTCTACGGTACAAGTAGGAGCGCTCGTGGTGTTGTTAGGAGTGGTAGTGTCTGTGGCTGACGTAGAAGCCCTCTTGGTGTTGGCGGGAGTATTATTTTCTGTGGTAGAAGTAGGATCACTCGTGGTGGTGGAAGGAGTTGCAGGGCTTTTGGTAGAAGTAGGTGCTCTCGTGGTGGTGGTAGGAGTAACAGGTTTTGTAGTAGAAATACTTGCACTCGTGGTGGTGGTAGGAGTAGCAGGTTTTGTGGTAGAAGTAGTTGCACTCGTGGTTGTGGTAGCAGTAGTAGTTTCTGTGGTTGAAGTAGGAGCACTCGTGGTCGCAGTAGGAGTAGTTGATTCTTTGGTAGAAGTAGGAGTGCTCATGGCAGTGGTAGGAGTAGCAGGTTCTGTGGTAAATTTGGGAGCGTTCGTGGTTATGGTAGGAATTGCTCGGTGTGGGGTAGATGTAGGATCGCTCATGGTGGTGGTAGTATTAGCAGGGCCTGTGGTAGAATTAGGTGCTCTAGTGGTGGTGGTAGGAGTAGTAGTTTCTGTGGTAGAAGTAGGAGCACTCTTGTTGATGGTAAGTGTAGTATACTCTGCAGTAGAAGTAGGATTGCTCATGGTGGTGGAAGGAGTAGCAGGGCCTGTGGTAGAAGTAGGTGCTCTCATGGTGGTGGTAGGTGTAGCAGGTTATGTGGAAGAAGTAGTTACACTCGTGGTGGTGATAGGAGTAGCAGGTATTGTGGTAGAAGTAGGATCGCTTGTGGTGGTGGTAGGAGTAGCAGGTTTTGTGGCAGAAGTAGGAGGGCTCGTAGTGGTGGTGGTACTAGTAGTTTCTCGGGTAGAAGTAGGAGCCCTCGTTATGGTGATAGGAGTAGTAGTTCCTGTGGTAGAAGTAGGAGCACTCATGGTAGTGGTAAGTTTGGTAGTGTCTGTGGTAGAAGTAGGAGCGCCAGTGGTGGTTGTAGTAGTTGAATGGTCTTTGGTGGAAGTAGGAGTATTCGTGGTGGTGGTAGGAGTAGTAGTGTCTTTGGTAGAAGTAAGACCTCTCATGTTGGTGGTAGGAGAAGTTGTTTCTGTGGTAGAAGTACTTGAGCTCGTGATGGAAGTTGGAGTACTATTGTCTGTGGTAGCAGTTGGAGCGCTCATGTTGGTGGTAGGAATAGTACTGTCTTTGGTAGAAATCAGAGCGCTAGTGGGGGGAGTAGGTGTTGCACGGTCTGTGGTAAAAGTAGGAACGCTCGTGGAGGTGGTAGGAGTAGTAGTGAGTGTGGTAGAAGTTGTTGCACTTGTGCTCGTGGTAGTAGTAGAAGGTTCTGTGGTAGAAGTAGGAGCACTCGTGATATTAGCAGGAATAGTAGTGTCTGTGGTAGAAGTAGTTGCGCTCCTGGTGCTGGTAAGAGTAGTAGTTTCTGTAGTAGAAGTAGGAATGCTCGTGGTGCTGGTGGGAGTAGTACTTTCTGTGGTAGATGTAGAAGCATTCATGGTGGTGGTAGGAGTTGCAGGGGCTCTAGTAGAAGTAGGTGCTCTCGTGGTGGTGGTACGTGTAGCAGGGTCTGTATTAGAAGTAGTTGCAATCGTGATGGTGGTAGGAGTATCATGTTCTGTGTTAGAAGTAGGAGCACTTTTGGTGGTGGTAGGAGATGCACAGACTGTGGAAGAAGTAGGAGCACACGTGGTCTTGGTATTACTACTTTTTATGGTAGAAGTAGGAGTGCTCGTGGTGTTGGTAGGAATAGTAGTGTCTGTGGTAGAAGTTGGAGCAGTAGTGGTGGTGGTAGGAGTAGTACGTCTGTGGTAGAATTAGTAACGCTCGTGGTGGAGGTAGGAGTAGTAGTTTCTGTGGTAGATGTAGGAGTGCTCGTGTTGGTGGTAGGATTAGAAGTGACTGTGGTAGAAGTAGTGGTGCTCATAGTGGTGGTAGGGGTAGTATTGTCTTTGGTAGAAGTATGAGCATTCATGGTGGTGGTAGGAGTAGTACTGTCTGTGGTAGAATTAGGAGCGCTCGTGGTGGTGTTAGGAGAAGTAGTGTCTGTGTTAGATGTAGCTGTGCTCATGGTGGTGGTAGGAGTAGTAATTTCTCTGGTAGAAGTAGGAATGCTAATGGTTGTGGTAGGAGTAGCAGGGTTTGTGGTTCAAGTAGATGCTCTCGTGGTGGTGATAGCAGTAGTAGTGTCTGTGGTAGAAGCAGTGGTGCTTGTGGGGGTGGTAGGAGTAGTAATGTCTTTCATAGAAGTATGAGTGCTCATGGTGGTGTTAAGAGTAGTAGTGACTGTGGTAGAAATAGTAGTGCTCATGGTGGTGGTAGGAGTACTAGTGTCTGTGGTAGAAGTAGTGGCGATGGTGGTGGTGTTAGGAGTAGCATGTTCTGGGTAGAAGTAGGAGCACTCCTGGTGGTGGTAGGAGTAGTAGTGTCTGTGGTAGAAGTAGGAACGCTAGTAGTGGTGGTAGTAGATGCACGGTCTGTGGTAGAAGTAGCTGTGCTTGTGGTGGAGGTAGGAGTAGCAGGTACTGTGGTAGCAGTAGGACCGCTCATGGTGGTGGTAGGAGTAGTGTCTGTGGTAGAAGTAGGAGCGCTAGTCTTCCTGATAGTTTTTGCACGGTCTCTGGTAGAATTAGGAGGGATCGTGTTGGTGATAGCAACAGTAGTGTCTGTGGTAGAAGTAGTTGCGTTCGTGGTGGGGGTAGGAGTAGTAGTGTTTGTGGTAGAATTAGGAGCGCTCGTGGTGGTAGTAGGAGTAGACGTGTCTGTGGTCAAAGTAGTGGAGCTCGTGGTGGTGGTAGGAGTAGTTGTGTCTGTGGTAGAAGTAGGAGCACTCATGGTGTTGGTAGGAATAGTAGGGCAGTTGGTAGAAGTAGGATCTAGGTAGGTAGATCTGTGGTAGTAGGCCTGTGTTAGAAGTAGTTTCGCTCGTGGTGGTGGTAGGAGTAGCATGTTCTGTGTTAGAAGTAGGAATGCTTGTGGTGGTGATAGGAGTTGCACAGTCTGTGGTAGAAGTAGTAGCGCTCGTGGTGTTGGTAGTAGTAGTTTTTCTGGTAGAATTAGGAGAGTTAGTGTTGGTGGTAGGAGTAGTAGTTACTTTGGTAGAAGTAGGAGCGCTCGTGGTGGTAGAAGGAGTAGTTCAGTCTGTTGTAGAAGTAGGAGCTCTTGTGGCGGTGCTTGGAGTATTAATGTCTGTGGTAGAAGTAGGAGCACTCATGGTGGTAGCAGGTGTACTATGTCTGTGGTAGAAGTAGTTTCGCTTGTGGTGGTTTTAGAAGTAGTAGATTCTGCTGTAGAAGTAGGAGAGCTCGTGGTGGTGTTAGAAGTTGCAGGGCCTGAGGTAGAAATAGGTGCTCTCCTGGTGGTTGTAGGAGTAGCAGGGTCTGTGTTAGAAGTAGTTTCGCTCATGGTGGTGGTAGGAGTAGCATGTTCTGTGTTAGAAGTAGGAGTGCTCGTTGTGCTGGTAGGAGTTGCACAGTCTGTGGTAGAAGTAGGAGTGTTCGTGGTGGTGGTAGGAGTAGAAGTGTCTGTGGTAGAAGTGGGAGTGCCTGTGGTGGTGGTGGGAGTAGTTGTGTCTGTGCTAGAAGGAGGAGCGCTCATCTTGATGGTAAGTGTAGTGGTGTCTGTGGTAGAAGTAGTATTGCTTGTGGTGGTGCTAGGTGTTGCATGTTCTGTGGTAAAAGTAGGAGCGCTCATGGTGGTGGTAGGTAGTAGTTTCCTTGATAGAAGTAGGAGCACTCACTCTGTTGGTAGGTGTAGTAGAGTCTTTGGTAGAAGTAGGAGCGCTCGTGGTGGTGCTTGGGGTAGTAGTGTCAGTGGTAGAAATAGTATCTGTCGCGGTTGTGGTAGGAGTAGCAGGACCTGTGGTAGTAATAGGTGCTTCTCGTGGTGGTGGGAGGAGTCGGAAGTTTTGTGGGAGAAGTAGGAGCACTCGTGGTGGTGGTGGTAGTAGTAGTTCCTGGGGTAGAAGTATGAGCTCTCGATGTGGTGGTAGGAGTAGTAGCTTCTATGGTATAAGTAGGAGCGCTCGTGGTGGTGGTAGGTGTTGTACTGTCTGCGGTAGAAGTAGTTGCGCTTATGGTTGTGGTAGGAATAGTAGTGTCTGTGGAAGAAGTAGGAGCAATCGTGGTCATGGTAGTGGTAGTTTCTCTGGTAGAAATAGGAGAGCTCATGGTGGTGTTAGGAGTAGTACTTTCTTTGTTTGAAGTAGGAGCGCTGGTGGTAGTGGTAGGAGTAGTCCTGTCAGTGGTAGAAGGAGGAGCGCTCATGTTGCTGGTGGGAGTAGTAGTGACTGTGGTAGAAGTAGGAGCACTCGTCTTGGTGGTAGGAGTAGTAGTGTCTGTAGTGGAAGTAGTTGTGCTCGTACTGGTGGTAGGATTAGTAGTTTCTGTGGTAGAAGCAGGAGTGCTCGTGGTGGTGTTTGTAGTAGTTAATACTGTGGTAGAAATAGGAAAGCTCATGGTGGTGGTAGGAGTAACAGGGCCTATGGTAGAATTAGGTGCTCTCTTTTTGGAGGTAGGAATAGCAGATTTTGTGGTAGAGGTAGGTGCACTCGTGGAGGTGGTAGGAGCTGTAGTTTCTGTGGTAGAAGTAGGAGCACTCGTGGTGGTGGTAGGAGTATGCGGATAGGTGGTAGAAGTAGGTGCTCTCATGGTGTTGGTAGTATTATTAGTGTCTGTGATAGAATTAGTGGTGCTCGAAGTGGTAGTAGGAGTAATAAAGTTTTTGGTAGAAGTATGAGCGCACGTGAGTGTGGCAGGAGTAATAGTGTCTCTGGTAGAAATAAGAGCGCTCGTGGTGGTGTTAGGAGTAGTATTCTCTGAGGTAGAAATAGGAGTGCTCGTTGTGATGGTAGGAGTAGTAGTTTCTGTGGTAGAAGTCACAATGCTCATGGTGGTGGTAGGAGTAGCAGGGTCTGTGTTACAAATAGTTGCTCTCGTGTTGGTGGTAGGTGTAGTAGTGTCTGTGGTAAAAGCAGTGGTACTCGTGGTCGTGGCAGGAGTAGTAGTTTCTGTGGTAGAAGCAGTGGTTCTCGTGGGGGTGGTAGGAGTAGTAATGTCTTCTTAGTTGTATGAGTGCTCGTGCTTTTGGCAGGAGTAGTAGTGTCTGTGGTAAAAGTAGTTGCACTCGTTGTGGAGGTAGGAGTAGTAGTTTCTGCCTTAGAAGGAGGAGCACTCGTGGTGGTGGAAGTTGTTGCATTGTCTGGGGTAGAAGTAGGGGAGCTCGTAGTGGTGATAAGAGTAGTTATGTCTGTGGTAGAATTAGGAGCGATCATAGTGGTGGTAGGAGCAGCAGGACAGGTGGTAGAAGTACGTGCTCTCGTCGTTGTGGTAGAACTAGCAGGGTTTGTGGTAGAAGTACTTGCAATCATGGTGGTATTAGGAGCAGTAGATTCTGCTGAAGAAGTAGGAGCACTCATGGTGGGAATAGGAGTAGTAGTGTCTCTGGTCAAAGTAGTGGCGCTCGTGGTGATGGTAGGAGTGGCTGTGTCTGTGGTCGAAGTCGGAGCGCTCGTGGTGTTGGTAGGAGTAGTAGTGTCTGTGGTAGAATTAGGATCGCTCGTGGTGGTAGTAGGAGTAGTAGTTTCTGTGGTAGAAGTACTTGCGCTCACGATCGAGGTAGGAGTAGTATTGTCTGTGGTATAAGTGGGAGCGCTAGTGTTGGTGGTAGGTGTTGCACGGTCTGTGGTAGAAGTAGGAGTGCTCGTGGTGGTGGTAGGAGTAGTACTGAACTTGGTAGAAGTTGCTGCGCTCATTGTGGAAGTTGTAGTAGTAGTTTCTGTGGTAGGAGTAGGAGTGCTCGTGATAATGGCAGGAGTAGTAGTGTCTGTGCCAGAAGTAGTTGCACTCTTGGTGGTGGTAGGAGTCCTAGTGTCTGTGGTAGAAGTAGCTGCGCTCGTGGTGGTGGTAGGAGTAGTAATTTCTGCTGTAGCAGTAGGAGCGCTCGTGATGGTGTTAGAAGTTGCAGGGCCTGAGGTAGAAATAGGTGCACTCCTGGTGGTTGTAGGTGTAGCATGTTCTGTGTTAGAAGAAGTTTCGCTCATGGTGGTGGTAGGAGTAGCAGGTTCTGTGTTAGAAGTAGGAATGCTCGGAGTGGTGGTAGGAGTTGCACAGTCTGTGGTAGAAGTAGGAGTGTTCGTGGTGGTGGTAGGCGAAGAAGTTTTTGTGGTAGAAGTGGGAGTGCCTGTGGTGGTGGTGGGAGTAGTTGTGTCTGTGCTAGAAGGAGGAGTGCTCATCTTGGTGGTAAGTGTAGTGGTGTCTGTGGTTGAAGAAGTATTGCTTGTGGTGGTGCTAGGTGTTGCATGTTCTGTGGTAAAAGTAGGAGCGCTCATGGTGGTGGTAGGTAGTAGTTTCTTTGATAGAAGTAGGAGTTCTCACTGTGTTGGTAGGAGTAGTAGAGTCTTTGGTAGAAGAAGGAGCACACGTTTTGGTGCTTGGAGTAGAAGTGTCAGTGGTAGAAGTAGGATCTCTCGCGGTTGTGGTAGGAGTAGCAGGACCTGTAGTAGAAAAAGGTGCTCTCGTGGTGGTGGAAGGAGTAGGAAGTTTTGTTGGAGAAGTAGGAGCGCTCGTGGTGGTGGTGGTAGTAGTAGTTCCTGGGGTAGAAGTATGAGCTCTGGTTGTGGTGGTAGGAGTAGTAGCTTCTATGGTATAAGTAGGAGCGCTCGTGGTGGTGGTAGGTGTAGTATTGTCTGTGGTAGAAGTAGTTGCGCTCGTGGCTGTGGTAGGAGTAGTAGGGTCTGTGGAAGAAGTAGGAGCAATCGTGGTCATGGTAGTGGTAGTTTCTCTGGTAGAAGTAGGAGAGCTCGTGGTGGTGTTAGGAGTAGTACTTTCTTTGTTCCAAGTATGAATGCTGGTGGTAGTGGTAGGAGTAGTACTGTCTGTGGTAGAAGTAGGAGCGCTCGTGTTGCTGGTGGGAGTAGTAGTGACTGTGGTAGAAGTAGGAGCACTCGTCTTGGTGGTAGGAGTAGTAGTGTCTGTAGTAGAAGTAGTTGCATTCGTACTGGTGGTAGGATTAGTCGTTTCTGTGGTAGAAGCAGGAGCGCTCGTGGTGGTGTTAGTAGTAGTTAATACTGTGGTAGAAATAGGAAAGCTTGTGGTGGTGGTAGGAGTAACAGGGCCTATGGTAGAATTGGGTGCTCTCTTGTTGGAGGTAGGAATAGCAGATTTTGTGGTAGAGGTAGGTGCACTCGTGGTGGTGGTAGGAGTAGCAGGTTTTGGGTTAGAAGTAGGAGTGCTTGTCGTAGTTGTGGTAGTAGTAGTTCCTGGGGTAAAAGTAGGGGCTCTTTTTGTGGTGGTAGGAATAGTTTCTGGGGTAGAAGTAGGAGTGGTCATGGGGGTGGTAGAAGTAGTTGTGTCTTTGGTAGAAGTAGTTGTCCTCATGGTTGTGGTAGGAATAGTATTTTCTGTGGCAGAAGTAAGAGCACTCTTGTTGTTGTCAGGAATAGTAGATTCTGTGATAGAAGTAGGATCGACCGTGATGGAGGTAGGTGTAGCAGGGCCTTTGGTAGAAGTAGGTGCTCTCGTGGTGGTGGGAGGAGTAGCAGGTTTTGTGGTAAAAGTAGTTGCACTCGTGGTTGTGATAGGAGTAGCATGTTTTGCGGTAGAAGTAGTATCACCTGGGGTGGTGGTAGGAGTTTCATGCTCTGTGGTAGAAGTAGGCGTGCTCATGGTTGTGGTAGGGTACTAGTTTCTTTGGTAGGATTAGGAGTGCTTGTGGTGGTGCTTGGAGTAGTAGTGACTGTGGTAGAAGTAGGAGCGCTAGTGGTGGTGTTAGGAGTAGTATTGTCTGTGGTAGTAGTAGTTGTGCTCCTGTTGGAGGTAGGAGAAGTAGTTTCTGCAGTAGAAGTAGGAGTGCTCTTGTTGGTGGTAGGGGTAGCATGTTTTGTGTTAGAAGTAGGAATGATTGTCGTAGTTCTGGTAGTAGTAGTTACTGGGGTAGAAGTAGGGGCTCTTTTTGTGGTGGTAGTATTAGTTTCTGGGGTAGAAGTAGGACCGGTCATGGGGGTGGTAGGAGTAGTAGTGTCTTTGGTAGAAGTAGTTGTCCTCATGGTGTTGGTAGGACCAGTAGTTTCTGTGGTAGAAGTAGGAGCACTCTTGTTGTTGGTAGGAGTAGTAGATTCTTTAGTAGAAGTTGTATCGCCCGTGATGGAGGTAGGTGTAGCAGGGCCTGTGGTAGAAGTAGGTGCTCTCGTGTTGGCGGGAGGAGTAGCAGGTTTTGTGGTAAAAGTAGTTGCACTCGTGGTGGTGATAGGAGTCCAGGTTTTGTGGTAGAAGTAGTATCGCCTGGGGTGGTGGTAGGAGTTGCATGCTCTGTGTTAGAAGTAAGAGTGCTCATGGTTGTGGTAGGGTAGTAGTTTCTTTGGTAGAAGTAGGAGCGCTTGTGGTGGTGCTTGGAGTAGTAGTGACTGTGGTAGAAGTAGGAGTGCTAGTGGTGGTGTTAGGAGTAGTATTGTCTGTGGTAGTAGTAGGAGTGCTCTTGTTGGTGGTAGGATTAGTAGTTTCTGTGGTAGAAGCAGGAGCACTTGTGGTGGTGTTAGGAGTAGTTAATTCTGTGGTAGAAATAGGAAAGCTCGTGGTGTTGTTAGGAGTAACAGGGCCTATGGTAGAATTAGGTGCTCTCATGTTGGAGGTAGGAGTAACAGATTTTGTGGTAGAGGTAGGTGCACTCGTGGTGGTGGTAGGGGTAGTAGTTTCTGTGGTAGAAGTAGGAGCGCTCGTGGTGGTGGTAGGATTAGGCGGGTCAGTGGTAGAAGTAGGTGCTCTCATGGTGTTGGTATTATTATTAGTGTCTGTGATAGAAGTAGTGGTGCTCAAAGTGGTAGTAAGGGTAATCATGTTTTTGGTAGAAGTATGAGCGCTCTTGGGCGTGGCAGGTGTAGTAGTGTCTCTGGTGGAATTATGAGCGCTCGAGATGGTGTTAGGTGTAGTATTCTCTGCGGTAGAAGTAGGAGTGCTCGTTGCGGTGGTAGGAGTAGTACTTTCTGTGGTAGAAGTCACAATGCTCGTGGTGGTGGTAGGAGTAGCAGGGTCTGTGTTACAAATAGGTGCTCTCGTGCTGGTGGTAAGTATTGTAGTGTCTGTGGTAATAGCAGTTTTTCTCGTGGGGGTGGTAAGTGTAGTAATGTCTTTCGTAGTTGTATGAGTGCTCGTGCTCGTGGCAGGAGTAGTAGTTTCTGTGGTAGAAGCAGTGGTTCTCGTGGGGTTGGTAGGAGTAGTAATGTCTTTCATAGTTGTATGAGTGCTTGTGCTGGTGGCAGGTGTAGTAGTTTCTGCCTTAGAAGTAGGAGCACTCGTGGTGGTGGAAGTTGTTGCATGGTCTGTGGTAGAAGTAGGGGAGCTCGTAGTGGTGATAAGAGTAGTAATGTCTGTGGTAGATTTAGGAGCGATCATAGTTGTAGTAGGAGCAGCAGGACAGGTGGTAGAAGTAGGTGCTCTCATGGTTGTGGTAGGACTAGCAGGGTCTGTCGTACAAGTAGTTCCAATCATGGTGGTATTATGAGTAGAAGATTCTGTGGAAGAAGTAGGAGCACTCATGGTGGTAGTAGGAGTAGTAGTGTCTCTGGTCAAAGTAGTGGCGCTCATGGTGGTGGTAGGAGTAGCTCTGCCTGTGGTCGAAGTAGGAGCGCTCATGGTGTTGGTAGGAGTAGTAGTGACTGTGGTAGAATTAGGATCGCTCATGGTGGTGGTAGGAGTAGTAGTTTCTGTGGTAGAAGTATTTGTGCTCGTGGTGGAGGTAGGAGTAGTATTGTCTCTGGTATAAGTGGGAGCGCTAATGTTGGTGGTAGGTGTTGTATGGTCTGTGGTAGAAGTAGGAGTGCTCGTGGTGGTGGTAGGGCTAGTAGTGACTTTGGTAGAAATTGTTGCACTCATCGTGGAGGTGGTAGTAGTAATTTCTGTGGTAGGAGTAGGAGTGCTCGTGATAATGGCAGGAGTAGTATTCTCTGTGCCAGAAGTATTTGCACTCGTGGTGGTGGTAGGAGTCCTAGTGTCTGTGGTAGAAGTAGCTCCGCTCGTGGTGGGGTAGGAGTAGTAGTTTCTGGTGTAAAAGTAGGAGTGCTCGTGGTGGTGTTAGAAGTTGCAGGGCCTGAGGTAGCAATAGGTGCTCTCCTGGTGGTTGAAGGAGTAGCAGAGTCTGTGTTAGAAGTAGTTTCGCTCATGGTGGTGGTAGGAGTAGCATGTTCTCTGTTAGAAGTAGGAGTGCTCGTTGTGCTGGTAGGAGTTGCACAGTCTGTGGTAGAAGTAGGAGTGTTCGTGGTGGTGGTAGGAGTAGTAGTGTCTGTGGTAGAAGTGGGAGTGCCTGTGGTGGTGGTGGGAGTAGTTGTGTCTGTGCTAGAAGGAGGAGCGCTCATCTTGGTGGTAAGTGTAGTGGTGTCTGTGGTAGAATTAGTATTGCTTGTGGTGGTGCTAGGTGTTGCATGTTCTGTGGTAAAAGTAGGAGCGCTCATGGTGGTGGTAGGTAGTAGTTTCTTTGATAGAAGTAGGAGCACTCGCTGTGTTGGTAGGGGTAGTAGAGTCTTTGGTAGAAGTAGGAGCGCTTGTGGTGGTGCTTGGAGTAGTAGTGTCAGTTGTAGAAGTAGGATCTCTCACGGTTGTGGTAGGAGTAGCAGGACCTGTGGTAGAAATAGGTGCTCTCGTTGTGGTGGGAGGAGTAGGATGTTTTGAGGGACAAATAGGAACCCCCCTGTTGGTGGTGGTAGTAGTAGATCCTGGGGTACAAGTATGAGCTCTGGTTCTGGTGGTAGGAGTAGTACCTTCTATGGTATAAGTAGGAGCGCTCATGGTGGTGGTAGGTGTAGTACTGTCTGTGGTATAAGTAGTTGCGCTCGTAGTTGTGGTAGGAGTAGTAGTGTCTGTGGAAGAAGTAGGAACAATCGTGGTCATGGTAGTGGTAGTTTCTCTGCTAGAAAAAGGAGAGCTCGTGGTAGTGTTAGCAGTAGTACTTTCTTTGTTCGAAGTAGGAACGCTGGTTGTAGTGGTAGGAGTAGTACTGTCGGTGGTAGAAGTAGGAGCGCTCATGTTGCTGGTGGGAGTAGTAGTGACTGTGGTAGAAGTAGGAGCACTTGTCTTGGTGGTAGGAGTAGTAGTGTCTGTAGTAGAAGTAGTTGCACTCGTACTGGTGGTAGGATTAGCCGTTTATGTGGTAGAAGCAGGAGCTTTCGTGGTGGTGTTAGTAGTAGTTAATACTGTGGTAGAAATAGGAAAGCTCGTGGTGGTGGTAGGAGTAACATTGCCTATGATAGAATTAGGTGCTCTCTTGTTGGAGGTAGGTGTAGCAGATTTTGCGGTAGAGGTTGGTGCACTCTTGGTGGTGGTAGGAGTAGCAGGTTTTGTGTTAGAAGTAGGAGTGCTTGTCGTAGTTGTGGTAGTAGTAGTTACTGGGGTAGAAGTAGGGGCTCTATTTGTAGTGGTAGGAATAGTTTCTGGCGTAGAAGTAGGAGTGGTCATGGGTGTGGTAGGAGTAGTAGTGTCTTTGGTAGAAGTAGTTGTCCTCATGTTGGTGGTAGGACTAGTAATTTCTGTGAGAGAAGTAGTAGCATTCTCGTTGTTGGTAGGAGTAGTAGATTCTGTGGTAGAAGTAGGATCACCGCTGATGGAGGTAGGTGTAGCAGGGCCTGTGGTAAAAGTAGGTGCACTAGTGGTGGTGGTAGGAGTAGCAGGTTTTGTGGTAAAAGTAGTTGCACTCGTGGTGGTGATAGGAGTAGCAGGGTGTGTGGTAGAAGTAGTATTGCCTGTGGTGGTGGTAGGAGTTGCATGCTCTGTGGTAGAAGTAGGACTGCTCATGGTTATGGTAGGGTAGTAGTTTCTTTGGTAGAAGTAGGAGTGCTTGTGGTGGTGCTTGGAGTACAATTGACTTTGGCAGAAGTAGGAGCACTAGTGGTGGTGTTAGGAGTGGTATTGTCTGTGGTAGTAGTAGTTGTGCTAGTGTTGGAGGTAGGAGTAGAAGTTTCTGTGGTAGAAGTAGGAGTGCTCTTGTTGGGGTAGGATTAGTAGTTTCTCTGGTAGAAGCAGGAGCGCTAGTGGTGGTGTTAGTAGTAATTAATTCTGTGGTAGAAATAGGAAAGCTCGAGGTGTTGGTAGGAGTAACAGGGCCTATGGTAGAATTATGTGCTCTCTTGTTGGAGGTAGGAGTAGCAGATTTTGTGGTAGAGGTAGGTGCACTCGTGGTGGTGGTAGGAGTACTAGTTTCTGTGGTAGAAGTACGAGCTCTCGTGGTGGTGGTAGGTGTAGGTTGGACAGTGGTAGAAGTAGGTGCTCTCGTGGTCGTGGTAGTATTATTAGTGTCTGTGATAGAAGTAGTGGTTCACGAAGTGGTAGTAAGAGTAATAATGTTTTTGGTAGAAATATGAGCGCTCGTGGGGTTGGCAGGAGTAGTAGTGTCTCTGGTATAAGTATGAGCACTCGTGGTGGTGTTAGGTGTAGTATTCTCTGCGGTAGAAGTAGGAGTGCTCCTTGTGGTGGTAGGAGTAGTAGTTCCTGTGCTAGAAGTCACAATGCTCGCGGTGATGTTGTGTGTAGCAGGGTCTGTGTTAAAAATAGGTGCTCTTGTGGTGGTGGTAGGTGTAGTAGAGTCTGTGTTAGAAGTAGGTGCTCTCGTGGTGGTGGTAGGAGTAGCAGGTTTTTGGTAGTGGTAGGTGCACACGTGGTGGTGGTAGAAGTACTAGTTTCTGTGGTAGAAGTAGGAGCACTCGTGGTGGTAGAAGTAGGCGGGTCAGTGGTAGAAGTAGGTTCTCTCGTGGTGGTGGTAGTATTATTAGTGTCTGTGATAGAAGTAGTGGTGCTCGAAGTGGTAGTATGAGTAATAATGTTTTCGGTAGAAGTATGAGCGCTCGTGGGGTTGGCAGGAGTAGTAGTGTCTCTGGTAGAAGTTTGAGCGCTCGTGGTGTGTTAGGTGTATTATTCTCTGTGGTAGAAGTAGGAGTGCTCGTTGTGGTTGTAGGAGTAGTAGTTTCTGTGGTAGAAGTCACAATGCTCGCGGTGGTGGTGGGAGTAGCAGTGTCTGTGTTAAAAATAGGTACTCTCGTGGTGGTGGTAGGAGTGGCAGGTTTTGTGGTAAAAGTAGTTGCACTCGTGGTGGTGATAGGTGTAGCACGTTTTGTGTTAGAAGTAGTATCGCCTGGGGTGGTGGTAGGAGTTTCATGCTCTGTGGTAGAAATAGGAGTGCTCATGGTTGTGGTAGGGTAGTAGTTTCTTTGGTAGAAGTAGGAGCACTTGTGGTGGTGCTTGGAGTAGTAGTGACTGTGGTAGAAGTACGTTCGCTAGTGGTGGGGTTAGGAGTAGTATTGTCTGTGGTAGTGGTAGTGGTGCTCGTGTTGGAGGTAGGAGTAGTAATTTCTGCGGTAGAATTAGGAGTGCCCTTGTTGGTGGTAGGATTAGTAGTATCTGTGGTAGAAGCAGGAGCGCTTGTGGTGGTGTTAGTGGTAGTTAATTCTGTGGTAGAAATAGGAAAGCTCGTGGTGTTGGTAGGAGTAACAGGGCCTTTGGTAGAATTAGGTGCTCTCTTGTTGGAGGTAGGAGTAGCAGATTTTGTGGTAGAGGTAGGTGCACTCGTGGTGGTGGTAGGAGTACTAGTTTCTGTGGTAGAAGTAGGAGCGCTCGTGGTGATGGTAGGAGGAGGCGAGTCAGTGGTAGAAGTAGGTGCTCTCGTGGTGGTGGTAGTATTATTAGTGTCTGTGATAGAAGTAGTGGTGCTTGAAGTGGTAGTAAGAGTAATAATGTTTTTGGTAGAAGTATGAGCGCTCCTGGGGGTGGCTGGAGTAGTAGTGTCTCTGGTAGAAGTATGAGCGCTCATGGTGGTGATACGAGTAGTATTCTCTGCGGTAGAGTTAGGAGTGCTCGTTGTGGTGGTAGGAGAAGTAGTTTCTGTGGTAGAAGTCACAGTGCTCGCGGTGGTGCTGGGAGTAGCAGGGTCTGTGTTACAAATAGGTGCTCTCGTGGTGGTGGTAGGTGTAGTAGAGTCTGTGGTAAAAGCAGTGGTTCTCGTGGTGGTGGTAGGAGTAGTAATGTCTTTCGTAGTTGTATGAGTGCTCGTGCTCGTGGCAGGAGTAGTAGTTTCTGTGGTAGAAGTAGTTGCACTCGTGGTGGTGGTAGGAGTAGTAGTTTCTGCCTCAGATGTAGGAGCAGTCGTGGTGGTGGAAGTTGTTGCATGGTCTGTGGTAGAAGTAGGGGAGCTCATAGTGGTGATAAGAGAGGTAGTGTCTGTGGTAGGATTAGGAGCGATCATAGTGGGGGTAGGAGCAGCAGGACAGGTGGTAGAAGTACGTGCTCTCGTGGTTGTGGTAGGACTAGCAGGGTCTGTGGTAGAAGTAGTTGCAATCATGGTGGTATTGGGAGTAGAAGATTCTGTGGAAGAAGTAGGAGCACACATGGTGGTAGTAGGAGTAGTAGTGTCTCTGGTCAAAGTAGTGGCGCTCGTGGTGATGGTAGGAGTAGCTGTGTCTGTGGTCGAAGTAGGAGCGCTCGTGGTGTTGGTAGGAGTTGTAGTGTCTGTGGTAGAATTAGGATCGCTCGTGGTGGTGGTAGGAGTAGTAGTTTATGTGGTAGAAGTACTTGCGCTTGTGGTGGAGGTAGGAGTAATGTTGTCTGTGGTATAAGTGGGCGTGCTAGTGTTGGTGGTAGGTGTTGCACGGTCTGTGGTAGAAATAGCATTGCTCGTGGTGGTGGTAGGAGTAGTAGTGACTTTGGTAGAAGTTGTTGCGCTCATCGTGGAAGTGGTAGTAGTAGTTTCTGTGGTAGGAGTAGGAGTGCTCGTGATAATGGCAGGAGTAGTAGTGTCTGTGCCAGAAGTAGTTGCACTCGTGATGGTGGTAGGAGTCCTAGTGTCTGTGGTAGAAGTAGCTCCGCTCGTGGGGGTGGTAGGAATAGTAATTTCTACTGTAGCAGTAGGAGCGCTCGTGGTGCTGTTAGAAGTTGCAGGGCCTGAGGTAGAAATAGGTGCTCTCCGGGTGGTTGTAGGAGTAGCAGGGTCTGTGTTAGAAGGAGTTTCGCTCATGGTGGTGGTAGGAGTAGCATGTTCTGTGTTAGAAGTAGGAGTGCTCGTTGTGCTGGTAGGAGTTGCACAGTCTGTGGTAGAAGTAGGAGTGTTCGTGGTGGTGGTAGGAGTAGTAGTGTCTGTGGTAGAAGTGGGAGTGCCTGTGGTGGTGGTGGGAGTAATTGTGTCTGTGCTAGAAGGAGGAGCGCTCATCTTGGTTGTAAGTGTAGTGGTGTCTGTGGTAGAATTAGTATTGCTTGTGGTGGTGCTAGGTGTTGCATGTTCTGTGGTAAAAGTAGCAGCGCTCATGGTGGTAGTAGGTAGTAGTTTCTTTGATAGAAATAGGAGCGCTCGCTGTGTTGGTAGGAGTAGTAGAGTCTTTGGTAGAAGTAGGAGCGCTTGTGGTGGTGCTTGGAGTAGTAGTGTCAGTTGTAGAAGTAGGATCTCCCGCGATTGTGGTAGGAGTAGCAGGACCTGTGGTAGAAATAGGTGCTCTCGTGGTGGTGCGAGGAGTAGGAGGTTTTGTGAGAGAAGTAGGAGTGCTCGTGGTGGTGGTGGTAGTAGTAGTTCCTGGGGTAGAAGTATGAGCTCTGGTTGTGGGGCTAGGTGTAGTACCTTCCATGGTATAAGTAGGAGCGCTCGTGGTGGTGGTAGGTGTAGTACTGTCTGTGGTATAAGTAGTTGCGCTCGTGGCTCTGGTAGGAGTAGTAGTGTCTGTGGAAGAAGTAGGAGCAATCGTGGTCATGGTAGTGGTAGTTTCTCTGGTAGAAGTAGTAGAGCTCGTGGTGGTGTTAGGAGTAGTACATTCTTTGTTCGAAGTAGGAGCGCAGGTGGTAGTGGTAGGAGTAGTACAGTGTGTGGTAGAAGTAGGAGCACTCGTGTTGCTGGTGGGAGTAGTAGTGACTGTGTTAGAAGTAGGAACACTCGTCTTGGTGGTAGGAGTTGTAGTGTCTGTAGTAGAAGTAGTTGCGCTCGTACTGGTGGTAGGATTAGTCGTTTCTGTGGTAGAAGCAGGAGCGCTCGTGGTGGTGTTAATAGTAGTTAATACTGTGGTCAAATAGGAAAGCTCGTGGTGGTGGTAGGAGTAACAGGGCCGATGGTAGAATTTGGTGCTCTCTTGTTGGAGGTAGGAATAGCAGATTATGTGGTAGAGGTAGGTGCACTCGTGGTGGTGGTAGGACTAGCAGGTTTTGTGTTAGAAGTACGAGCGCTTCTCATAGTTGTGGCAGTAGTAGTTCCTGGGGTAGAAGTAGGGGCTCTCTTTGTGGTGGTAGGAATAGTTTCTGTGGTAGAAGTAGGAGCCATCATGGGGGTGGTAGGAGTAGTAGTGTCTTTGGTAGAAGTAGTTGTCCTCATGGTGGTGGTAGGACTAGTAGGTTCTGTGGTAGAAGTAGGAGCACTCTTGTTGTTGGTAGGAGTAGTAGATTCTGTGGTAGAAGTAGGATCGACCGTGATGGAGGTAGGTGTAGCGGGGCCTGTGGTAGAAGTAGGTGCTCTCGTGGTGGTGGTAGGAGTAGCAGGATTTGTGGTAAAAGTAGTTGAACTCGTGGTGGTGATAGGAGTAGCAGGTTTTGTGGTAGAAGTAGTATCGCCTGTGGTGGTGGTAGGAGTTGCCTGCTCTGTGGGAGAAGTAGGAGTGCTCATGGTTGTGGTAGGGTAGTAGTTTCTTTGGTAGAAGTAGGAGCGCTTGTGGTGGTGCTTGGAGTAGTAGTGACTCTGGTAGAAGTAGGAGCACTAGTGGTTGTGTTAGGAGTAGTATTGTCTGTGGTAGTAGTAGTTGTGCTCGTGTTGGAGGTAGGAGTAGTAGTTTCTGTGGTAGTAGTAGGAGTGCTCTTGTTGGAGGTAGGAGTAGCAGGTTTTTTGTTAGAAGTAGGAGCGCCTGTCGTAGTTGTGGTAGTAGTAGTTAATGGGGTAGTAGTAGGGGCTCTCTTTGTGGTGGTAGGAATAGTTTCTGTGGTAGAAGTAGGAGCCGTCATGGGGGTGGTAGGAGTAGTAGTGTCTTTGGAAGAAGTAGCTGTCCTCATGGTGGTGGTAGGACTAGTAGGTTCTGTGGTAGAAGTAGGAGCACTCTTGTTGTTGGTAGGAGGAGTAGATTCTGTGGTAGAAGTAGGATTGCCCGTGATGGAGGTAGGTGTAGCAGGGCCTGTGGTAGAAGTAGGTGCTCTCGTGGTGGTGGTAGGAGTAGCAGGTTTTTGGTAGTGGTAGGTGCACACGTGGTGGTGGTAGAAGTACTAGTTTCTGTGGTAGAAGTAGGAGCACTCGTGGTGGTAGAAGTAGGCGGGTCAGTGGTAGAAGTAGGTGCTCTCGTGGTGGTGGTAGTATTA
Organism: Balaenoptera physalus; assembly: GCF_965194825.1. Lineage (NCBI taxonomy): Eukaryota > Metazoa > Chordata > Mammalia > Artiodactyla > Balaenopteridae > Balaenoptera > Balaenoptera physalus. The sequence goes on along the minus strand of NW_028125946.1, from coordinate 223,979 downwards.
TTAGTGTCTGTGATAGAAGTAGTGGTGCTCGAAGTGGTAGTATGATTAATAATGTTTTCGGTAGAAGTATGAGCGCTCGTGGGGTTGGCAGGAGTAGTAGTGTCTCTGGTAGAAGTATGAGCGCTCGTGGTGGTGTTAGGTGTAGTATTCTCTGCGGTAGAAGTAGGAGTGCTCGTTGTGGTTGTAGGAGTAGTAGTTTCTGTGGTAGAAGTCACAATGCTCGCTTTGGTGGTGGGCGTAGCAGTCTCTGTGTTAAAAATAGGAACTCTCGTGGTGGTGGTAGGAGTGGCAGGTTTTGTGGTAAAACTAGTTGCACTCGTGGTGGTGATAGGTGTAGCACGTTTTGTGTTAGAAGTAGTATCGCCTGGGGTGGTGGTAGGAGTTGCATGCTCTGTGGTAGAAATAGGAGTGCTCATGGTTGTGGTAGGGTAGAAGTTTCTTTGGTAGAAGTAGGAGCACTTGTGGTGGTGCTTGGAGTAGTAGTGACTGTGGTAGAAGTACGTACGCTAGTGGTGGGGTTAGGAGTAGTATTGTCTGTGGTAGTGGTAGTGGTGCTCGTGTTGGAGGTAGGAGTAGTAATTTCTGCGGTAGAATTAGGAGTGCCCTTGTTGGTGGTAGGATTAGTAGTATCTGTGGTAGAATCAGGTGCGCTTGTGGTAGTGTTAGTGGTAGTTAATTCTGTGGTAGAAATAGGAAAGCTCGTGGTGTTGGTAGGATTAACAGGGCCTATGGTAGAATTAGGTGCTCTCTTGTTGGAGGTAGGAGTAGCAGATTTTGTGGTAGAGGTAGGTGCACTCGTGGTGGTGGTAGGAGTACTAGTTTCTGTGGTAGAAGTTGGCGCGCTCGTGGTGATGGTAGGAGGAGGCGGGTCAGTGGTAGAAGTAGGTGCTCTCGTGGTGGTGGTAGTATTATTAGTGTCTGTGATAGAAGTAGTGGTGCTTGAAGTGGTAGTAAGAGTAATAATGTTTTTGGTAGAAGTATGAGCGCTCCTGGGGGTGGCTGGAGTAGTAGTGTCTCTCGTAGAAGTATGAGTGCTCGTGGTGGTGATAGGAGTAGTATTCTCTGCGGTAGAGTTAGGAGTGCTCGTTGTGGTGGTAGGAGAAGTAGTTTCTGTGGTAGAAGTCACAATGCTCGCGGTGGTGGTGGGAGTAGCAGGGTCTGTGTTAAAAATAGGTGCTCTCGTGGTGGTGGTAGGTGTAGTAGAGTCTGTGGTAAAAGCAGTGGTTCTCGTGGTGGTGGTAGGAGTAGTAATGTCTTTCGTAGTTGTATGAGTGCTCGTGCTCGTGGCAGGAGTAGTAGTTTCTGTGGTAGAAGTAGTTGCACTCGTGGTGGTGGTAGGAGTAGCAGTTTCTGCCTTAGAAGTAGGAGCAGTCGTGGTGGTGGAAGTTGTTGCATGGTCTGTGGTAGAAGTAGGGGAGCTCATAGTGGTGATAAGAGAGGTAGTGTCTGTGGTAGGATTAGGAGCGGTCATAGTGGTGGTAGGAGCAGCAGGACAGGTGGTAGAAGTACGTGCTCTCGTGGTTGTGGTAGGACTAGCAGAGTCTGTGGTAGAAGTAGTTGCAATCATGGTGGTATTAGGAGTAGAAGATTCTGTGGAAGAAGTAGGAGCACACATGGTGGTAGTAGGAGTAGTAGTGTCTCTGGTCAAAGTAGTGGCGCTCGTGGTGATGGTAGGAGTAGCTGTGTCTGTGGTCGAAGTAGGAGCGCTCGTGGTGTTGGTAGGAGTTGTAGTGTCTGTGGTAGAATTAGGATCGCTCGTGGTGGTGGTAGGAGTAGTAGTTTATGTGGTAGAAGTACTTGCGCTTGTGGTGGAGGTAGGAGTAATGTTGTCTGTGGTATAAGTGGGCGTGCTAGTGTTGGTGGTAGGTGTTGCACGGTCTGTGGTAGAAATAGCATTGCTCGTGGTGGTGGTAGGAGTAGTAGTGACTTTGGTAGAAGTTGTTGCGCTCATCGTGGAAGTGGTAGTAGTAGTTTCTGTGGTAGGAGTAGGAGTGCTCGTGATAACGGCAGGAGTAGTAGTGTCTGTGCCAGAAGTAGTTGCACTCGTGATGGTGGTAGGAGTCCTAGTGTCTGTGGTAGAAGTAGCTCCGCTCGTGGGGGTGGTAGGAATAGTAATTTCTACTGTAGCAGTAGGAGCGCTCATGGTGCTGTTAGAAGTTGCAGGGCCTGAGGTAGAAATAGGTGCTCTCCGGGTGGTTGTAGGAGTAGCAGGGTCTGTGTTAGAAGGAGTTTCGCTCATGGTGGTGGTAGGAGTAGCATGTTCTGTGTTAGAAGTAGGAGTGCTCGTTGTGCTGGTAGGAGTTGCACAGTCTGTGGTAGAAGTAGGAGTGTTCGTGGTGGTGGTAGGAGTAGTAGTGTCTGTGGTAGAAGTGGGAGTGCCTGTGGTGGTGGTGGGAGTAGTTGTGTCTGTGCTAGAAGGAGGAGCGCTCATCTTGGTGGTAAGTGTAGTGGTGTCTGTGGTAGAATTAGTATTGCTTGTGGTGGTGCTAGGTGTTGCATGTTCTGTGGTAAAAGTAGGAGCGCTCATGGTGGTAGTAGGTAGTAGTTTCTTTGATAGAAATAGGAGCGCTCGCTGTGTTGGTAGGAGTAGTAGAGTCTTTGGTAGAAGTAGGAGCGCTTGTGGTGGTGCTTGGAGTAGTAGTGTCAGTTGTAGAAGTAGGATCTCCCGCGATTGTGGTAGGAGTAGCAGGACCTGTGGTAGAAATAGGTGCTCTCGTGGTGGTGCGAGGAGTAGGAGGTTTTGTGAGAGAAGTAGGAGTGCTCGTGGTGGTGGTGGTAGTAGTAGTTCCTGGGGTAGAAGTATGAGCTCTGGTTGTGGGGCTAGGTGTAGTACCTTCCATGGTATAAGTAGGAGCGCTCGTGGTGGTGGTAGGTGTAGTACTGTCTGTGGTATAAGTAGTTGCGCTCGTGGCTCTGGTAGGAGTAGTAGTGTCTGTGGAAGAAGTAGGAGCAATCGTGGTCATGGTAGCGGTAGTTTCTCTGGTAGAAGTAGTAGAGCTCGTGGTGGTGTTAGGAGTAGTACATTCTTTGTTTGAAGTAGGAGCGCTGGTGGTAGTGGTAGGAGTAGTACAGTCTGTGGTAGAAGTAGGAGCGCTCGTGTTGCTGGTGGGAGTAGTAGTGACTGTGGTAGAAGTAGGAACACTCGTCTTGGTGGTAGGAGTTGTAGTGTCTGTAGTAGAAGTAGTTGCACTCGTACTGGTGGTAGGATTGGTCGTTTCTTTGGTAGAAGCAGGAGCGCTCTTGGTGGTGTTAATAGTAGTTAATACTGTGGTCAAATAGGAAAGCTCGTGGTGGTGGTAGGAGTAACAGGGCCGATGGTAGAATTGGGTGCTCTCTTGTTGGAGGTAGGAATAGCAGATTATGTGGTAGAGGTAGGTGCACTCGTGGTGGTGGTAGGAGTAGCAGGTTTTGTGTTAGAAGTACGAGGGCTTGTCATAGTTGTGGCAGTAGTAGTTCCTGGGGTAGAAGTAGGGGCTCTATTTGTGGTGGTAGGAATAGTTTCTGTGGTAGAAGTAGGAGCCATCATGGGGGTGGTAGGAGTAGTAGTGTCTTTGGTAGAAGTAGTTGTCCTCATGGTGGTGGTAGGACTAGTAGTTTCTGTGGTAGAAGTAGAAGCACTCTTGTTGTTGGTAGGAGTAGTAGATTCTGTGGTAGAAGTAGGATCGACCGTGATGGAGGTAGGTGTAGCAGGGCCTGTGGTAGAAGTAGGTGCTCTCGTGGTGGTGGTAGGAGTAGCAGGTTTTGTGTTAGAAGTACGAGGGCTTGTCATAGTTGTGGCAGTAGTAGTTCCTGGGGTAGAAGTAGGGGCTCTATTTGTGGTGGTAGGAATAGTTTCTGTGGTAGAAGTAGGAGCCATCATGGGGGTGGTAGGAGTAGTAGTGTCTTTGGTAGAAGTAGTTGTCCTCATGGTGGTGGTAGGACTAGTAATTTCTGTGGTAGAAGTAGGAGCACTCTTGTTGTTGGTAGGAGTAGTAGATTCTGTGGTAGAAGTAGGATCGACCGTGATGGAGGTAGGTGTAGCGGGGCCTGTGGTAGAAGTAGGTGCTCCCGTGGTGGTGGTAGGAGTAGCAGGATTTGTGGTAAAAGTAGTTGAACTCGTGGTGGTGATAGGAGTAGCAGGCTTTGTGGTAGAAGTAGTATCGCCTATGGTGGTGGTAGGAGTTGCATGCTCTGTGGTAGAAATAGGAGTGCTCATGTTTGTGGTAGGGTAGTAGTTTCTTTGGTAGAAGTAGGAGTGCTTGTGGTGGTGTTTGCAGTAGTAGTGACTCTGGTAGAAGTAGGAGCACTAGTGGTTGTGTTAGGAGTAGTATTGTCTGTGGTAGTAGTAGTTGTGCTCGTGTTGGAGGTAGGAGTAGTAGTTTCTGTGGTAGAAGTAGGAGTGCTCTTGTTGGTGGTAGGAGTAGCAGGTATTGTGTTAGAAGTAGGAGCGCCTGTCGTAGTTGTGGTAGTAGTAGTTAATGGGGTAGTAGTAGGGGCTCTCTTTGTGGTGGTAGGAATAGTTTCTGTGGCAGAAGTAGGAGCCCTCATGGCGGTGGTAGGAGTAGTAGTGTCTTTGGTAGAAGTAGTTGTCCTCATGGTGGTGGCAGGACTAGTAGTTTCGGTGGTAGAAGTAGGAGCATTCTTGTTGTTGGTAGGAGGAGTAGATTCTGTGGTAGAAGTAGGATTGCCCGTGATGGAGGTAGGTGTAGCAGGGCCTGTGGTAGAAGTAGGTGCTCTCGTGGTGGTGGTAGGTGTAGCAGGTTTTTGGTAGTGGTAGGTGCACACGTGGTGGTGGTAGAAGTACTAGTTTCTGTGGTAGAAGTAGGAGCACTCGTGGTGGTAGAAGTAGGCGGGTCAGTGGTAGAAGTAGGTGCTCTCGTGGTGGTGGTAGTATTATTAGTGTCTGTGATAGAAGTAGTGGTGCTCGAAGTGGTAGTATGAGTAATAATGTTTTCGGTAGAAGTATGAGCGCTCGTGGGGTTGGAAGGAGTAGTAGTGTCTCTGGTACAATTATGAGCGCTCGTGGTGGTGTTAGGTGTAGTATTCTCTGCGGTAGAAGTAGGAGTGCTCGTTGTGGTTGTAGGAGTAGTAGTTTCTGTGGTAGAAGTCACAATGCTCGCGGTGGTGGTGGGAGTAGCAGTCTCTGTGTTAAAAATAGGAACTCTCGTGGTGGTGGTAGGAGTGGCAGGTTTTGTGGTAAAAGTAGTTGCACTCGTGGTGGTGATAGGTGTAGCACGTTTTGTGTTAGAAGTAGTATCGCCTGGGGTGGTGGTAGGAGTTGCATGCTCTGTGGTAGAAATAGGAGTGCTCATGGTTGTGGTAGGGTAGTAGTTTCTTTGGTAGAAGTAGGAGCACTTGTGGTGGTGCTTGGAGTAGTAGTGACTGTGGTAGAAGTACGTTCGCTAGTGGTGGGGTTAGGAGTAGTATTGTCTGTGGTAGTGGTAGTGGTGCTCGTGTTGGAGGTAGGAGTAGTAATTTCTGCGGTAGAATTAGGAGTGCCCTTGTTGGTGGTAGGATTAGTAGTATCTGTGGTAGAAGCAGGAGCGCTTGTGGTGGTGTTAGTGGTAGTTAATTCTGTGGTAGAAATAGGAAAGCTCGTGGTGTTGGTAGGAGTAACAGGGCCTATGGTAGAATTAGGTGCTCTCTTGTTGGAGGTAGGAGTAGCAGATTTTGTGGTAGAGGTAGGTGCACTCGTGGTGGTGGTAGGAGTACTAGTTTCTGTGGTAGAAGTAGGAGCGCTCATGGTGAGGGTAGGAGGAGGCGGGTCAGTGGTAGAAGTAGGTGCTCTCGTGGTGCTGGTAGTATTATTAGTGTCTGTGATAGAAGTAGTGGTGCTTGAAGTGGTAGTAAGAGTAATAATGTTTTTGGTAGAAGTATGAGCGCTCCTGGGGTTGGCTGGAGTAGTAGTGTCTCTGGTAGAAGTATGAGCGCTTGTGGTGGTGATAGCAGTAGTATTCTCTGCGGTAGAGTTAGGAGTGCTCGTTGTGGTGGTAGGAGAAGTAGTTTCTGTGGTAGAAGTCACAATGTTCGCGGTGGTGGTGGGAGTAGCAGGGTCTGTGTTACAAATAGGTGCTCTCGTGGTGGTGGTAGGTGTAGTAGAGTCTGTGGTAAAAGCAGTGGTTCTCGTGGTGGTGGTAGGAGTAGTAATGTCTTTCGTAGTTGTATGAGTGCTCGTGCTCGTGGCAGGAGTAGTAGTTTCTGTGGTAGAAGTAGTTGCACTCGTGGTGGTGGTAGGAGTAGCAGTTTCTGCCTTAGAAGTAGGAGCAGTCGTGGTGGTGGAAGTTGTTGCATGGTCTGTGGTAGAAGTAGGGGAGCTCATAGTGGTGATAAGAGAGGTAGTGTCTGTGGTAGGATTAGGAGCGGTCATAGTGGTGGTAGGAGCAGCAGGACAGGTGGTAGAAGTACGTGCTCTCGTGGTTGTGGTAGGACTGGCAGGGTCTGTGGTAGAAGTAGTTGCAATCATGGTGGTATTAGGAGTAGAAGATTCTGTGGAAGAAGTAGGAGCACACATGGTGGTAGTAGGAGTAGTAGTGTCTCTGGTCAAAGTAGTGGCGCTCGTGGTGATGGTAGGAGTAGCTGTGTCTGTGGTCGAAGTAGGAGTGCTCGTGGTGTTGGTATGAGTTGTAGTGTCTGTGGTAGAATTAGGATCGCTCGTGGTGGTGGTAGGAGTAGTAGTTTATGTGGTAGAAGTCCTTGCGCTCGTGGTGGAGGTAGGAGTAATGTTGTCTGTGGTATAAGTGGGCGTGCTAGTGTTGGTGGTAGGTGTTGCACTGTCTGTGGTAGAAGTAGCAGTGCTCGTGGTGGTGGTAGGAGTAGTAGTGACTTTGGTAGAAGTTGTTGCGCTCATCGTGGAAGTGGTAGTAGTAGTTTCTGTGGTAGGAGTAGGAGTGCTCGTGATAATGGCAGGAGTAGTAGTGTCTGTGCCAGAAGTAGTTGCACTCGTGATGGTGGTAGGAGTCCTAGTGTCTGTGGTAGAAGTAGCTCCGCTCGTGGGGGTGGTAGGAATAGTAATTTCTACTGTAGCAGTAGGAGCGCTCGTGGTGCTGTTAGAAGTTGCAGGGCCTGAGGTAGAAATAGGTGCTCTCCTGGTGGTTGTAGGAGTAGCAGGGTCTGTGTTAGAAGTAGTTTCGCTCATGGTGGTGGTAGGAGTAGCATGTTCTGTGTTAGAAGTAGGAGTGCTCGTTGTGCTGGTAGGAGTTGCACAGTCTGTGGTAGAAGTAGGAGTGTTCGTGGTGGTGGTAGGAGTAGTAGTGTCTGTGGTAGAAGTGGGAGTGCCTGTGGTGGTGGTGGGAGTAGTTGTGTCTGTGCTAGAAGGAGGAGCGCTCATCTTGGTGGTAAGTGTAGTGGTGTCTGTGGTAGAATTAGTATTGCTTGTGGTGGTGCTAGGTGTTGCATGTTCTGTGGTAAAAGTAGGAGTGCTCATGGTGGTGGTAGGTAGTAGTTTCTTTGATAGAAGTAGGAGCACTCGCTGTGTTGGTAGGAGTAGTAGAGTCTTTGGTAGAAGTAGGAGCGCTTGTGGTGGTGCTTGGAGTAGTAGTGTCAGTTGTAGAAGTAGGATCTCCCGCGATTGTGGTAGGAGTAGCAGGACCTGTGGTAGAAATAGGTGCTCTCGTGGTGGTGCGAGGAGTAGGAGGTTTTGTGAGAGAAGTAGGAGCGCTTGTGGTGGTGGTGGTAGTAGTAGTTCCTGGGGTAGAAGTATGAGCTCTGGTTGTGGTGGTAGGTGTAGTACCTTCTATGGTATAAGTAGGAGCGCTCGTGGTGGTGGTAGGTGTAGTACTGTCTGTGGTATAAGTAGTTGCGCTCGTGGCTCTGGTAGGAGTAGTAGTGTCTGTGGAAGAAGTAGGAGCAATCGTGGTCATGGTAGCGGTAGTTTCTCTGGTAGAAGTAGTAGAGCTCGTGGTGGTGTTAGGAGTAGTACATTCTTTGTTTGAAGTAGGAGCGCTGGTGGTAGTGGTAGGAGTAGTACAGTCTGTGGTAGAAGTAGGAGCGCTCGTGTTGCTGGTGGGAGTAGTAGTGACTGTGGTAGAAGTAGGAACACTCGTCTTGGTGGTAGGAGTTGTAGTGTCTGTAGTAGAAGTAGTTGCACTCGTACTGGTGGTAGGATTGGTCGTTTCTTTGGTAGAAGCAGGAGCGCTCGTGGTGGTGTTAATAGTAGTTAATACTGTGGTCAAATAGGAAAGCTCGTGGTGGTGGTAGGAGTAACAGGGCCGATGGTAGAATTGGGTGCTCTCTTGTTGGAGGTAGGAATAGCAGATTATGTGGTAGAGGTAGGTGCACTCGTGGTGGTGGTAGGAGTAGCAGGTTTTGTGTTAGAAGTACGAGGGCTTGTCATAGTTGTGGCAGTAGTAGTTCCTGGGGTAGAAGTAGGGGCTCTATTTGTGGTGGTAGGAATAGTTTCTGTGGTAGAAGTAGGAGCCATCATGGGGGTGGTAGGAGTAGTAGTGTCTTTGGTAGAAGTAGTTGTCCTCATGGTGGTGGTAGGACTAGTAGTTTCTGTGGTAGAAGTAGAAGCACTCTTGTTGTTGGTAGGAGTAGTAGATTCTGTGGTAGAAGTAGGATCGACCGTGATGGAGGTAGGTGTAGCAGGGCCTGTGGTAGAAGTAGGTGCTCTCGTGGTGGTGGTAGGAGTAGCAGGTTTTGTGTTAGAAGTACGAGGGCTTGTCATAGTTGTGGCAGTAGTAGTTCCTGGGGTAGAAGTAGGGGCTCTATTTGTGGTGGTAGGAATAGTTTCTGTGGTAGAAGTAGGAGCCATCATGGGGGTGGTAGGAGTAGTAGTGTCTTTGGTAGAAGTAGTTGTCCTCATGGTGGTGGTAGGACTAGTAATTTCTGTGGTAGAAGTAGGAGCACTCTTGTTGTTGGTAGGAGTAGTAGATTCTGTGGTAGAAGTAGGATCGACCGTGATGGAGGTAGGTGTAGCGGGGCCTGTGGTAGAAGTAGGTGCTCCCGTGGTGGTGGTAGGAGTAGCAGGATTTGTGGTAAAAGTAGTTGAACTCGTGGTGGTGATAGGAGTAGCAGGCTTTGTGGTAGAAGTAGTATCGCCTATGGTGGTGGTAGGAGTTGCATGCTCTGTGGTAGAAATAGGAGTGCTCATGTTTGTGGTAGGGTAGTAGTTTCTTTGGTAGAAGTAGGAGTGCTTGTGGTGGTGTTTGCAGTAGTAGTGACTCTGGTAGAAGTAGGAGCACTAGTGGTTGTGTTAGGAGTAGTATTGTCTGTGGTAGTAGTAGTTGTGCTCGTGTTGGAGGTAGGAGTAGTAGTTTCTGTGGTAGAAGTAGGAGTGCTCTTGTTGGTGGTAGGAGTAGCAGGTATTGTGTTAGAAGTAGGAGCGCCTGTCGTAGTTGTGGTAGTAGTAGTTAATGGGGTAGTAGTAGGGGCTCTCTTTGTGGTGGTAGGAATAGTTTCTGTGGCAGAAGTAGGAGCCCTCATGGCGGTGGTAGGAGTAGTAGTGTCTTTGGTAGAAGTAGTTGTCCTCATGGTGGTGGCAGGACTAGTAGTTTCGGTGGTAGAAGTAGGAGCATTCTTGTTGTTGGTAGGAGGAGTAGATTCTGTGGTAGAAGTAGGATTGCCCGTGATGGAGGTAGGTGTAGCAGGGCCTGTGGTAGAAGTAGGTGCTCTCGTGGTGGTGGTAGGTGTAGCAGGTTTTTGGTAGTGGTAGGTGCACACGTGGTGGTGGTAGAAGTACTAGTTTCTGTGGTAGAAGTAGGAGCACTCGTGGTGGTAGAAGTAGGCGGGTCAGTGGTAGAAGTAGGTGCTCTCGTGGTGGTGGTAGTATTATTAGTGTCTGTGATAGAAGTAGTGGTGCTCGAAGTGGTAGTATGAGTAATAATGTTTTCGGTAGAAGTATGAGCGCTCGTGGGGTTGGAAGGAGTAGTAGTGTCTCTGGTACAATTATGAGCGCTCGTGGTGGTGTTAGGTGTAGTATTCTCTGCGGTAGAAGTAGGAGTGCTCGTTGTGGTTGTAGGAGTAGTAGTTTCTGTGGTAGAAGTCACAATGCTCGCGGTGGTGGTGGGAGTAGCAGTCTCTGTGTTAAAAATAGGAACTCTCGTGGTGGTGGTAGGAGTGGCAGGTTTTGTGGTAAAAGTAGTTGCACTCGTGGTGGTGATAGGTGTAGCACGTTTTGTGTTAGAAGTAGTATCGCCTGGGGTGGTGGTAGGAGTTGCATGCTCTGTGGTAGAAATAGGAGTGCTCATGGTTGTGGTAGGGTAGTAGTTTCTTTGGTAGAAGTAGGAGCACTTGTGGTGGTGCTTGGAGTAGTAGTGACTGTGGTAGAAGTACGTTCGCTAGTGGTGGGGTTAGGAGTAGTATTGTCTGTGGTAGTGGTAGTGGTGCTCGTGTTGGAGGTAGGAGTAGTAATTTCTGCGGTAGAATTAGGAGTGCCCTTGTTGGTGGTAGGATTAGTAGTATCTGTGGTAGAAGCAGGAGCGCTTGTGGTGGTGTTAGTGGTAGTTAATTCTGTGGTAGAAATAGGAAAGCTCGTGGTGTTGGTAGGAGTAACAGGGCCTATGGTAGAATTAGGTGCTCTCTTGTTGGAGGTAGGAGTAGCAGATTTTGTGGTAGAGGTAGGTGCACTCGTGGTGGTGGTAGGAGTACTAGTTTCTGTGGTAGAAGTAGGAGCGCTCATGGTGAGGGTAGGAGGAGGCGGGTCAGTGGTAGAAGTAGGTGCTCTCGTGGTGCTGGTAGTATTATTAGTGTCTGTGATAGAAGTAGTGGTGCTTGAAGTGGTAGTAAGAGTAATAATGTTTTTGGTAGAAGTATGAGCGCTCCTGGGGTTGGCTGGAGTAGTAGTGTCTCTGGTAGAAGTATGAGCGCTTGTGGTGGTGATAGCAGTAGTATTCTCTGCGGTAGAGTTAGGAGTGCTCGTTGTGGTGGTAGGAGAAGTAGTTTCTGTGGTAGAAGTCACAATGCTCGCGGTGGTGGTGGGAGTAGCAGGGTCTGTGTTACAAATAGGTGCTCTCGTGGTGGTGGTAGGTGTAGTAGAGTCTGTGGTAAAAGCAGTGGTTCTCGTGGTGGTGGTAGGAGTAGTAATGTCTTTCGTAGTTGTATGAGTGCTCGTGCTCGTGGCAGGAGTAGTAGTTTCTGTGGTAGAAGTAGTTGCACTCGTGGTGGTGGTAGGAGTAGCAGTTTCTGCCTTAGAAGTAGGAGCAGTCGTGGTGGTGGAAGTTGTTGCATGGTCTGTGGTAGAAGTAGGGGAGCTCATAGTGGTGATAAGAGAGGTAGTGTCTGTGGTAGGATTAGGAGCGGTCATAGTGGTGGTAGGAGCAGCAGGACAGGTGGTAGAAGTACGTGCTCTCGTGGTTGTGGTAGGACTGGCAGGGTCTGTGGTAGAAGTAGTTGCAATCATGGTGGTATTAGGAGTAGAAGATTCTGTGGAAGAAGTAGGAGCACACATGGTGGTAGTAGGAGTAGTAGTGTCTCTGGTCAAAGTAGTGGCGCTCGTGGTGATGGTAGGAGTAGCTGTGTCTGTGGTCGAAGTAGGAGTGCTCGTGGTGTTGGTATGAGTTGTAGTGTCTGTGGTAGAATTAGGATCGCTCGTGGTGGTGGTAGGAGTAGTAGTTTATGTGGTAGAAGTCCTTGCGCTCGTGGTGGAGGTAGGAGTAATGTTGTCTGTGGTATAAGTGGGCGTGCTAGTGTTGGTGGTAGGTGTTGCACTGTCTGTGGTAGAAGTAGCAGTGCTCGTGGTGGTGGTAGGAGTAGTAGTGACTTTGGTAGAAGTTGTTGCGCTCATCGTGGAAGTGGTAGTAGTAGTTTCTGTGGTAGGAGTAGGAGTGCTCGTGATAATGGCAGGAGTAGTAGTGTCTGTGCCAGAAGTAGTTGCACTCGTGATGGTGGTAGGAGTCCTAGTGTCTGTGGTAGAAGTAGCTCCGCTCGTGGGGGTGGTAGGAATAGTAATTTCTACTGTAGCAGTAGGAGCGCTCGTGGTGCTGTTAGAAGTTGCAGGGCCTGAGGTAGAAATAGGTGCTCTCCTGGTGGTTGTAGGAGTAGCAGGGTCTGTGTTAGAAGTAGTTTCGCTCATGGTGGTGGTAGGAGTAGCATGTTCTGTGTTAGAAGTAGGAGTGCTCGTTGTGCTGGTAGGAGTTGCACAGTCTGTGGTAGAAGTAGGAGTGTTCGTGGTGGTGGTAGGAGTAGTAGTGTATGTGGTAGAAGTGGGAGTGCCTGTGGTGGTGGTGGGAGTAGTTGTGTCTGTGCTAGAAGGAGGAGCGCTCATCTTGGTGGTAAGTGTAGTGGTGTCTGTGGTAGAATTAGTATTGCTTGTGGTGGTGCTAGGTGTTGCATGTTCTGTGGTAAAAGTAGGAGTGCTCATGGTGGTGGTAGGTAGTAGTTTCTTTGATAGAAGTAGGAGCACTCGCTGTGTTGGTAGGAGTAGTAGAGTCTTTGGTAGAAGTAGGAGCGCTTGTGGTGGTGCTTGGAGTAGTAGTGTCAGTTGTAGAAGTAGGATCTCCCGCGATTGTGGTAGGAGTAGCAGGACCTGTGGTAGAAATAGGTGCTCTCGTGGTGGTGCGAGGAGTAGGAGGTTTTGTGAGAGAAGTAGGAGCGCTTGTGGTGGTGGTGGTAGTAGTAGTTCCTGGGGTAGAAGTATGAGCTCTGGTTGTGGTGGTAGGTGTAGTACCTTCTATGGTATAAGTAGGAGCGCTCGTGGTGGTGGTAGGTGTAGTACTGTCTGTGGTATAAGTAGTTGCGCTCGTGGCTCTGGTAGGAGTAGTAGTGTCTGTGGAAGAAGTAGGAGCAATCGTGGTCATGGTAGTGGTAGTTTCTCTGGTAGAAGTAGTAGAGCTCGTGGTGGTGTTAGGAGTAGTACATTCTTTGTTCGAAGTAGGAGCGCTGGTGGTAGTGGTAGGAGTAGTACAGTGTGTGGTAGAAGTAGGAGCACTCGTGTTGCTGGTGGGAGTAGTAGTGACTGTGTTAGAAGTAGGAACACTCGTCTTGGTGGTAGGAGTTGTAGTGTCTGTAGTAGAAGTAGTTGCGCTCGTACTGGTGGTAGGATTAGTCGTTTCTGTGGTAGAAGCAGGAGCGCTCGTGGTGGTGTTAATAGTAGTTAATACTGTGGTCAAATAGGAAAGCTCGTGGTGGTGGTAGGAGTAACAGGGCCGATGGTAGAATTTGGTGCTCTCTTGTTGGAGGTAGGAATAGCAGATTATGTGGTAGAGGTAGGTGCACTCGTGCTGGTGGTAGGACTAGCAGGTTTTGTGTTAGAAGTACGAGCGCTTGTCAAAGTTGTGGCAGTAGTAGTTCCTGGGGTAGAAGTAGGGGCTCTCTTTGTGGTGGTAGGAATAGTTTCTGTGGTAGAAGTAGGAGCCATCATGGGGGTGGTAGGAGTAGTAGTGTCTTTGGTAGAAGTAGTTGTCCTCATGGTGGTGGTAGGACTAGTAGGTTCTGTGGTAGAAGTAGGAGCACTCTTGTTGTTGGTAGGAGTAGTAGATTCTGTGGTAGAAGTAGGATCGACCGTGATGGAGGTAGGTGTAGCAGGGCCTGTGGTAGAAGTAGGTGCTCTCGTGGTGGTGGTAGGAGTAGCAAGTTTTGTGTTAGAAGTAGGAGTGCTTGTCGTAGTTCTGGTAGTAGTAGTTCCTGGGGTAGAAGTAGGGGCTCTTTTTGCGGTGGTAGGAATAGTTTCTGTGGTAGAAGTAGGAGCCGCCATGGGGGTGGTGGGAGTTGTAGTGTCTTTGGTAGAAGTAGTTGTCCTCATGGTGGTGGTAGGACTAGTAATTTCTGTGGTAGAAGTAGGAGCACTCTTGTTGTTGGTAGGAGTAGTAGATTCTGTGGTAGAAGTAGGATCGACTGTGATGGAGGTAGGTGTAGCGGGGCCTGTGGTAGAAGTAGGTGCTCCCGTGGTGGTGGTAGGAGTAGCAGGATTTGTGGTAAAAGTAGTTGAACTCGTGGTGGTGATAGGAGTAGCAGGTTTTGTGGTAGAAGTAGTATCGCCTGTGGTGGTGGTAGGAGTTGCCTGCTCTGTGGGAGAAGTAGGAGTGCTCATGGTTGTGGTAGGGTAGTAGTTTCTTTGGTAGAAGTAGGAGCGCTTGTGGTGGTGCTTGGAGTAGTAGTGACTCTGGTAGAAGTAGGAGCACTAGTGGTTGTGTTAGGAGTAGTATTGTCTGTGGTAGTAGTAGTTGTGCTCGTGTTGGAGGTAGGAGTAGTAGTTTCTGTGGTAGTAGTAGGAGTGCTCTTGTTGGAGGTAGGAGTAGCAGGTTTTTTGTTAGAAGTAGGAGCGCCTGTCGTAGTTGTGGTAGTAGTAGTTAATGGGGTAGTAGTAGGGGCTCTCTTTGTGGTGGTAGGAATAGTTTCTGTGGTAGAAGTAGGAGCCGTCATGGGGGTGGTAGGAGTAGTAGTGTCTTTGGAAGAAGTAGCTGTCCTCATGGTGGTGGTAGGACTAGTAGTTTCGGTGGTAGAAGTAGGAGCATTCTTGTTGTTGGTAGGAGGAGTAGATTCTGTGGTAGAAGTAGGATTGCCCGTGATGGAGGTAGGTGTAGCAGGGCCTGTGGTAGAAGTAGGTGCTCTCGTGGTGGTGGTAGGAGTAGCAGGTTTTTGGTAGTGGTAGGTGCACACGTGGTGGTGGTAGAAGTACTAGTTTCTGTGGTAGAAGTAGGAGCACTCGTGGTGGTAGAAGTAGGCGGGTCAGTGGTAGAAGTAGGTGCTCTCGTGGTGGTGGTAGTATTATTAGTGTCTGTGATAGAAGTAGTGGTGCTCGAAGTGGTAGTATGAGTAATAATGTTTTCGGTAGAAGTATGAGCGCTCGTGGGGTTGGCAGGAGTAGTAGTGTCTCTGGTAGAAGTATGAGCGCTCGTGGTGGTGTTAGGTGTAGTATTCTCTGCGGTAGAAGTAGGAGTGCTCGTTGTGGTTGTAGGAGTAGTAGTTTCTGTGGTAGAAGTCACAATGCTCGCTTTGGTGGTGGGCGTAGCAGTCTCTGTGTTAAAAATAGGAACTCTCGTGGTGGTGGTAGGAGTGGCAGGTTTTGTGGTAAAACTAGTTGCACTCGTGGTGGTGATAGGTGTAGCACGTTTTGTGTTAGAAGTAGTATCGCCTGGGGTGGTGGTAGGAGTTGCATGCTCTGTGGTAGAAATAGGAGTGCTCATGGTTGTGGTAGGGTAGAAGTTTCTTTGGTAGAAGTAGGAGCACTTGTGGTGGTGCTTGGAGTAGTAGTGACTGTGGTAGAAGTACGTACGCTAGTGGTGGGTTTAGGAGTAGTATTGTCTGTGGTAGTGGTAGTGGTGCTCGTGTTGGAGGTAGGAGTAGTAATTTCTGCGGTAGAATTAGGAGTGCCCTTGTTGGTGGTAGGATTAGTAGTATCTGTGGTAGAATCAGGTGCGCTTGTGGTAGTGTTAGTGGTAGTTAATTCTGTGGTAGAAATAGGAAAGCTCGTGGTGTTGGTAGGATTAACAGGGCCTATGGTAGAATTAGGTGCTCTCTTGTTGGAGGTAGGAGGAGCAGATTTTGTGGTAGAGGTAGGTGCACTCGTGGTGGTGGTAGGAGTACTAGTTTCTGTGGTAGAAGTTGGCGCGCTCGTGGTGATGGTAGGAGGAGGCGGGTCAGTGGTAGAAGTAGGTGCTCTCGTGGTGGTGGTAGTATTATTAGTGTCTGTGATAGAAGTAGTGGTGCTTGAAGTGGTAGTAAGAGTAATAATGTTTTTGGTAGAAGTATGAGCGCTCCTGGGGGTGGCTGGAGTAGTAGTGTCTCTGGTAGAAGTATGATTGCTCGTGGTGGTGATAGGAGTAGTATTCTCTGCGGTAGAGTTAGGAGTGCTCGTTGTGGTGGTAGGAGAAGTAGTTTCTGTGGTAGAAGTCACAATGCTCGCGGTGGTGGTGGGAGTAGCAGGGTCTGTGTTAAAAATAGGTGCTCTCGTGGTGGTGGTAGGTGTAGTAGAGTCTGTGGTAAAAGCAGTGGTTCTCGTGGTGGTGGTAGGAGTAGTAATGTCTTTCGTAGTTGTATGAGTGCTCGTGCTCGTGGCAGGAGTAGTAGTTTCTGTGGTAGAAGTAGTTGCACTCGTGGTGGTGGTAGGAGTAGCAGTTTCTGCCTTAGAAGTAGGAGCAGTCGTGGTGGTGGAAGTTGTTGCATGGTCTGTGGTAGAAGTAGGGGAGCTCATAGTGGTGATAAGAGAGGTAGTGTCTGTGGTAGGATCAGGAGCAGTCATAGTGGTGGTAGGAGCAGCAGGACAGGTGGTAGAAGTACGTGCTCTCGTGGTTGTGGTAGGACTAGCAGAGTCTGTGGTAGAAGTAGTTGCAATCATGGTGGTATTAGGAGTAGAAGATTCTGTGGAAGAAGTAGGAGCACACATGGTGGTAGTAGGAGTAGTAGTGTCTCTGGTCAAAGTAGTGGCGCTCGTGGTGATGGTAGGAGTAGCTGTGTCTGTGGTCGAAGTAGGAGCGCTCGTGGTGTTGGTAGGAGTTGTAGTGTCTGTGGTAGAATTAGGATCGCTCGTGGTGGTGGTAGGAGTAGTAGTTTATGTGGTAGAAGTACTTGCGCTCGTGGTGGAGGTAGGAGTAATGTTGTCTGTGGTATAAGTGGGCGTGCTAGTGTTGGTGGTAGGTGATGCACGGTCTGTGGTAGAAATAGCATTGCTCGTGGTGGTGGTAGGAGTAGTAGTGACTTTGGTAGAAGTTGTTGCGCTCATCGTGGAAGTGGTAGTAGTAGTTTCTGTGGTAGGAGTAGGAGTGCTCGTGATAATGGCAGGAGTAGTAGTGTCTGTGCCAGAAGTAGTTGCACTCGTGATGGTGGTAGGAGTCCTAGTGTCTGTGGTAGAAGTAGCTCCGCTCATGGGGGTGGTAGGAATAGTAATTTCTACTGTAGCAGTAGGAGCGCTCGTGGTGCTGTTAGAAGTTGCAGGGCCTGAGGTAGAAATAGGTGCTCTCCGGGTGGTTGTAGGAGTAGCAGGGTCTGTGTTAGAAGGAGTTTCGCTCATGGTGGTGGTAGGAGTAGCATGTTCTGTGTTAGAAGTAGGAGTGCTCGTTGTGCTGGTAGGAGTTGCACAGTCTGTGGTAGAAGTAGGAGTGTTCGTGGTGGTGGTAGGAGTAGTAGTGTCTGTGGTAGAAGTGGGAGTGCCTGTGGTGGTGGTGGGAGTAGTTGTGTCTGTGCTAGAAGGAGGAGCGCTCATCTTGGTGGTAAGTGTAGTGGTGTCTGTGGTAGAATTAGTATTGCTTGTGGTGGTGCTAGGTGTTGCATGTTCTGTGGTAAAAGTAGGAGCGCTCATGGTGGTAGTAGGTAGTAGTTTCTTTGATAGAAATAGGAGCGCTCGCTGTGTTGGTAGGAGTAGTAGAGTCTTTGGTAGAAGTAGGAGCGCTTGTGGTGGTGCTTGGAGTAGTAGTGTCAGTTGTAGAAGTAGGATCTCCCGCGATTGTGGTAGGAGTAGCAGGACCTGTGGTAGAAATAGGTGCTCTCGTGGTGGTGCGAGGAGTAGGAGGTTTTGTGAGAGAAGTAGGAGCGCTCGTGGTGGTGGTGGTAGTAGTAGTTCCTGGGGTAGAAGTATGAGCTCTGGTTGTGGGGCTAGGTGTAGTACCTTCCATGGTATAAGTAGGAGCGCTCGTGGTGGTGGTAGGTGTAGTACTGTCTGTGGTATAAGTAGTTGCGCTCGTGGCTCTGGTAGGAGTAGTAGTGTCTGTGGAAGAAGTAGGAGCAATCGTGGTCATGGTAGCGGTAGTTTCTCTGGTAGAAGTAGTAGAGCTCGTGGTGGTGTTAGGAGTAGTACATTCTTTGTTCGAAGTAGGAGCGCTGGTGGTAGTGGTAGGAGTAGTACAGTCTGTGGTAGAAGTAGGAGCGCTCGTGTTGCTGGTGGGAGTAGTAGTGACTGTGGTAGAAGTAGGAACACTCGTCTTGGTGGTAGGAGTTGTAGTGTCTGTAGTAGAAGTAGTTGCACTCGTACTGGTGGTAGGATTGGTCGTTTCTTTGGTAGAAGCAGGAGCGTTCGTGGTGGTGTTAATAGTAGTTAATACTGTGGTCAAATAGGAAAGCTCGTGGTGGTGGTAGGAGTAACAGGGCCGATGGTAGAATTGGGTGCTCTCTTGTTGGAGGTAGGAATAGCAGATTATGTGGTAGAGGTAGGTGCACTCGTGGTGGTGGTAGGAGTAGCAGGTTTTGTGTTAGAAGTACGAGGGCTTGTCATAGTTGTGGCAGTAGTAGTTCCTGGGGTAGAAGTAGGGGCTCTATTTGTGGTGGTAGGAATAGTTTCTGTGGTAGAAGTAGGAGCCATCATGGGGGTGGTAGGAGTAGTAGTGTCTTTGGTAGAAGTAGTTGTCCTCATGGTGGTGGTAGGACTAGTAGTTTCTGTGGTAGAAGTAGAAGCACTCTTGTTGTTGGTAGGAGTAGTAGATTCTGTGGTAGAAGTAGGATCGACCGTGATGGAGGTAGGTGTAGCAGGGCCTGTGGTAGAAGTAGGTGCTCTCGTGGTGGTGGTAGGAGTAGCAGGTTTTGTGTTAGAAGTACGAGGGCTTGTCATAGTTGTGGCAGTAGTAGTTCCTGGGGTAGAAGTAGGGGCTCTATTTGTGGTGGTAGGAATAGTTTCTGTGGTAGAAGTAGGAGCCATCATGGGGGTGGTAGGAGTAGTAGTGTCTTTGGTAGAAGTAGTTGTCCTCATGGTGGTGGTAGGACTAGTAATTTCTGTGGTAGAAGTAGGAGCACTCTTGTTGTTGGTAGGAGTAGTAGATTCTGTGGTAGAAGTAGGATCGACCGTGATGGAGGTAGGTGTAGCGGGGCCTGTGGTAGAAGTAGGTGCTCCCGTGGTGGTGGTAGGAGTAGCAGGATTTGTGGTAAAAGTAGTTGAACTCGTGGTGGTGATAGGAGTAGCAGGCTTTGTGGTAGAAGTAGTATCGCCTGTGGTGGTGGTAGGAGTTGCATGCTCTGTGGTAGAAATAGGAGTGCTCATGTTTGTGGTAGGGTAGTAGTTTCTTTGGTAGAAGTAGGAGTGCTTGTGGTGGTGTTTGCAGTAGTAGTGACTCTGGTAGAAGTAGGAGCACTAGTGGTTGTGTTAGGAGTAGTATTGTCTGTGGTAGTAGTAGTTGTGCTCGTGTTGGAGGTAGGAGTAGTAGTTTCTGTGGTAGAAGTAGGAGTGCTCTTGTTGGTGGTAGGAGTAGCAGGTATTGTGTTAGAAGTAGGAGCGCCTGTCGTAGTTGTGGTAGTAGTAGTTAATGGGGTAGTAGTAGGGGCTCTCGTTGTGGTGGTAGGAATAGTTTCTGTGGCAGAAGTAGGAGCCCTCATGGCGGTGGTAGGAGTAGTAGTGTCTTTGGTAGAAGTAGTTGTCCTCATGGTGGTGGCAGGACTAGTAGTTTCGGTGGTAGAAGTAGGAGCATTCTTGTTGTTGGTAGGAGGAGTAGATTCTGTGGTAGAAGTAGGATTGCCCGTGATGGAGGTAGGTGTAGCAGGGCCTGTGGTAGAAGTAGGTGCTCTCGTGGTGGTGGTAGGAGTAGCAGGTTTTTGGTAGTGGTAGGTGCACACGTGGTGGTGGTAGAAGTACTAGTTTCTGTGGTAGAAGTAGGAGCACTCGTGGTGGTAGAAGTAGGCGGGTCAGTGGTAGAAGTAGGTGCTCTCGTGGTGGTGGTAGTATTATTAGTGTCTGTGATAGAAGTAGTGGTGCTCGAAGTGGTAGTATGAGTAATAATGTTTTCGGTAGAAGTATGAGCGCTCGTGGGGTTGGCAGGAGTAGTAGTGTCTCTGGTAGAAGTATGAGCGCTCGTGGTGGTGTTAGGTGTAGTATTCTCTGCGGTAGAAGTAGGAGTGCTCGTTGTGGTTGTAGGAGTAGTAGTTTCTGTGGTAGAAGTCACAATGCTCGCTTTGGTGGTGGGCGTAGCAGTCTCTGTGTTAAAAATAGGAACTCTCGTGGTGGTGGTAGGAGTGGCAGGTTTTGTGGTAAAACTAGTTGCACTCGTGGTGGTGATAGGTGTAGCACGTTTTGTGTTAGAAGTAGTATCGCCTGGGGTGGTGGTAGGAGTTTCATGCTCTGTGGTAGAAATAGGAGTGCTCATGGTTGTGGTAGGGTAGAAGTTTCTTTGGTAGAAGTAGGAGCACTTGTGGTGGTGCTTGGAGTAGTAGTGACTGTGGTAGAAGTACGTACGCTAGTGGTGGGTTTAGGAGTAGTATTGTCTGTGGTAGTGGTAGTGGTGCTCGTGTTGGAGGTAGGAGTAGTAATTTCTGCGGTAGAATTAGGAGTGCCCTTGTTGGTGGTAGGATTAGTAGTATCTGTGGTAGAATCAGGTGCGCTTGTGGTAGTGTTAGTGGTAGTTAATTCTGTGGTAGAAATAGGAAAGCTCGTGGTGTTGGTAGGATTAACAGGGCCTATGGTAGAATTAGGTGCTCTCTTGTTGGAGGTAGGAGGAGCAGATTTTGTGGTAGAGGTAGGTGCACTCGTGGTGGTGGTAGGAGTACTAGTTTCTGTGGTAGAAGTTGGCGCGCTCGTGGTGATGGTAGGAGGAGGCGGGTCAGTGGTAGAAGTAGGTGCTCTCGTGGTGGTGGTAGTATTATTAGTGTCTGTGATAGAAGTAGTGGTGCTTGAAGTGGTAGTAAGAGTAATAATGTTTTTGGTAGAAGTATGAGCGCTCCTGGGGGTGGCTGGAGTAGTAGTGTCTCTGGTAGAAGTATGATTGCTCGTGGTGGTGATAGGAGTAGTATTCTCTGCGGTAGAGTTAGGAGTGCTCGTTGTGGTGGTAGGAGAAGTAGTTTCTGTGGTAGAAGTCACAATGCTCGCGGTGGTGGTGGGAGTAGCAGGGTCTGTGTTAAAAATAGGTGCTCTCGTGGTGGTGGTAGGTGTAGTAGAGTCTGTGGTAAAAGCAGTGGTTCTCGTGGTGGTGGTAGGAGTAGTAATGTCTTTCGTAGTTGTATGAGTGCTCGTGCTCGTGGCAGGAGTAGTAGTTTCTGTGGTAGAAGTAGTTGCACTCGTGGTGGTGGTAGGAGTAGCAGTTTCTGCCTTAGAAGTAGGAGCAGTCGTGGTGGTGGAAGTTGTTGCATGGTCTGTGGTAGAAGTAGGGGAGCTCATAGTGGTGATAAGAGAGGTAGTGTCTGTGGTAGGATCAGGAGCAGTCATAGTGGTGGTAGGAGCAGCAGGACAGGTGGTAGAAGTACGTGCTCTCGTGGTTGTGGTAGGACTAGCAGAGTCTGTGGTAGAAGTAGTTGCAATCATGGTGGTATTAGGAGTAGAAGATTCTGTGGAAGAAGTAGGAGCACACATGGTGGTAGTAGGAGTAGTAGTGTCTCTGGTCAAAGTAGTGGCGCTCGTGGTGATGGTAGGAGTAGCTGTGTCTGTGGTCGAAGTAGGAGCGCTCGTGGTGTTGGTAGGAGTTGTAGTGTCTGTGGTAGAATTAGGATCGCTCGTGGTGGTGGTAGGAGTAGTAGTTTATGTGGTAGAAGTACTTGCGCTCGTGGTGGAGGTAGGAGTAATGTTGTCTGTGGTATAAGTGGGCGTGCTAGTGTTGGTGGTAGGTGATGCACGGTCTGTGGTAGAAATAGCATTGCTCGTGGTGGTGGTAGGAGTAGTAGTGACTTTGGTAGAAGTTGTTGCGCTCATCGTGGAAGTGGTAGTAGTAGTTTCTGTGGTAGGAGTAGGAGTGCTCGTGATAATGGCAGGAGTAGTAGTGTCTGTGCCAGAAGTAGTTGCACTCGTGATGGTGGTAGGAGTCCTAGTGTCTGTGGTAGAAGTAGCTCCGCTCGTGGGGGTGGTAGGAATAGTAATTTCTACTGTAGCAGTAGGAGCGCTCGTGGTGCTGTTAGAAGTTGCAGGGCCTGAGGTAGAAATAGGTGCTCTCCGGGTGGTTGTAGGAGTAGCAGGGTCTGTGTTAGAAGGAGTTTCGCTCATGGTGGTGGTAGGAGTAGCATGTTCTGTGTTAGAAGTAGGAGTGCTCGTTGTGCTGGTAGGAGTTGCACAGTCTGTGGTAGAAGTAGGAGTGTTCGTGGTGGTGGTAGGAGTAGTAGTGTCTGTGGTAGAAGTGGGAGTGCCTGTGGTGGTGGTGGGAGTAGTTGTGTCTGTGCTAGAAGGAGGAGCGCTCATCTTGGTGGTAAGTGTAGTGGTGTCTGTGGTAGAATTAGTATTGCTTGTGGTGGTGCTAGGTGTTGCATGTTCTGTGGTAAAAGTAGGAGCGCTCATGGTGGTAGTAGGTAGTAGTTTCTTTGATAGAAATAGGAGCGCTCGCTGTGTTGGTAGGAGTAGTAGAGTCTTTGGTAGAAGTAGGAGCGCTTGTGGTGGTGCTTGGAGTAGTAGTGTCAGTTGTAGAAGTAGGATCTCCCGCGATTGTGGTAGGAGTAGCAGGACCTGTGGTAGAAATAGGTGCTCTCGTGGTGGTGCGAGGAGTAGGAGGTTTTGTGAGAGAAGTAGGAGCGCTCGTGGTGGTGGTGGTAGTAGTAGTTCCTGGGGTAGAAGTATGAGCTCTGGTTGTGGGGCTAGGTGTAGTACCTTCCATGGTATAAGTAGGAGCGCTCGTGGTGGTGGTAGGTGTAGTACTGTCTGTGGTATAAGTAGTTGCGCTCGTGGCTCTGGTAGGAGTAGTAGTGTCTGTGGAAGAAGTAGGAGCAATCGTGGTCATGGTAGCGGTAGTTTCTCTGGTAGAAGTAGTAGAGCTCGTGGTGGTGTTAGGAGTAGTACATTCTTTGTTCGAAGTAGGAGCGCTGGTGGTAGTGGTAGGAGTAGTACAGTCTGTGGTAGAAGTAGGAGCGCTCGTGTTGCTGGTGGGAGTAGTAGTGACTGTGGTAGAAGTAGGAACACTCGTCTTGGTGGTAGGAGTTGTAGTGTCTGTAGTAGAAGTAGTTGCACTCGTACTGGTGGTAGGATTGGTCGTTTCTTTGGTAGAAGCAGGAGCGTTCGTGGTGGTGTTAATAGTAGTTAATACTGTGGTCAAATAGGAAAGCTCGTGGTGGTGGTAGGAGTAACAGGGCCGATGGTAGAATTGGGTGCTCTCTTGTTGGAGGTAGGAATAGCAGATTATGTGGTAGAGGTAGGTGCACTCGTGGTGGTGGTAGGAGTAGCAGGTTTTGTGTTAGAAGTACGAGGGCTTGTCATAGTTGTGGCAGTAGTAGTTCCTGGGGTAGAAGTAGGGGCTCTATTTGTGGTGGTAGGAATAGTTTCTGTGGTAGAAGTAGGAGCCATCATGGGGGTGGTAGGAGTAGTAGTGTCTTTGGTAGAAGTAGTTGTCCTCATGGTGGTGGTAGGACTAGTAGTTTCTGTGGTAGAAGTAGAAGCACTCTTGTTGTTGGTAGGAGTAGTAGATTCTGTGGTAGAAGTAGGATCGACCGTGATGGAGGTAGGTGTAGCAGGGCCTGTGGTAGAAGTAGGTGCTCTCGTGGTGGTGGTAGGAGTAGCAGGTTTTGTGTTAGAAGTACGAGGGCTTGTCATAGTTGTGGCAGTAGTAGTTCCTGGGGTAGAAGTAGGGGCTCTATTTGTGGTGGTAGGAATAGTTTCTGTGGTAGAAGTAGGAGCCATCATGGGGGTGGTAGGACTAGTAATTTCTGTGGTAGAAGTAGGAGCACTCTTGTTGTTGGTAGGAGTAGTAGATTCTGTGGTAGAAGTAGGATCGACCGTGATGGAGGTAGGTGTAGCGGGGCCTGTGGTAGAAGTAGGTGCTCCCGTGGTGGTGGTAGGAGTAGCAGGATTTGTGGTAAAAGTAGTTGAACTCGTGGTGGTGATAGGAGTAGCAGGCTTTGTGGTAGAAGTAGTATCGCCTGTGGTGGTGGTAGGAGTTGCATGCTCTGTGGTAGAAATAGGAGTGCTCATGTTTGTGGTAGGGTAGTAGTTTCTTTGGTAGAAGTAGGAGTGCTTGTGGTGGTGTTTGCAGTAGTAGTGACTCTGGTAGAAGTAGGAGCACTAGTGGTTGTGTTAGGAGTAGTATTGTCTGTGGTAGTAGTAGTTGTGCTCGTGTTGGAGGTAGGAGTAGTAGTTTCTGTGGTAGAAGTAGGAGTGCTCTTGTTGGTGGTAGGAGTAGCAGGTATTGTGTTAGAAGTAGGAGCGCCTGTCGTAGTTGTGGTAGTAGTAGTTAATGGGGTAGTAGTAGGGGCTCTCGTTGTGGTGGTAGGAATAGTTTCTGTGGCAGAAGTAGGAGCCCTCATGGCGGTGGTAGGAGTAGTAGTGTCTTTGGTAGAAGTAGTTGTCCTCATGGTGGTGGCAGGACTAGTAGTTTCGGTGGTAGAAGTAGGAGCATTCTTGTTGTTGGTAGGAGGAGTAGATTCTGTGGTAGAAGTAGGATTGCCCGTGATGGAGGTAGGTGTAGCAGGGCCTGTGGTAGAAGTAGGTGCTCTCGTGGTGGTGGTAGGTGTAGCAGGTTTTTGGTAGTGGTAGGTGCACACGTGGTGGTGGTAGAAGTACTAGTTTCTGTGGTAGAAGTAGGAGCACTCGTGGTGGTAGAAGTAGGCGGGTCAGTGGTAGAAGTAGGTGCTCTCGTGCTGGTGGTAGTATTATTAGTGTCTGTGATAGAAGTAGTGGTGCTCGAAGTGGTAGTATGAGTAATAATGTTTTCGGTAGAAGTATGAGTGCTCGTGGGGTTGGCAGGAGTAGTAGTGTCTCTGGTAGAAGTATGAGCGCTCGTGGTGGTGTTAGGTGTAGTATTCTCTGCGGTAGAAGTAGGAGTGCTCGTTGTGGTTGTAGGAGTAGTAGTTTCTGTGGTAGAAGTCACAATGCTCGCGGTGGTGGTGGGAGTAGCAGTCTCTGTGTTAAAAACAGGTGGTCTCGTGGTGGTGGTAGGAGTGGCAGGTTTTGTGGTAAAAGTAGTTGCACTCGTGGTGGTGATAAGTGTAGCACGTTTTGTGTTAGAAGTAGTATCGCCTGGGGTGGTGGTAGGAGTTGCATGCTCTGTGGTAGAAATAGGAGTGCTCATGGTTGTGGTAGGGTGGTAGTTTCTTTGGTAGAAGTAGGAGCACTTGTGGTGGTGCTTGGAGTAGTAGTGACTGTGGTAGAAGTACGTTCGCTAGTGGTGGGGTTAGGAGTAGTATTGTCTGTGGTAGTGGTAGTGGTGCTCGTGTTGGAGGTAGGAGTAGTAATTTCTGTGGTAGAATTAGGAGTGCCCTTGTTGGTGGTAGGATTAGTAGTATCTGTGGTAGAAGCAGGAGCGCTTGTGGTGGTGTTAGTGGTAGTTAATTCTGTGGTAGAAATAGGAAAGCTCGTGGTGTTGGTAGGAGTAACAGGGCCTATGGTAGAATTAGGGGCTCTCTTGTTGGAGGTAGGAGTAGCAGATCTTGTGGTAGAGGTAGGTGCACTCGTGGTGGTGGTAGGAGTACTAGTTTCTGTGGTAGAAGCAGGAGCGCTCGTGGTGATGGTAGGAGGAGGCGGGTCAGTGGTAGAAGTAGGTGCTCTCGTGGTGGTGGTAGTATTATTAGTGTCTGTGATAGAAGTAGTGGTGCTTGAAGTGGTAGTAAGAGTAATAATGTTTTTGGTAGAAGTATGAGCGCTCCTGGGGGTGGCTGGAGTAGTAGTGTCTGTGGTAGAAGTATGAGCGCTCGTGGTGGTGATAGGAGTAGTATTCTCTGTAGTAGAGTTAGGAGTGCTCGTTGTGGTGGTAGGAGAAGTAATTTCTGTGGTAGAAGTCACAGTGCTCGCAGTGGTGGTGGGAGTAGCAGGGTCTGTGTTACAAATAGGTGCTCTCGTGGTGGTGGTAGGTGTAGTAGAGTCGGTGGTAAAAGCAGTGGTTCTCATGGTGGTGGTAGGAGTAGTAATGTCTTTCGTAGTTGTATGAGTGCTCGTGCTCGTGGCAGGAGTTGTAGTTTCTGTGGTAGAAGTAGTTGAACTCGTGGTGGTGGTAGGAGTAGCAGTTTCTGCCTTAGAAGTAGGAGCAGTCGTGGTGGTGGAAGTTGTTGCATGGTCTGTGGTAGAAGTAGGGGAGCTCATAGTGGTGATAAGAGAGGTAGTGTCTGTGGTAGGATTAGGAGCGGTCATAGTGGTGGTAGGAGCAGCAGGACAGGTGGAAGAAGTACGTGCTCTCGTGGTTGTGGTAGGACTGGCAGGGTCTGTGGTAGAAGTAGTTGCAATCATGGTGGTATTAGGAGTAGAAGATTCTGTGGAAGAAGTAGGAGCACACATGGTGGTAGTAGGAGTAGTAGTGTCTCTGGTCAAAGTAGTGGCGCTCGTGGTGATGGTAGGAGTAGCTGTGTCTGTGGTCGAAGTAGGAGTGCTCGTGGTGTTGGTAGGAGTTGTAGTGTCTGTGGTAGAATTAGGATCGCTCGTGGTGGTGGTAGGAGTAGTAGTTTATGTGGTAGAAGTACTTGCGCTCGTGGTGGAGGTAGGAGTAATGTTGTCTGTGGTATAAGTGGGCGTGCTAGTGTTGGTGGTAGGTGTTGCACGGTCTGTGGTAGAAGTAGCAGTGCTCGTGGTGGTGGTAGGAGTAGTAGTGACTTTGGTAGAAGTTGTTGCGCTCATCGTGGAAGTGGTAGTAGTAGTTTCTGTGGTAGGAGTAGGAGTGCTCGTGATAATGGCAGGAGTAGTAGTGTCTGTGCCAGAAGTAGTTGCACTCGTGATGGTGGTAGGAGTCCTAGTGTCTGTGGTAGAAGTAGCTCCGCTCGTGGCGGTGGTAGGAATAGTAATTTCTACTGTAGCAGTAGGAGCGCTCGTGCTGCTGTTAGAAGTTGCAGGGCCTGAGGGAGAAATAGGTGCTCTCCTGGTGGTTGTAGGAGTAGCAGGGTCTGTGTTAGAAGTAGTTTCGCTCATGGTGGTGGTAGGAGTAGCATGTTCTGTGTTAGAAGTAGGAGTGCTCGTTGTGCTGGTAGGAGTTGCACAGTCTGTGGTAGAAGTAGGAGTGTTCGTGGTGGTGGTAGGAGTAGTAGTGTCTGTGGTAGAAGTGGGAGTGCCTGTGGTGGTGGTGGGAGTAGTTGTGTCTGTGCTAGAAGGAGGAGCGCTCATCTTGGTGGTAAGTGTAGTGGTGTCTGTGGTAGAATTAGTATTGCTTGTGGTGGTGCTAGGTGTTGCATGTTCTGTGGTAAAAGTAGGAGTGCTCATGGTGGTGGTAGGTAGTAGTTTCTTTGATAGAAGTAGGAGCGCTCGCTGTGTTGGTAGGAGTAGTAGAGTCTTTGGTAGAAGTAGGAGCGCTTGTGGTGGTGCTTGGAGTAGTAGTGTCAGTTGTAGAAGTAGGATCTCCCGCGATTGTGGTAGGAGTAGCAGGACCTGTGGTAGAAATAGGTGCTCTCGTGGTGGTGCGAGGAGTAGGAGGTTTTGTGAGAGAAGTAGGAGCGCTTGTGGTGGTGGTGGTAGTAGTAGTTCCTGGGGTAGAAGTATGAGCTCTGGTTGTGGTGGTAGGTGTAGTACCTTCTATGGTATAAGTAGGAGAGCTCGTGGTGGTGGTAGGTGTAGTACTGTCTGTGGTATAAGTAGTTGCGCTCCTGGCTCTGGTAGGAGTAGTAGTGTCTGTGGAAGAAGTAGGAGCAATCGTGGTCATGGTAGTGGTAGTTTCTCTGGTAGAAGTAGTAGAGCTCGTGGTGGTGTTAGGAGTAGTACATTCTTTGTTCGAAGTAGGAGCGCTGGTGGTAGTGGTAGGAGTAGTACAGTGTGTGGTAGAAGTAGGAGCACTCGTGTTGCTGGTGGGAGTAGTAGTGACTGTGTTAGAAGTAGGAACACTCGTCTTGGTGGTAGGAGTTGTAGTGTCTGTAGTAGAAGTAGTTGCGCTCGTACTGGTTGTAGGATTAGTCGTTTCTGTGGTAGAAGCAGGAGCGCTCGTGGTGGTGTTAATAGTAGTTAATACTTTGGTCAAATAGGAAAGCTCGTGGTGGTGGTAGGAGTAACAGGGCCGATGGTAGAATTGGGTGCTCTCTTGTTGGAGGTAGGAATAGCAGATTATGTGGTAGAGGTAGGTGCACTCGTGGTGGTGGTAGGACTAGCAGGTTTTGTGTTAGAAGTACGAGCGCTTGTCATAGTTGTGGCAGTAGTAGTTCCTGGGGTAGAAGTAGGGGCTCTCTTTGTGGTGGTAGGAATAGTTTCTGTGGTAGAAGTAGGAGCCATCATGGGGGTGGTAGGAGTAGTAGTGTCTTTGGTAGAAGTAGTTGTCCTCATGGTGGTGGTAGGACTAGTAGGTTCTGTGGTAGAAGTAGGAGCACTCTTGTTGTTGGTAGGAGTAGTAGATTCTGTGGTAGAAGTAGGATCGACCGTGATGGAGGTAGGTGTAGCAGGGCCTGTGGTAGAAGTAGGTGCTCTCGTGGTGGTGGTAGGAGTAGCAGGTTTTGTGTTAGAAGTAGGAGTGCTTGTTGTAGTTTTGGTAGTAGTAGTTCCTGGGGTAGAAGTAGGGGCTCTTTTTGTGGTGGTAGGAATAGGTTCTGTGGTAGAAGTAGGAGCCGCCATGGGGGTGGTGGGAGTTGTAGTGTCTTTGGTAGAAGTAGTTGTCCTCATGGTGGTGGTAGGACTAGTAATTTCTGTGGTAGAAGTAGGAGCACTCTTGTTGTTGGTAGGAGTAGTAGATTCTGTGGTAGAAGTAGGATCGACCGTGATGGAGGTAGGTGCAGCGGGGCCTGTGGTAGAAGTAGGTGCTCCCGTGGTGGTGGTAGGAGTAGCAGGATTTGTGGTAAAAGTAGTTGAACTCGTGGTGGTGATAGGAGTAGCAGGCTTTGTGGTAGAAGTAGTATCGCCTGTGGTGGTGGTAGGAGTTGCCTGCTCTGTGGTAGAAGTAGGAGTGCTCATGTTTGTGGTAGGGTAGTAGTTTCTTTGGTAGAAGTAGGAGCGCTTGTGGTGGTGCTTGGAGTGGTAGTGACTCTGGTAGAAGTAGGAGCACTAGTGGTTGTGTTAGGAGTAGTATTGTCTGTGGTAGTACTAGTTGTGCTCGTGTTGGAGGTAGGAGTAGTAGTTTCTGTGGTAGAAGTAGGAGTGCTCTTGTTGGAGGTAGGAGTAGCAGGTTTTGTGTTAGAAGTACGAGCGCTTGTCATAGTTGTGGCAGTAGTAGTTCCTGGGGTAGAAGTAGGGGCTCTCTTTGTGGTGGTAGGAATAGTTTCTGTGGTAGAAGTAGGAGCCATCATGGGGGTGGTAGGAGTAGTAGTGTCTTTGGTAGAAGTAGTTGTCCTCATGGTGGTGGTAGGACTAGTAGGTTCTGTGGTAGAAGTAGGAGCACTCTTGTTGTTGGTAGGAGTAGTCGATTCTGTGGTAGAAGTAGGATCGACCGTGATGGAGGTAGGTGTAGCGGGGCCTGTGGTAGAAGTAGGTGTTCCCGTGGTGGTGGTAGGAGTAGCAGGATTTGTGGTAAAAGTAGTTGAACTCGTGGTGGTGATAGGAGTAGCAGGCTTTGTGGTAGAAGTAGTATCGCCTGTGGTGGTGGTAGGAGTTGCCTGCTCTGTGGTAGAAGTAGGAGTGCTCATGTTTGTGGTAGGGTAGTAGTTTCTTTGGTAGAAGTAGGAGCGCTTGTGGTGGTGATTGGAATAGTAGTGACTCTGGTAGAAGTAGGAGCACTAGTGGTTGTGTAAGGAGTAGTATTGTCTGTGGTAGTAGTAGTTGTGCTCGTGTTGGAGGTAGGAGTAGTAGTTTCTGTGGTAGAAGTAGGAGTGCTCTTGTTGGTGGTAGGAGTAGCAGGTATTGTGTTAGAAGTAGGAGCGCCTGTCGTAGTTGTGGTAGTAGTAGTTAATGGGGTAGTAGTAGGGGCTCTCTTTGTGGTGGTAGGAATAGTTTCTGTGGTAGAATTAGGAGCCGTCATGGCGGTGGTAGGAGTATTAGTATCTTTGGTAGAAGTAGTTGTCCTCATGGTGGTGGTAGGACTAGTAGTTTCGGTGGTAGAAGTAGGAGCATTCTTGTTGTTGGTAGGAGGAGTAGATTCTGTGGTAGGAGTAGGATTGCCCGTGATGGAGGTAGGTGTAGCAGGGTCTGTGGTAGAAGTAGGTGCTCTCGTGGTGGTGGTAGGAGTAGCAGGTTTTTGGTAGTGGTAGGTGCACACGTGGTGGTGGTAGAAGTACTAGTTTCTGTGGTAGAAGTAGGAGCACTCGTGGTGGTAGAAGTAGGCGGGTCAGTGGTAGAAGTAGGTGCTCTCGTGGTGGTGGTAGTATTATTAGTGTCTGTGATAGAAGTAGTGGTGCTCGAAGTGGTAGTATGAGTAATAATGTTTTCGGTAGAAGTATGAGCGCTCGTGGGGTTGGAAGGAGTAGTAGTGTCTCTGGTACAAGTATGAGCGCTCGTGGTGGTGTTAGGTGTAGTATACTCTGCGGTAGAAGTAGGAGTGCTCGTTGTGGTTGTAGGAGTAGTAGTTTCTGTGGTAGAAGTCACAATGCTCGCGGTGGTGGTGGGAGTAGCAGTCTCTGTGTTAAAAATAGGAACTCTCGTGGTGGTGGTAGGAGTGGCAGGTTTTGTGGTAAAAGTAGTTGCACTCGTGGTGGTGATAGGTGTAGCACGTTTTGTGTTAGAAGTAGTATCGCCTGGGGTGGTGGTAGGAGTTGCATGCTCTGTGGTAGAAATAGGAGTGCTCATGGTTGTGGTAGGGGAGTAGTTTCTTTGGTAGAAGTAGGAGCACTTGTGGTGGTGCTTGGAGTAGTAGTGACTGTGGTAGAAGTACGTTCGCTAGTGGTGGGGTTAGGAGTAGTATTGTCTGTGGTAGTGGTAGTGGTGCTCGTGTTGGAGGTAGGAGTAGTAATTTCTGCGGTAGAATTAGGAGTGCCCTTGTTGGTGGTAGGATTAGTAGTATCTGTGGTAGAAGCAGGAGCGCTTGTGGTGGTGTTAGTGGTAGTTAATTCTGTGGTAGAAATAGGAAAGCTCGTGGTGTTGGTAGGAGTAACAGGGCCTATGGTAGAATTAGGTGCTCTCTTGTTGGAGGTAGGAGTAGCAGATTTTGTGGTAGAGGTAGGTGCACTCGTGGTGGTGGTAGGAGTACTAGTTTCTGTGGTAGAATTAGGAGCACTCATGGTGAGGGTAGGAGGAGGCGGGTCAGTGGTAGAAGTAGGTGCTCTCGTGGTGCTGGTAGTATTATTAGTGTCTGTGATAGAAGTAGTGGTGCTTGAAGTGGTAGTAAGAGTAATAATGTTTTTGGTAGAAGTATGAGCGCTCCCGGGGGTGGCTGGAGTAGTAGTGTCTCTGGTAGAAGTATGAGCGCTCGTGGTGGTGATAGGAGTAGTATTCTCTGCGGTAGAGTTAGGACTGCTCGTTGTGGTGGTAGGAGAAGTAGTTTCTGTGGTAGAAGTCACAATGCTCGCGGTGGTGGTGGGAGTAGCAGGGTCTGTGTTACAAATAGGTGCTCTCGTGGTGGTGGTAGGTGTAGTAGAGTCTGTGGTAAAAGCAGTGGTTCTCGTGGTGGTGGTAGGAGTAGTAATGTCTTTCGTAGTTGTATGAGTGCTCGTGCTCGTGGCAGGAGTAGTAGTTTCTGTGGTAGAAGTAGTTGCACTTGTGGTGGTGGTAGGAGTAGCAGTTTCTGCCTTAGAAATAGGAGCAGTCGTGGTGGTGGAAGTTGTTGCATGGTCTGTGGTAGAAGTAGGGGAGCTCATAGTGGTGATAAGAGAGGTAGTGTCTGTGGTAGGATTAGGAGCGATCATAGTGGTGGTAGGAGCAGCAGGACAGGTGGTAGAAGTACGTGCTCTCGTGGTTGTGGTAGGACTAGCAGGGTCTGTGGTAGAAGTAGTTGCAATCATGGTGGTATTAGGAGTAGAAGATTCTGTGGAAGAAGTAGGAGCACACATGGTGATAGTAGGAGTAGTAGTGTCTCTGGTCAAAGTAGTGGCGCTCGTGGTGATGGTAGGAGTAGCTGTGTCTGTGGTCGAAGTAGGAGCGCTCGTGGTGTTGGTAGGAGTTGTAGTGTCTGTGGTAGAATTAGGATCGCTCGTGGTGGTGGTAGGAGTAGTAGTTTATGTGGTGGAAGTACTTGCGCTCGTGGTGGATGTAGGAGTAATGTTGTCTGTGGTATAAGTGGGCGTGCTAGTGTTGGTGGTAGGTGTCGCTTGGTCTGTGGTAGAAGTAGCAGTGCTCGTGGTGGTGGTAGGAGTAGTAGTGACTTTGGTAGAAGTTGTTGCGCTCATCGTGGAAGTGGTAGTAGTAGTTTCTGTAGTAGGAGTAGGAGTGCTCGTGATAATGGCAGGAGTAGTAGTGTCTGTGCCAGAAGTAGTTGCACTCGTGATGGTGGTAGGAGTCCTAGTGTCTGTGGTAGAAGTAGCTCCGCTTGTGGGGGTGGTAGGAATAGTAATTTCTACTGTAGCAGTAGGAGCGCTCGTGGTGCTGTTAGAAGTTGCAGGGCCTGAGGTAGAAATAGGTGCTCTCCTGGTGGTTGTAGGAGTAGCAGGGTCTGTGTTAGAAATAGTTTCGCTCATGGTGGTGGTAGGAGTAGTATGTTCTGTGTTAGAAGTAAGAGTGCTCGTTGTGCTGGTAGGAGTTGCACAGTCTGTGGTAGAAGTGGGCGTGTTCGTGGTGGTGTTAGGAGTAGTAGTGTCTGTGGTAGAAGTGGGAGTGCCTGTGGTGGTGGTGGGAGTAGTTGTGTCTGTGCTAGAAGGAGGAGCGCTCATCTTGGTGGTAAGTGTAGTGGTGTCTGTGGTAGAGTTAGTATTGCTTGTGGTGGTGCTAGGTGTTGCATGTTCTGTGGTAAAAGTAGGAGTGCTCATGGTGGTGGTAGGTAGTAGTTTCTTTGATAGAAGTAGGAGCGCTTGCTGTGTTGGTAGGAGTAGTAGAGTCTTTGGTAGAAGTAGGAGCGCTTGTGGTGGTGCTTGGAGTAGTAGTGTCAGTTGTAGAAGTAGGATCTCACGCGATTGTGGTAGGAGTAGCAGGACCTGTGGTAGAAATAGGTGCTCTCGTGGTGGTGCGAGGAGTAGGAGGTTTTGTGAGAGAAGTAGGAGCGCTTGTGGTGGTGGTGGTAGTAGTAGTTCCTGGGGTAGAAGTATGAGCTCTGGTTGTGGTGGTAGGTGTAGTACCTTCTATGGTATAAGTAGGAGCGCTCGTGATGGTGGTAGGTGTAGTACTGTCTGTGGTATAAGTAGTTGCGCTCGTGGCTCAGGTAGGAGTAGTAGTGTCTGTGGAAGAAGTAGGAGCAATCGTGTTGCTGGTGGGAGTAGTAGTGACTGTGTTAGAAGTAGGAACACTCGTCTTGGTGGTAGGAGTTGTAGTGTCTGTAGTAGAAGTAGTTGCGCTCGTACTGGTTGTAGGATTAGTCGTTTCTGTGGTAGAAGCAGGAGCGCTCGTGGTGGTGTTAATAGTAGTTAATACTTTGGTCAAATAGGAAAGCTCGTGGTGGTGGTAGGAGTAACAGGGCCGATGGTAGAATTGGGTGCTCTCTTGTTGGAGGTAGGAATAGCAGATTATGTGGTAGAGGTAGGTGCACTCGTGGTGGTGGTAGGACTAGCAGGTTTTGTGTTAGAAGTACGAGCGCTTGTCATAGTTGTGGCAGTAGTAGTTCCTGGGGTAGAAGTAGGGGCTCTCTTTGTGGTGGTAGGAATAGTTTCTGTGGTAGAAGTAGGAGCCATCATGGGGGTGGTAGGAGTAGTAGTGTCTTTGGTAGAAGTAGTTGTCCTCATGGTGGTGGTAGGACTAGTAGGTTCTGTGGTAGAAGTAGGAGCACTCTTGTTGTTGGTAGGAGTAGTAGATTCTGTGGTAGAAGTAGGATCGACCGTGATGGAGGTAGGTGTAGCAGGGCCTGTGGTAGAAGTAGGTGCTCTCGTGGTGGTGGTAGGAGTAGCAGGTTTTGTGTTAGAAGTAGGAGTGCTTGTTGTAGTTTTGGTAGTAGTAGTTCCTGGGGTAGAAGTAGGGGCTCTTTTTGTGGTGGTAGGAATAGTTTCTGTGGTAGAAGTAGGAGCCGCCATGGGGGTGGTGGGAGTTGTAGTGTCTTTGGTAGAAGTAGTTGTCCTCATGGTGGTGGTAGGACTAGTAATTTCTGTGGTAGAAGTAGGAGCACTCTTGTTGTTGGTAGGAGTAGTAGATTCTGTGGTAGAAGTAGGATCGACCGTGATGGAGGTAGGTGCAGCGGGGCCTGTGGTAGAAGTAGGTGCTCCCGTGGTGGTGGTAGGAGTAGCAGGATTTGTGGTAAAAGTAGTTGAACTCGTGGTGGTGATAGGAGTAGCAGGCTTTGTGGTAGAAGTAGTATCGCCTGTGGTGGTGGTAGGAGTTGCCTGCTCTGTGGTAGAAGTAGGAGTGCTCATGTTTGTGGTAGGGTAGTAGTTTCTTTGGTAGAAGTAGGAGCGCTTGTGGTGGTGCTTGGAGTGGTAGTGACTCTGGTAGAAGTAGGAGCACTAGTGGTTGTGTTAGGAGTAGTATTGTCTGTGGTAGTACTAGTTGTGCTCGTGTTGGAGGTAGGAGTAGTAGTTTCTGTGGTAGAAGTAGGAGTGCTCTTGTTGGAGGTAGGAGTAGCAGGTTTTGTGTTAGAAGTACGAGCGCTTGTCATAGTTGTGGCAGTAGTAGTTCCTGGGGTAGAAGTAGGGGCTCTCTTTGTGGTGGTAGGAATAGTTTCTGTGGTAGAAGTAGGAGCCATCATGGGGGTGGTAGGAGTAGTAGTGTCTTTGGTAGAAGTAGTTGTCCTCATGGTGGTGGTAGGACTAGTAGGTTCTGTGGTAGAAGTAGGAGCACTCTTGTTGTTGGTAGGAGTAGTCGATTCTGTGGTAGAAGTAGGATCGACCGTGATGGAGGTAGGTGTAGCGGGGCCTGTGGTAGAAGTAGGTGCTCCCGTGGTGGTGGTAGGAGTAGCAGGATTTGTGGTAAAAGTAGTTGAACTCGTGGTGGTGATAGGAGTAGCAGGCTTTGTGGTAGAAGTAGTATCGCCTGTGGTGGTGGTAGGAGTTGCCTGCTCTGTGGTAGAAGTAGGAGTGCTCATGTTTGTGGTAGGGTAGTAGTTTCTTTGGTAGAAGTAGGAGCGCTTGTGGTGGTGATTGGAGTAGTAGTGACTCTGGTAGAAGTAGGAGCACTAGTGGTTGTGTAAGGAGTAGTATTGTCTGTGGTAGTAGTAGTTGTGCTCGTGTTGGAGGTAGGAGTAGTAGTTTCTGTGGTAGAAGTAGGAGTGCTCTTGTTGGTGGTAGGAGTAGCAGGTATTGTGTTAGAAGTAGGAGCGCCTGTCGTAGTTGTGGTAGTAGTAGTTAATGGTGTAGTAGTAGGGGCTCTCTTTGTGGTGGTAGGAATAGTTTCTGTGGTAGAATTAGGAGCCGTCATGGCGGTGGTAGGAGTATTAGTATCTTTGGTAGAAGTAGTTGTCCTCATGGTGGTGGTAGGACTAGTAGTTTCGGTGGTAGAAGTAGGAGCATTCTTGTTGTTGGTAGGAGGAGTAGATTCTGTGGTAGGAGTAGGATTGCCCGTGATGGAGGTAGGTGTAGCAGGGCCTGTGGTAGAAGTAGGTGCTCTCGTGGTGGTGGTAGGAGTAGCAGGTTTTTGGTAGTGGTAGGTGCACACGTGGTGGTGGTAGAAGTACTAGTTTCTGTGGTAGAAGTAGGAGCACTCGTGGTGGTAGAAGTAGGCGGGTCAGTGGTAGAAGTAGGTGCTCTCGTGGTGGTGGTAGTATTATTAGTGTCTGTGATAGAAGTAGTGGTGCTCGAAGTGGTAGTATGAGTAATAATGTTTTCGGTAGAAGTATGAGCGCTCGTGGGGTTGGAAGGAGTAGTAGTGTCTCTGGTACAAGTATGAGCGCTCGTGGTGGTGTTAGGTGTAGTATACTCTGCGGTAGAAGTAGGAGTGCTCGTTGTGGTTGTAGGAGTAGTAGTTTCTGTGGTAGAAGTCACAATGCTCGCGGTGGTGGTGGGAGTAGCAGTCTCTGTGTTAAAAATAGGAACTCTCGTGGTGGTGGTAGGAGTGGCAGGTTTTGTGGTAAAAGTAGTTGCACTCGTGGTGGTGATAGGTGTAGCACGTTTTGTGTTAGAAGTAGTATCGCCTGGGGTGGTGGTAGGAGTTGCATGCTCTGTGGTAGAAATAGGAGTGCTCATGGTTGTGGTAGGGGAGTAGTTTCTTTGGTAGAAGTAGGAGCACTTGTGGTGGTGCTTGGAGTAGTAGTGACTGTGGTAGAAGTACGTTCGCTAGTGGTGGGGTTAGGAGTAGTATTGTCTGTGGTAGTGGTAGTGGTGCTCGTGTTGGAGGTAGGAGTAGTAATTTCTGCGGTAGAATTAGGAGTGCCCTTGTTGGTGGTAGGATTAGTAGTATCTGTGGTAGAAGCAGGAGCGCTTGTGGTGGTGTTAGTGGTAGTTAATTCTGTGGTAGAAATAGGAAAGCTCGTGGTGTTGGTAGGAGTAACAGGGCCTATGGTAGAATTAGGTGCTCTCTTGTTGGAGGTAGGAGTAGCAGATTTTGTGGTAGAGGTAGGTGCACTCGTGGTGGTGGTAGGAGTACTAGTTTCTGTGGTAGAATTAGGAGCACTCATGGTGAGGGTAGGAGGAGGCGGGTCAGTGGTAGAAGTAGGTGCTCTCGTGGTGCTGGTAGTATTATTAGTGTCTGTGATAGAAGTAGTGGTGCTTGAAGTGGTAGTAAGAGTAATAATGTTTTTGGTAGAAGTATGAGCGCTCCCGGGGGTGGCTGGAGTAGTAGTGTCTCTGGTAGAAGTATGAGCGCTCGTGGTGGTGATAGGAGTAGTATTCTCTGCGGTAGAGTTAGGACTGCTCGTTGTGGTGGTAGGAGAAGTAGTTTCTGTGGTAGAAGTCACAATGCTCGCGGTGGTGGTGGGAGTAGCAGGGTCTGTGTTACAAATAGGTGCTCTCGTGGTGGTGGTAGGTGTAGTAGAGTCTGTGGTAAAAGCAGTGGTTCTCGTGGTGGTGGTAGGAGTAGTAATGTCTTTCGTAGTTGTATGAGTGCTCGTGCTCGTGGCAGGAGTAGTAGTTTCTGTGGTAGAAGTAGTTGCACTTGTGGTGGTGGTAGGAGTAGCAGTTTCTGCCTTAGAAATAGGAGCAGTCGTGGTGGTGGAAGTTGTTGCATGGTCTGTGGTAGAAGTAGGGGAGCTCATAGTGGTGATAAGAGAGGTAGTGTCTGTGGTAGGATTAGGAGCGATCATAGTGGTGGTAGGAGCAGCAGGACAGGTGGTAGAAGTACGTGCTCTCGTGGTTGTGGTAGGACTAGCAGGGTCTGTGGTAGAAGTAGTTGCAATCATGGTGGTATTAGGAGTAGAAGATTCTGTGGAAGAAGTAGGAGCACACATGGTGATAGTAGGAGTAGTAGTGTCTCTGGTCAAAGTAGTGGCGCTCGTGGTGATGGTAGGAGTAGCTGTGTCTGTGGTCGAAGTAGGAGCGCTCGTGGTGTTGGTAGGAGTTGTAGTGTCTGTGGTAGAATTAGGATCGCTCGTGGTGGTGGTAGGAGTAGTAGTTTATGTGGTGGAAGTACTTGCGCTCGTGGTGGATGTAGGAGTAATGTTGTCTGTGGTATAAGTGGGCGTGCTAGTGTTGGTGGTAGGTGTCGCTTGGTCTGTGGTAGAAGTAGCAGTGCTCGTGGTGGTGGTAGGAGTAGTAGTGACTTTGGTAGAAGTTGTTGCGCTCATCGTGGAAGTGGTAGTAGTAGTTTCTGTAGTAGGAGTAGGAGTGCTCGTGATAATGGCAGGAGTAGTAGTGTCTGTGCCAGAAGTAGTTGCACTCGTGATGGTGGTAGGAGTCCTAGTGTCTGTGGTAGAAGTAGCTCCGCTTGTGGGGGTGGTAGGAATAGTAATTTCTACTGTAGCAGTAGGAGCGCTCGTGGTGCTGTTAGAAGTTGCAGGGCCTGAGGTAGAAATAGGTGCTCTCCTGGTGGTTGTAGGAGTAGCAGGGTCTGTGTTAGAAATAGTTTCGCTCATGGTGGTGGTAGGAGTAGTATGTTCTGTGTTAGAAGTAGGAGTGCTCGTTGTGCTGGTAGGAGTTGCACAGTCTGTGGTAGAAGTGGGCGTGTTCGTGGTGGTGTTAGGAGTAGTAGTGTCTGTGGTAGAAGTGGGAGTGCCTGTGGTGGTGGTGGGAGTAGTTGTGTCTGTGCTAGAAGGAGGAGCGCTCATCTTGGTGGTAAGTGTAGTGGTGTCTGTGGTAGAGTTAGTATTGCTTGTGGTGGTGCTAGGTGTTGCATGTTCTGTGGTAAAAGTAGGAGTGCTCATGGTGGTGGTAGGTAGTAGTTTCTTTGATAGAAGTAGGAGCGCTTGCTGTGTTGGTAGGAGTAGTAGAGTCTTTGGTAGAAGTAGGAGCGCTTGTGGTGGTGCTTGGAGTAGTAGTGTCAGTTGTAGAAGTAGGATCTCACGCGATTGTGGTAGGAGTAGCAGGACCTGTGGTAGAAATAGGTGCTCTCGTGGTGGTGCGAGGAGTAGGAGGTTTTGTGAGAGAAGTAGGAGCGCTTGTGGTGGTGGTGGTAGTAGTAGTTCCTGGGGTAGAAGTATGAGCTCTGGTTGTGGTGGTAGGTGTAGTACCTTCTATGGTATAAGTAGGAGCGCTCGTGATGGTGGTAGGTGTAGTACTGTCTGTGGTATAAGTAGTTGCGCTCGTGGCTCAGGTAGGAGTAGTAGTGTCTGTGGAAGAAGTAGGAGCAATCGTGTTGCTGGTGGGAGTAGTAGTGACTGTGTTAGAAGTAGGAACACTCGTCTTGGTGGTAGGAGTTGTAGTGTCTGTAGTAGAAGTAGTTGCGCTCGTACTGGTGGTAGGATTAGTCGTTTCTGTGGTAGAAGCAGGAGCGCTCGTGGTGGTGTTAATAGTAGTTAATACTGTGGTCAAATAGGAAAGCTCGTGGTGGTGGTAGGAGTAACAGGGCCGATGGTAGAATTGGGTGCTCTCTTGTTGGAGGTAGGAATAGCAGATTATGTGGTAGAGGTAGGTGCACTCGTGGTGGTGGTAGGAGTAGCAGGTTTTGTGTTAGAAGTACGAGCGCTTGTCATAGTTGTGGCAGTAGTAGTTCCTGGGGTAGAAGTAGGGGCTCTATTTGTGGTGGTAGGAATAGTTTCTGTGGTAGAAGTAGGAGCCATCATGGGGGTGGTAGGAGTAGTAGTGTCTTTGGTAGAAGTAGTTGTCCTCATGGTGGTGGTAGGACTAGTAGGTTCTGTGGTAGAAGTAGGAGCACTCTTGTTGTTGGTAGGAGTAGTAGATTCTGTGGTAGAAGTAGGATCGACCGTAATGGAGTTAGGTGTAGCAGGGCCTGTGGTAGAAGTAGGTGCTCTCGTGGTGGTGGTAGGAGTAGCAGGTTTTGTGTTAGAAGTAGGAGTGCTTGTCGTAGTTCTGGTAGTAGTAGTTCCTGGGGTAGAACTAGGGGCTCTTTTTGTGGTGGTAGGAATAGTTTCTGTGGTAGAAGTAGGAGCCGCCATGGGGGAGGTGGGAGTAGTAGTGTCTTTGGTAGAAGTAGTTGTCCTCATGGTGGTGGTAGGACTAGTAATTTCTGTGGTAGAAGTAGGAGCACTCTTGTTGTTGGTAGGAGTAGTAGATTCTGTGGTAGAAGTAGGATCGACCGTGATGGAGGTAGGTGTAGCGGGGCCTGTGGTAGAAGTAGGTGCTCCCGTGGTGGTGGTAGGAGTAGCAGGGTCTGTGGTAGAAGTAGTTGCAATCATGGTGGTATTAGGAGTAGAAGATTCTGTGGAAGAAGTAGGAGCACACATGGTGGTAGTAGGAGTAGTAGTGTCTCTGGTCAAAGTAGTGGCGCTCGTGGTGATGGTAGGAGTAGCTGTGTCTGTGGTCGAAGTAGGAGCGCTCGTGGTGTTGGTAGGAGTTGTAGTGTCTGTGGTAGAATTAGGATCGCTCGTGGTGGTGGTAGGAGTAGTAGTTTATGTGGTGGA
Source organism: Balaenoptera physalus (assembly GCF_965194825.1). NCBI lineage: Eukaryota > Metazoa > Chordata > Mammalia > Artiodactyla > Balaenopteridae > Balaenoptera > Balaenoptera physalus. Next base: position 184,524 of record NW_028125946.1, on the reverse strand, counting down.
TGTACTTGCGCTCGTGGTGGAGGTAGGAGTAATGTTGTCTGTGGTATAAGTGGGCGTGCTAGTGTTGGTGGTAGGTGTCGCTTGGTCTGTGGTAGAAGTAGCAGTGCTCGTGGTGGTGGTAGGAGCAGTAGTGACTTTGGTAGAAGTTGTTGCGCTCATCGTGGAAGTGGTAGTAGTAGTTTCTGTAGTAGGAGTAGGAGTGCTCGTGATAATGGCAGGAGTAGTAGGGTCTGTGCCAGAAGTAGTTGCACTCGTGATGGTGGTAGGAGTCCTAGTGTCTGTGGTAGAAGTAGCTCCGCTCGTGGGGGTGGTAGGAATAGTAATTTCTACTGTAGCAGTAGGAGCGCTCGTAGTGGTGTTAGAAGTTGCAGGCCCTGAGGTAGAAATAGGTGCTCTCCTGGTGGTTGTAGGAGTAGCAGGGTCTGTGTTAGAAGTAGTTTTGCTCATGGTGGTGGTAGGAGTAGCATGTTCTGTGTTAGAAGTAGGAGTGCTCCTTGTGCTGGTAGGAGTTGCACAGTCTGTGGTAGAAGTAGGAGTGTCCGTGGTGATGGTAGGGGTAGTAGTGTCTGTGGTAGAAGTGGGAGTGCCTGTGGTGGTGGTGGGAGTAGTTGTGTCTGTGCTAGAAGGAGGAGCGCTCATCTTGGTGGTAAGTGTAGTGGTGTCTGTGGTAGAATTAGTATTGCTTGTGGTGGTGCTAGGTGTTGCATGTTCTGTGGTAAAAGTAGGAGTGCTCATGGTGGTGGTAGGTAGTAGTTTCTTTGATAGAAGTAGGAGCGCTCGCTGTGTTGGTAGGAGTAGTAGAGTCTTTGGTAGAAGTAGGAGCGCTTGTGGTGGTGCTTGGAGTAGTAGTGTCAGTTGTAGAAGTAGGATCTCCCACGATTGTGGTAGGAGTAGCAGGACCTGTGGTAGAAATAGGTGCTCTCGTGGTGGTGCGAGGAGTAGGAGGTTTTGTGAGAGAAGTAGGAGCGCTTGTGGTGGTGGTGGTAGTAGTAGTTCCTGGGGTAGAAGTATGAGCTCTGGTTGTGGTGGTAGGTGTAGTACCTTCTATGGTATAAGTAGGAGCGCTCGTGGTGGTGGTAGGTGTAGTACTGTCTGTGGTATAAGTAGTTGTGCTCGTGGCTCTGGTAGGAGTAGTAGTGTCTGTGGAAGAAGTAGGAGCAATCGTGGTCATGGTAGTGGTAGTTTCTCTGGTAGAAGTAGTAGAGCTCGTGGTGGTGTTAGGAATAGTACATTCTTTGTTCGAAGTAGGAGCGCTGGTGGTAGTGGTAGGAGTAGTACAGTGTGTGGTAGAAGTAGGAGCGCTCGTGTTGCTGGTGGGAGTAGTAGTGACTGTGTTAGAAGTAGGAACACTCGTCTTGGTGGTAGGAGTTGTAGTGTCTGTAGTAGAAGTAGGTGCGCTCGTCCTGGTGGTAGGATTAGTCGTTTCTGTGGTAGAAGCAGGTGCGCTCGTGGTGGTGTTAATAGTAGTTAATACTGTGGTCAAAAAGGAAAGCTCGTGGTGGTGGTAGGAGTAACAGGGCCGATGGTAGAATTGGGTGCTCTCTTGTTGGAGGTAGGAATAGCAGATTATGTGGTAGAGGTAGGTGCACTCGTGGTGGTGGTAGGAGTAGCAGGTTTTGTGTTAGAAGTACGAGCGCTTGTCATAGTTGTGGCAGTAGTAGTTCCTGGGGTAGAAGTAGGGGCTCTATTTGTGGTGGTAGGAATAGCTTCTGTGGTAGAAGTAGGAGCCATCATGGGGGTGGTAGGAGTAGTAGTGTCTTTGGTAGAAGTAGTTGTCCTCATGGTGGTGGTAGGACTAGTAGGTTCTGTGGTAGAAGTAGGAGCACTCTTGTTGGTAGGAGTAGTAGATTCTGTGGTAGAAGTAGGATCGACCGTGATGGACGTAGGTGTAGCAGGGCCTGTGGTAGAAGTAGGTGCTCTCGTGGTGGTGGTAGGAGTAGCAGGTTTTGTGTTAGAAGTAGGAGTGCTTGTCGTAGTTCTGGTAGTAGTAGTTCCTGGGGTAGAAGTAGGGGCTCTTTTTGTGGTGGTAGTAATAGTTTCTGTGGTAGAAGTAGGAGCCGCCATGGGGGTGGTAGGAGTAGTAGTGTCTTTGGTAGAAGTAGTTGTCCTCATGGTGGTGGTAGGACTAGTAATTTCTGTGGTAGAAGTAGGAGCACTCTTGTTGTTGGTAGGAGTAGTAGATTCTGTGGTAGAAGTAGGATCGACCGTGATGGAGGTAGGTGTAGCGGGGCCTGTGGTAGAAGTAGGTGCTCCCGTGGTGGTGGTAGGAGTAGCAGGATTTGTGGTAAAAGTAGTTGAACTCGTGGTGGTGATAGGAGTAGCAGGTTTTGTGGTAGAAGTAGTATCGCCTGTGGTGGTGGTAGGAGTTGCCTGCTCTGTGGTAGAAGTAGGAGTGCTCATGTTTGTGGTAGGGTAGTAGTTTCCTTGGTAGAAGTAGGAGCGCTTGTGGTGGTGATTGGAGTAGTCGTGACTCTGGTAGAAGTAGGAGCACTAGTGGTTGTGTAAGGAGTAGTATTGTCTGTGGTAGTAGTAGTTGTGCTTGTGTTGGAGGTAGGAGTAGTAGTTTCTGTGGTAGAAGTAGGAGTGCTCTTGTTGGTGGTAGGAGTAGCAGGTATTGTGTTAGAAGTAGGAGCGCCTGTTGTAGTTGTGGTAGTAGTAGTTAATGGGGTAGTAGTAGGGGCTCTCTTTGTGGTGGTAGGAATAGTTTCTGTGGTCGAAGTAGGAGCCTTCATGGCGGTGGTAGGAGTAGTAGTGTCTTTGGTAGAAGTAGTTGTCCTCATGGTGGTGGTAGGACTAGTAGTTTCGGTGGTAGAAGTAGGAGCATTCTTGTTGTTGGTAGGAGGAGTAGATTCTGTGGTAGGAGTAGGATTGCCCGTGATGGAGGTAGGTGTAGCAGGGCCTGTGGTAGAAGTAGGTGCTCTCGTGGTGGTGGTAGGAGTAGCAGGTTTTTGGTAGTGGTAGGTGCACACGTGGTGGTGGTAGAAGTACTCGTTTCTGTGGTAGAAGTAGGAGCACTCGTGGTGGTAGAAGTAGGCGGGTCAGTGGTAGAAGTAGGTGCTCTCGTGGTGGTGGTAGTATTATTAGTGTCTGTGATAGAAGTAGTGGTGCTCGAAGTGGTAGTATGAGTAATAATGTTTTCGGTAGAAGTATGAGCGCTCGTGGGGTTGGAAGGAGTAGTAGTGTCTCTGGTAGAAGTATGAGCGCTCGTCGTGGTGTTAGGTGTAGTATTCTCTGCGGTAGAAGTAGGAGTGCTCCTTGTGGTTGTAGGAGTAGTAGTTTCTGTGTTAGAAGTCACAATGCTCGCGGTGGTGGTGGGAGTAGCAGTCTCTGTGTTAAAAACAGGTGGTCTCGTGGTGGTGGTAGGAGTGGCAGGTTTTGTGGTAAAAGTAGTTGCACTCGTGGTGGTGCTAGGTGTAGCACGTTTTGTGTTAGAAGTAGTATCGCCTGGGGTGGTGGTAGGAGTTGCATGCTCTGTGGTAGAAATAGGAGTGCTCATGGTTGTGGTAGGGTAGTAGTTTCTTTGGTAGAAGTAGGAGCACTTGTGGTGGTGCTTGGAGTAGTAGTGACTGTGGTAGAAGTACTTTCGCTAGTGGTGGGGTTAGGAGTAGTATTGTCTGTGGTAGTGGTAGTGGTGCTCGTGTTGGAGGTAGGAGTAGTAATTTCTGTGGTAGAATTAGGAGTGCCCTTGTTGGTGGTAGGATTAGTAGTATATGTGGTAGAAGCAGGAGCGCTTGTGGTGGTGTTACTAGTAGTTAATTCTGTGGTAGAAATAGGAAAGCTCGTGGTGTTAGTAGGAGTAACAGGGCCTATGGTAGAATTAGGTGCTCTCTTGTTGGAGGTAGGAGTAGCAGATTTTGTGGTAGAGGTAGGTGCACTAGTGGTGGTGGTAGGAGTACTAGTTTCTGTGGTAGAAGTAGGAGCGCTCGTGGTGATGGTAGGAGGAGGCGGGTCAGTGGTAGAAGTAGGTGCTCTCGTGGTGGTGGTAGTATTATTAGTGTCTGTGTTAGAAGTAGTGGTGCTTGAAGTGGTAGTAAGAGTAATAATGTTTTTGGTAGAAGTATGAGCGCTCCTGGGGGTGGCTGGAGTAGTAGTGTCTCTGGTAGAAGTATGAGCGCTCGTGGTGGTGATAGGAGTAGTATTCTCTGCGGTAGAGTTAGGACTGCTCGTTGTGGTGGTAGGAGAAGTAGTTTCTGTGGTAGAAGTCACAATGCTCGCGGTGGTGGTGGGAGTAGCAGGGTCTGTGTTACAAATAGGTGCTCTCGTGGTGGTGGTAGGTGTAGTAGAGTCTGTGGTAAAAGCAGTGGTTCTCGTGGTGGTGGTAGGAGTAGTAATGTCTTTCGTAGTTGTATGAGTGCTCGTGCTCGTGGCAGGAGTAGTAGTTTCTGTGGTAGAAGTAGTTGCACTTGTGGTGGTGGTAGGAGTAGCAGTTTCTGCCTTAGAAATAGGAGCAGTCGTGGTGGTGGAAGTTGTTGCATGGTCTGTGGTAGAAGTAGGGGAGCTCATAGTGGTGCTAAGAGAGGTAGTGTCTGTGGTAGGATTAGGAGCGATCATAGTGGTGGTAGGAGCAGCAGGACAGGTGGTAGAAGTACGTGCTCTCGTGGTTGTGGTAGGACTAGCAGGGTCTGTGGTAGAAGTAGTTGCAATCATGGTGGTAGTAGGAGTAGAAGATTCTGTGGAAGAAGTAGGAGCACACATGGTGATAGTAGGAGTAGTAGTGTCTCTGGTCAAAGTAGTGGCGCTCGTGGTGATGGTAGGAGTAGCTGTGTCTGTGGTCGAAGTAGGAGCGCTCGTGGTGTTGGTAGGAGTTGTAGTGTCTGTGGTAGAATTAGGATCGCTCGTGGTGGTGGTAGGAGTAGTAGTTTATGTGGTGGAATTACTTGCGCTAGTGGTGGAGGTAGGAGTAATGTTGTCTGTGGTATAAGTGGGCGTGCTAGTGTTGGTGGTAGGTGTCGCTTGGTCTGTGGTAGAAGTAGCAGTGCTCGTGGTGGTGGTAGGAGTAGTAGTGACTTTGGTAGAAGTTGTTGCGCTCATCGTGGAAGTGGTAGTAGTAGTTTCTGTAGTAGGAGTAGGAGTGCTCGTGATAATGGCAGGAGTAGTAGTGTCTGTGCCAGAAGTAGTTGCACTCGTGATGGTGGTAGGAGTCCTAGTGTCTGTGGTAGAAGTAGCTCCGCTCGTGGGGGTGGTAGGAATAGTAATTTCTACTGTAGCAGTAGGAGCGCTCGTAGTGGTGTTAGAAGTTGCAGGGCCTGAGGTAGAAATAGGTGCTCTCCTGGTGGTTGTAGGAGTAGCAGGGTCTGTGTTAGAAGTAGTTTCGCTCATGGTGGTGGTAGGAGTAGCATGTTCTGTGTTAGAAGTAGGAGTGCTCCTTGTGCTGGTAGGAGTTGCACAGTCTGTGGTAGAAGTAGGAGTGTCCGTGGTGATGGTAGGAGTAGTAGTGTCTGTGGTAGAAGTGGGAGTGCCTGTGGTGGTGGTGGGAGTAGTTGTGTCTGTGCTAGAAGGAGGAGCGCTCATCTTGGTGGTAAGTGTAGTGGTGTCTGTGGTAGAATTAGTATTGCTTGTGGTGGTGCTAGGTGTTGCATGTTCTGTGGTAAAAGTAGGAGTGCTCATGGTGGTGGTAGGTAGTAGTTTCTTTGATAGAAGTAGGAGCGCTCGCTGTGTTGGTAGGAGTAGTAGAGTCTTTGGTAGAAGTAGGAGCGCTTGTGGTGGTGCTTGGAGTAGTAGTGTCAGTTGTAGAAGTAGGATCTCCCACGATTGTGGTAGGAGTAGCAGGACCTGTGGTAGAAATAGGTGCTCTCGTGGTGGTGCGAGGAGTAGGTGGTTTTGTGAGAGAAGTAGGAGCGCTTGTGGTGGTGGTGGTAGTAGTAGTTCCTGGGGTAGAAGTATGAGCTCTGGTTGTGGTGGTAGGTGTAGTACCTTCTATGGTATAAGTAGGAGTGCTCGTGGTGGTGGTAGGTGTAGTACTGTCTGTGGTATAAGTAGTTGTGCTCGTGGCTCTGGTAGGAGTAGTAGTGTCTGTGGAAGAAGTAGGAGCAATCGTGGTCATGGTAGTGGTAGTTTCTCTGGTAGAAGTAGTAGAGCTCGTGGTGGTGTTAGGAATAGTACATTCTTTGTTCGAAGTAGGAGCGCAGGTGGTAGTGGTAGGAGTAGTACAGTCTGTGGTAGAGGTAGGAGCGCTCGTGTTGCTGGTGGGAGTAGTAGTGACTGTGTTAGAAGTAGGAACACTCGTCTTGGTGGTAGGAGTTGTAGTGTCTGTAGTAGAAGTAGTTGCGCTTGTACTGGTGGTAGGATTAGTCGTTTCTGTGGTAGAAGCAGGAGCGCTCGTGGTGGTGTTAATAGTAGTTAATACTGTGGTCAAATAGGAAAGCTCGTGGTGGTGGTAGGAGTCACAGGGCCGATGGTAGAATTGGGTGCTCTCTTGTTGGAGGTAGGAATAGCAGATTATGTGGTAGAGGTAGGTGCACTCGTGGTGGTGGTAGGAGTAGCAGGTTTTGTGTTAGAAGTACGAGCGCTTGTCATAGTTGTGGCAGTAGTAGTTCCTGGGGTAGAAGTAGGGGCTCTATTTGTGGTGGTAGGAATAGTTTCTGTGGTAGAAGTAGGAGCCATCATGGGGGTGGTAGGAGTAGTAGTGTCTTTGGTAGAAGTAGTTGTCCTCATGGTGGTGGTAGGACTAGTAGGTTCTGTGGTAGAAGTAGGAGCACTCTTGTTGTTGGTAGGAGTAGTAGATTCTGTGGTAGAAGTAGGATCGACCGTGATGGAGGTAGGTGTAGCAGGGCCTGTGGTAGAAGTAGGTGCTCTCGTGGTGGTGGTAGGAGTAGCAGGTTTTTGGTAGTGGTAGGTGCACACGTGGTGGTGGTAGAAGTACTAGTTTCTGTGGTAGAAGTAGGAGCACTCGTGGTGGTAGAAGTAGGCGGGTCAGTGGTAGAAGTAGGTGCTCTCGTGGAGGTGGTAGTATTATTAGTGTCTGTGATAGAAGTAGTGGTGCTCGAAGTGGTAGTATGAGTAATAATGTTTTCGGTAGAAGTATGAGCGCTCGTGGGGTTGGCAGGAGTAGTAGTGTCTCTGGTAGAAGTATGAGCGCTCGTGGTGGTGTTAGGTGTAGTATTCTCTGCGGTAGAAGTAGGAGTGCTCGTTGTGGTTGTAGGAGTAGTAGTTTCTGTGGTAGAAGTCACAATGCTCGCGGTGGTGGTGGGAGTAGCAGTCTCTGTGTTAAAAATAGGAACTCTCGTGGTGGTGGTAGGAGTGGCAGGTTTTGTGGTAAAAGTAGTTGCACTCGTGGTGGTGATAGGTGTAGCACGTTTTGTGTTAGAAGTAGTATCGCCTGGGGTGGTGGTAGGAGTTGCATGCTCTGTGGTAGAAATAGGAGTGCTCATGGTTGTGGTAGGGTAGTAGTTTCTTTGGTAGAAGTAGGAGCACTTGTGGTGGTGCTTGGAGTAGTAGTGACTGTGGTAGAAGTACGTTCGCTAGTGGTGGGGTTAGGAGTAGTATTGTCTGTGGTAGTGGTAGTGGTGCTCGTGTTGGAGGTAGGAGTAGTAATTTCTGCGGTAGAATTAGGAGTGCCCTTGTTGGTGGTAGGATTAGTAGTATCTGTGGTAGAAGCAGGAGCGCTTGTGGTGGTGTTAGTGGTAGTTAATTCTGTGGTAGAAATAGGAAAGCTCGTGGTGTTGGTAGGAGTAACAGGGCCTATGGTAGAATTAGGTGCTCTCTTGTTGGAGGTAGGAGTAGCAGATTTTGTGGTAGAGGTAGGTGCACTCGTGGTGGTGGTAGGAGTACTAGTTTCTGTGGTAGAAGTAGGAGCGCTCATGGTGAGGGTAGGAGGAGGCGGGTCAGTGGTAGAAGTAGGTGCTCTCGTGGTGCTGGTAGTATTATTAGTGTCTGTGATAGAAGTAGTGGTGCTTGAAGTGGTAGTAAGAGTAATAATGTTTTTGGTAGAAGTATGAGCGCTCCTGGGGTTGGCTGGAGTAGTAGTGTCTCTGGTAGAAGTATGAGCGCTCGTGGTGGTGATAGGAGTAGTATTCTCTGCGGTAGAGTTAGGAGTGCTCGTTGTGGTGGTAGGAGAAGTAGTTTCTGTGGTAGAAGTCACAATGCTCGCGGTGGTGGTGGGAGTAGCAGGGTCTGTGTTACAAATAGGTGCTCTCGTGGTGGTGGTAGGTGTAGTAGAGTCTGTGGTAAAAGCAGTGGTTCTCGTGGTGGTGGTAGGAGTAGTAATGTCTTTCGTAGTTGTATGAGTGCTCGTGCTCGTGGCAGGAGTAGTAGTTTCTGTGGTAGAAGTAGTTGCACTCGTGGTGGTGGTAGGAGTAGCAGTTTCTGCCTTAGAAGTAGGAGCAGTCGTGGTGGTGGAAGTTGTTGCATGGTCTGTGGTAGAAGTAGGGGAGCTCATAGTGGTGATAAGAGAGGTAGTGTCTGTGGTAGGATTAGGAGCGATCATAGTGGTGGTAGGAGCAGCAGGACAGGTGGTAGAAGTACGTGCTCTCGTGGTTGTGGTAGGACTAGCAGGGTCTGTGGTAGAAGTAGTTGCAATCATGGTGGTATTAGGAGTAGAAGATTCTGTGGAAGAAGTAGGAGCACACATGGTGGTAGTAGGAGTAGTAGTGTCTCTGGTCAAAGTAGTGGCGCTCGTGGTGATGGTAGGTGTAGCTGTGTCTGTGGTCGAAGTAGGAGCGCTCGTGGTGTTGGTAGGAGTTGTAGTGTCTGTGGTAGAATTAGGATCGCTCGTAGTGGTGGTAGGAGTAGTAGTTTATGTGGTAGAAGTACTTGCGCTCGTGGTGGAGGTAGGAGTAATGTTGTCTGTGGTATAAGTGGGCGTGCTAGTGTTGGTGGTAGGTGTTGCACGGTCTGTGGTAGAAGTAGCAGTGCTCGTGGTGGTGGTAGGAGTAGTAGTGACTTTGGTAGAAGTTGTTGCGCTCATCGTGGAAGTGGTAGTAGTAGTTTCTGTGGTAGGAGTAGGAGTGCTCGTGATAATGGCAGGAGTAGTAGTGTCTGTGCCAGAAGTAGTCGCACTCGTGATGGTGGTAGTGGTCCTAGTGTCTGTGGTAGAAGTAGCTCCGCTCGTGTGGGTGGTAGGAATAGTAATTTCTACTGTAGCAGTAGGAGCGCTCGTGGTGCTGTTAGAAGTTGCAGGGCCTGAGGTAGAAATAGGTGCTCTCCTGGTGGTTGTAGTAGTAGCAGGGTCTGTGTTAGAAGTAGTTTCGCTCATGGTGGTGGTAGGAGTAGCATGTTCTGTGTTAGAAGTAGGAGTGCTCGTTGTGCTGGTAGGAGTTGCACAGTCTGTGGTAGAAGTGGGAGTGTTCGTGGTGGTGGTAGGAGTAGTAGTGTCTGTGGTAGAAGTGGGAGTGCCTGTGGTGGTGGTGGGGGTAGTTGTGTCTGTGCTAGAAGGAGGAGCGCTCATCTTGGTGGTAAGTGTAGTGGTGTCTGTGGTAGAATTAGTATTGCTTGTGGTGGTGCTAGGTGTTGCATGTTCTGTGGTAAAAGTAGGAGTGCTCATGGTGGTGGTAGGTAGTAGTTTCTTTGATAGAAGTAGGAGCGCTCGCTGTGTTGGTAGGAGTAGTAGAGTCTTTGGTAGAAGTAGGAGCGCTTGTGGTGGTGCTTGGAGTAGTAGTGTCAGTTGTAGAAGTAGGATCTCCCGCGATTGTGGTAGGAGTAGCAGGACCTGTGGTAGAAATAGGTGCTCTCGTGGTGGTGCGAGGAGTAGGAGGTTTTGTGAGAGAAGTAGGAGCGCTTGTGGTGGTGGTGGTAGTAGTAGTTCCTGGGGTAGAAGTATGAGCTCTGGTTGTTGTGGTAGGTGTAGTACCTTCTATGGTATAAGTAGGAGCGCTCGTGGTGGTGGTAGGTGTAGTACTGTCTGTGGTATAAGTAGTTGCGCTCGTGGCTCTGGTAGGAGTAGTAGTGTCTGTGGAAGAAGTAGGAGCAATCGTGGTCATGGTAGTGGTAGTTTCTCTGGTAGAAGTAGTAGAGCTCGTGGTGGTGTTAGGAGTAGTACATTCTTTGTTCGAAGTAGGAGCGCTGGTGGTAGTGGTAGGAGTAGTAGAGTCTGTGGTAGAAGTAGGAGCGCTCGTGTTGCTGGTGGGAGTAGTAGTGACTGTGGTAGAAGTAGGAACACTCGTCTTGGTGGTAGGAGTTGTAGTGTCTGTAGTAGAAGTAGTTGCGCTCGTACTGGTGGTACGATTAGTCGTTTCTGTGGTAGAAGCAGGAGCGCTCGTGGTGGTGTTAATAGTAGTTAATACTGTGGTCAAATAGGAAAGCTCGTGGTGGTGGTAGGAGTAACAGGGCCGATGGCAGAATTGAGTGCTCTCTTGTTGGAGGTAGGAATAGCAGATTATGTGGTAGAGGTAGGTGCACTCGTGGTGGTGGTAGGAGTAGCAGGTTTTGTGTTAGAAGTACGAGCGCTTGTCATAGTTGTGGCAGTAGTAGTTCCTGGGGTAGAAGTAGGGGCTCTATTTGTGGTGGTAGGAATAGTTTCTGTGGTAGAAGTAGGAGCCATCATGGGGGTGGTAGGAGTAGTAGTGTCTTTGGTAGAAGTAGTTGTCCTCATGGTGGTGGTAGGACTAGTAGGTTCTGTGGTAGAAGTAGGAGCACTCTTGTTGTTGGTAGGAGTAGTAGATTCTGTGGTAGAAGTAGGATCGACCGTGATGGAGGTAGGTGTAGCAGGGCCTGTGGTAGAAGTAGGTGCTCTCGTGGTGGTGGTAGGAGTAGCAGGTTTTGTGTTAGAAGTAGGAGTGCTTGTCGTAGTTCTGGTAGTAGTAGTTCCTGGGGTAGAAGTAGGGGCTCTTTTTGTGGTGGTAGGAATAGTTTCTGTGGTAGAAGTAGGAGCCGCCATGGGGGTGGTAGGAGTAGTAGTGTCTTTGGTAGAAGTAGTTGTCCTCATGGTGGTGGTAGGACTAGTAATTTCTGTGGTAGAAGTAGGAGCACTCTTGTTGTTGGTAGGAGTAGTAGATTCTGTGGTAGAAGTAGGATCGACCGTGATGGAGGTAGGTGTAGCGGGGCCTGTGGTAGAAGTAGGTGCTCCCGTGGTGGTGGTAGGAGTAGCAGGATTTGTGGTAAAAGTAGTTGAACTCGTGGTGGTGATAGGAGTAGCAGGCTTTGTGGTAGAAGTAGTATCGCCTGTGGTGGTGGTAGGAGTTGCCTGCTCTGTGGTAGAAGTAGGAGTGCTCATGTTTGTGGTAGGGTAGTAGTTTCTTTGGTAGAAGTAGGAGCGCTTGTGGTGGTGATTGGAGTAGTAGTGACTCTGTTAGAAGTAGGAGCACTAGTGGTTGTGTAAGGAGTAGTATTGTCTGTGGTAGTAGTAGTTGTGCTCGTGTTGGAGGTAGGAGTAGTAGTTTCTGTGGTAGAAGTAGGAGTGCTCTTGTTGGTGGTAGGAGTAGCAGGTATTGTGTTAGAAGTAGGAGCGCCTGTCGTAGTTGTGGTAGTAGTAGTTAATGGGGTAGTAGTAGGGGCTCTCTTTGTGGTGGTAGGAATAGTTTCTGTGGTAGAAGTAGGAGCCGTCATGGCGGTGGTAGGAGTAGTAGTGTCTTTGGTAGAAGTAGTTGTCCTCATGTTGGTGGTAGGACTAGTAGTTTCGGTGGTAGAAGTAGGAGCATTCTTGTTGTTGGTAGGAGGAGTAGATTCTGTGGTAGGAGTAGGATTGCCCGTGATGGAGGTAGGTGTAGCAGGGCCTGTGGTAGAAGTAGGTGCTCTCGTGGTGGTGGTAGGAGTAGCAGGTTTTTGGTAGTGGTAGGTGCACACGTGGTGGTGGTAGAAGTACTAGTTTCTGTGGTAGAAGTAGGAGCACTCGTGATGGTAGAAGTAGGCGGGTCAGTGGTAGAAGTAGGTGCTCTCGTGGAGGTGGTAGTATTATTAGTGTCTGTGATAGAAGTAGTGGTGCTCGAAGTGGTAGTATGAGTAATAATGTTTTCGGTAGAAGTATGAGCGCTCGTGGGGTTGGAAGGAGTAGTAGTGTCTCTGGTAGAAGTATGAGCGCTCGTGGTGGTGTTAGGTGTAGTATTCTCTGCGGTAGAAGTAGGAGTGCTCGTTGTGGTTGTAGGAGTAGTAGTTTCTGTGGTAGAAGTCACAATGCTCGTGGTGGTGGTGGGAGTAGCAGTCTCTGTGTTAAAAATAGGAACTCTCGTGGTGGTGGTAGGAGTGGCAGGTTTTGTGGTAAAAGTAGTTGCACTCGTGGTGGTGATAGGTGTAGCACGTTTTGTGTTAGAAGTAGTATCGCCTGGGGTGGTGGTAGGAGTTGCATGCTCTGTGGTAGAAATAGGAGTGCTCATGGTTGTGGTAGGGTAGTAGTTTCTTTGGTAGAAGTAGGAGCACTTGTGGTGGTGCTTGGAGTAGTAGTGACTGTGGTAGAAGTACGTTCGCTAGTGGTGGGGTTAGGAGTAGTATTGTCTGTGGTAGTGGTAGTGGTGCTCGTGTTGGAGGTAGGAGTAGTAATTTCTGCGGTAGAATTAGGAGTGCCCTTGTTGGTGGTAGGATTAGTAGTATCTGTGGTAGAAGCAGGAGCGCTTGTGGTGGTGTTAGTGGTAGTTAATTCTGTGGTAGAAATAGGAAAGCTCGTGGTGTTGGTAGGAGTAACAGGGCCTATGGTAGAATTAGGTGCTCTCTTGTTGGAGGTAGGAGTAGCAGATTTTGTGGTAGAGGTAGGTGCACTCGTGGTGGTGGTAGGAGTACTAGTTTCTGTGGTAGAAGTAGGAGCGCTCATGGTGAGGGTAGGAGGAGGCGGGTCAGTGGTAGAAGTAGGTGCTCTCGTGGTGCTGGTAGTATTATTAGTGTCTGTGATAGAAGTAGTGGTGCTTGAAGTGGTAGTAAGAGTAATAATGTTTTTGGTAGAAGTATGAGTGCTCCTGGGGTTGGCTGGAGTAGTAGTGTCTCTGGTAGAAGTATGAGCGCTCGTGGTGGTGATAGGAGTAGTATTCTCTGCGGTAGAGTTAGGAGTGCTCGTTGTGGTGGTAGGAGAAGTAGTTTCTGTGGTAGAAGTCACAATGCTCGCGGTGGTGGTGGGAGTAGCAGGGTCTGTGTTACAAATAGGTGCTCTCGTGGTGGTGGTAGGTGTAGTAGAGTCTGTGGTAAAAGCAGTGGTTCTCGTGGTGGTGGTAGGAGTAGTAATGTCTTTCGTAGTTGTATGAGTGCTCGTGCTCGTGGCAGGAGTAGTAGTTTCTGTGGTAGAAGTAGTTGCACTCGTGGTGGTGGTAGGAGTAGCAGTTTCTACCTTAGAAGTAGGAGCAGTCGTGGTGGTGGAAGTTGTTGCATGGTCTGTGGTAGAAGTAGGGGAGCTCATAGTGGTGATAAGAGAGGTAGTGTCTGTGGTAGGATTAGGAGCGATCATAGTGGTGGTAGGAGCAGCAGGACAGGTGGTAGAAGTACGTGCTCTCGTGGTTGTGGTAGGACTAGCAGGGTCTGTGGTAGAAGTAGTTGCAATCATGGTGGTATTAGGAGTAGAAGATTCTGTGGAAGAAGTAGGAGCACACATGGTGGTAGTAGGAGTAGTAGTGTCTCTGGTCAAAGTAGTGGCGCTCGTGGTGATGGTAGGAGTAGCTGTGTCTGTGGTCGAAGTAGGAGCGCTCGTGGTGTTGGTAGGAGTTGTAGTGTCTGTGGTAGAATTAGGATCGCTCGTGGTGGTGGTAGGAGTAGTAGTTTATGTGGTAGAAGTACTTGCGCTCGTGGTGGAGGTAGGAGTAATGTTGTCTGTGGTATAAGTGGGCGTGCTAGTGTTGGTGGTAGGTGTTGCACGGTCTGTGGTAGAAGTAGCAGTGCTCGTGGTGGTGGTAGGAGTAGTAGTGACTTTGGTAGAAGTTGTTGCGCTCATCGTGGAAGTGGTAGTAGTAGTTTCTGTGGTAGGAGTAGGAGTGCTCGTGATAATGGCAGGAGTAGTAGTGTCTGTGCCAGAAGTAGTTGCACTCGTGATGGTGGTAGGAGTCCTAGTGTCTTTGGTAGAAGTAGCTCTGCTCGTGGGGGTGGTAGGAATAGTAATTTCTACTGTAGCAGTAGGAGCACTCGTGGTGCTGTTAGAAGTTGCAGGGCCTGAGGTAGAAATAGGTGCTCTCCTGGTGGTTGTAGGAGTAGCAGGGTCTGTGTTAGAAGTAGTTTCGCTCATGGTGGTTGTAGGAGTAGCATGTTCTGTGTTAGAAGTAGGAGTGCTCGTTTTGCTGGTAGGAGTTGCACAGTCTGTGGTAGAAGTAGGAGTGTTCGTGGTGGTGGTAGGAGTAGTAGTGTCTGTGGTAGAAGTGGGAGTGCCTGTGGTGGTGGTGGGAGTAGTTGTGTCTGTGCTAGAAGGAGGAGCGCTCATCTTGGTGGTAAGTGTAGTGGTGTCTGTGGTAGAATTAGTATTGCTTGTGGTGGTGCTAGGTGTTGCATGTTCTGTGGTAAAAGTAGGAGTGCTCATGGTGGTGGTAGGTAGTAGTTTCTTTGATAGAAGTAGGAGCGCTCGCTGTGTTGGTAGGAGTAGTAGAGTCTTTGGTAGAAGTAGGAGCGCTTGTGGTGGTGCTTGGAGTAGTAGTGTCAGTTGGAGAAGTAGGATCTCCCGCGATTGTGGTAGGAGTAGCAGGACCTGTGGTAGAAATAGGTGCTCTCGTGGTGGTGCGAGGAGTAGGAGGTTTTGTGAGAGAAGTAGGAGCGCTTGTGATGGTGGTGGTAGTAGTAGTTCCTGGGGTAGAAGTATGAGCTCTGGTTGTGGTGGTAGGTGTAGTACCTTCTATGGTATAAGTAGGAGCGCTCGTGGTGGTGGTAGGTGTAGTACAGTCTGTGGTATAAGTAGTTGTGCTCGTGGCTCTGGTAGGAGTAGTAGTGTCTGTGGAAGAAGTAGGAGCAATCGTGGTCATGGTAGTGGTAGTTTCTCTGGTAGAAGTAGTAGAGCTCGTGGTGGTGTTAGGAGTAGTACATTCTTTGTTCGAAGTAGGAGCGCTGGTGGTAGTGGTAGGAGTAGTACAGTCTGTGGTAGAAGTAGGAGCGCTCGTGTTGCTGGTGGGAGTAGTAGTGACTGTGGTAGAAGTAGGAACACTCGTCTTGGTGGTAGGAGTTGTAGTGTCTGTAGTAGAAGTAGTTGCGCTCGTACTGGTGGTAGGATTAGTCGTTTCTGTGGTAGAAGCAGGAGCGCTCGTGGTGGTGTTAATAGTAGTTAATACTGTGGTCAAATAGGAAAGCTCGTGGTGGTGGTAGGAGTAACAGGGCCGATGGCAGAATTGGGTGCTCTCTTGTTGGAGGTAGGAATAGCAGATTATGTGGTAGAGGTAGGTGCACTCGTGGTGGTGGTAGGAGTAGCAGGTTGTGTGTTAGAAGTACGAGCGCTTGTCATAGTTGTGGCAGTAGTAGTTCCTGGGGTAGAAGTAGGGGCTCTCTTTGTGGTGGTAGGAATAGTTTCTGTGGTAGAAGTAGGAGCCATCATGGGGGTGGTAGGAGTAGTAGTGTCTTTGGTAGAAGTAGTTGTCCTCATGGTGGTGGTAGGACTAGTAGGTTCTGTGGTAGAAGTAGGAGCACTCTTGTTGTTGGTAGGAGTAGTAGATTCTGTGGTAGAAGTAGGATCGACCGTGATGGAGGTAGGTGTAGCAGGGCCTGTGGTAGAAGTAGGTGCTCTCGTGGTGGTGGTAGGAGTAGCAGGTTTTGTGTTAGAAGTAGGAGTGCTTGTCGTAGTTCTGGTAGTAGTAGTTCCTGGGGTAGAAGTAGGGGCTCTTTTTGTGGTGGTAGGAATAGTTTCTGTGGTAGAAGTAGGAGCCGCCATGGGGGTGGTAGGAGTAGTAGTGTCTTTGGTAGAAGTAGTTGTCCTCATGGTGGTGGTAGGACTAGTAATTTCTGTGGTAGAAGTAGGAGCACTCTTGTTGTTGGTAGGAGTAGTAGATTCTGTGGTAGAAGTAGGATCGACCGTGATGGAGGTAGGTGTAGCGGGGCCTGTGGTAGAAGTAGGTGCTCCCGTGGTGGTGGTAGGAGTAGCAGGATTTGTGGTAAAAGTAGTTGAACTCGTGGTGGTGATAGGAGTAGCAGGCTTTGTGGTAGAAGTAGTATCGCCTGTGGTGGTGGTCGGAGTTGCCTGCTCTGTGGTAGAAGTAGGAGTGCTCATGTTTGTGGTAGGGTAGTAGTTTCTTTGGTAGAAGTAGGAGCGCTTGTGGTGGTGATTGGAGTAGTAGTGACTCTGGTAGAAGTAGGAGCACTAGTGGTTGTGTAAGGAGTAGTATTGTCTGTGGTAGTAGTAGTTGTGCTCGTGTTGGAGGTAGGAGTAGTAGTTTCTGTGGTAGAAGTAGGAGTGCTCTTGTTGGTGGTAGGAGTAGCAGGTATTGTGTTAGAAGTAGGAGCGCCTGTCGTAGTTGTGATAGTAGTAGTTAATGGGGTAGTAGTAGGGGCTCTCTTTGTGGTGGTAGGAATAGTTTCTGTGGTGGAAGTAGGAGCCGTCATGGCGGTGGTAGGAGTATTAGTATCTTTGGTAGAAGTAGTTGTCCTCATGGTAGTGGTAGGACTAGTAGTTTCGGTGGTAGAAGTAGGAGCATTCTTGTTGTTGGTAGGAGGAGTAGATTCTGTGGTAGGAGTAGGATTGCCCGTGAGGGAGGTAGGTGTAGCAGGGCCTGTGGTAGAAGTAGGTGCTCTCGTGGTGGTGGTAGGAGTAGCAGGTTTTTGGTAGTGGTAGGTGCACACGTGGTGTTGGTAGAAGTACTAGTTTCTGTGGTAGAAGTAGGAGCACTCGTGGTGGTAGAAGTAGGCGGGTCAGTGGTAGAAGTAGGTGCTCTCGTGGTGGTGGTAGTATTATTAGTGTCTGTGATAGAAGTAGTGGTGCTCGAAGTGGTAGTATGAGTAATAATGTTTTCGGTAGAAGTATGAGCGCTCGTGGGGTTGGAAGGAGTAGTAGTGTCTCTGGTACAAGTATGAGCGCTCGTGGTGGTGTTAGGTGTAGTATACTCTGCGGTAGAAGTAGGAGTGCTCGTTGTGGTTGTAGGAGTAGTAGTTTCTGTGGTAGAAGTCACAATGCTCGCGGTGGTGGTGGGAGTAGCAGTCTCTGTGTTAAAAATAGGAACTCTCGTGGTGGTGGTAGGAGTGGCAGGTTTTGTGGTAAAAGTAGTTGCACTCGTGGTGGTGATAGGTGTAGCACGTTTTGTGTTAGAAGTAGTATCGCCTGGGGTGGTGGTAGGAGTTGCATGCTCTCTGGTAGAAATAGGAGTGCTCATGGTTGTGGTAGGGTAGTAGTTTCTTTGGTAGAAGTAGGAGCACTTGTGGTGGTGCTTGGAGTAGTAGTGACTGTGGTAGAAGTACGTTCGCTAGTGGTGGGGTTAGGAGTAGTATTGTCTGTGGTAGTGGTAGTGGTGCTCGTGTTGGAGGTAGGAGTAGTAATTTCTGCGGTAGAATTAGGAGTGCCCTTGTTGGTGGTAGGATTAGTAGTATCTGTGGTAGAAGCAGGAGCGCTTGTGGTGGTGTTAGTGGTAGTTAATTCTGTGGTAGAAATAGGAAAGCTCGTGGTGTTGGTAGGAGTAACAGGGCCTATGGTAGAATTAGGTGCTCTCTTGTTGGAGGTAGGAGTAGCAGATTTTGTGGTAGAGGTAGGTGCACTCGTGGTGGTGGTAGGAGTACTAGTTTCTGTGGTAGAAGTAGGAGCGCTCATGGTGATGGTAGGAGGAGGCGGGTCAGTGGTAGAAGTAGGTGCTCTCGTGGTGGTGGTAGTATTATTAGTGTCTGTGATAGAAGTAGTGGTGCTTGAAGTGGTAGTAAGAGTAATAATGTTTTTGGTAGAAGTATGAGCGCTCCTGGGGGTGGCTGGAGTAGTAGTGTCTCTGGTAGAAGTATGAGCGCTCGTGGTGGTGATAGGAGTAGTATTCTCTGCGGTAGAGTTAGGAGTGCTCGTTGTGGTGGTAGGAGAAGTAGTTTCTGTGGTAGAAGTCACAATGCTCGCGGTGATGGTGGGAGTAGCAGGGTCTGTGTTACAAATAGGTGCTCTCGTGGTGGTGGTAGGTGTAGTAGAGTCTGTGGTAAAAGCAGTGGTTCTCGTGGTGGTGGTAGGAGTAGTAATGTCTTTCGTAGTTGTATGAGTGCTCGTGCTCGTGGCAGGAGTAGTAGTTTCTGTGGTAGAAGTAGTTGCACTCGTGGTGGTGGTAGGAGTAGCAGTTTCTGCCTTAGAAGTAGGAGCAGTCGTGGTGGTGTAAGTTGTTGCATGGTCTGTGGTAGAAGTAGGGGAGCTCATAGTTGTGATAAGAGAGGTAGTGTCTGTGGTAGGATTAGGAGCGATCATAGTGGTGGTAGGAGCAGCAGGACAGGTGGTAGAAGTACGTGCTCTCGTGGTTGTGGTAGGACTAGCAGGGTCTGTGGTAGAAGTAGTTGCAATCATGGTGGTATTAGGAGTAGAAGATTCTGTGGAAGAAGTAGGAGCACACATGGTGGTAGTAGGAGCAGTAGTGTCTCTGGTCAAAGTAGTGGCGCTCGTGGTGATGGTAGGAGTAGCTGTGTCTGTGGTCGAAGTAGGAGCGCTCGTGGTGTTGGTAGGAGTTGTAGTGTCTGTGGTAGAATTAGGATCGCTCGTGGTGGTGGTAGGAGTAGTAGTTTATGTGGTAGAAGTACTTGCGCTTGTGGTGGAGGTAGGAGTAATGTTGTCTGTGGTATAAGTGGGCGTGCTAGTGTTGGTGGTAGGTGTTGCACGGTCTGTGGTAGAAATAGCATTGCTCGTGGTGGTGGTAGGAGTAGTAGTGACTTTGGTAGAAGTTGTTGCGCTCATCGTGGAAGTGGTAGTAGTAGTTTCTGTGGTAGGAGTAGGAGTGCTCGTGATAATGGCAGGAGTAGTAGTGTCTGTGCCAGAAGTAGTTGCACTCGTGATGGTGGTAGGAGTCCTAGTGTCTGTGGTAGAAGTAGCTCCGCTCGTGGGGGTGGTAGGAATAGTAATTTCTACTGTAGCAGTAGGAGCGCTCATGGTGCTGTTAGAAGTTGCAGGGCCTGAGGTAGAAATAGGTGCTCTCCGGGTGGTTGTAGGAGTAGCAGGGTCTGTGTTAGAAGGAGTTTCGCTCATGGTGGTGGTAGGAGTAGCATGTTCTGTGTTAGAAGTAGGAGTGCTCGTTGTGCTGGTAGGAGTTGCACAGTCTGTGGTAGAAGTAGGAGTGTTCGTGGTGGTGGTAGGAGTAGTAGTGTCTGTGGTAGAAGTGGGAGTGCCTGTGGTGGTGGTGGGAGTAGTTGTGTCTGTGCTAGAAGGAGGAGCGCTCATCTTGGTGGTAAGTGTAGTGGTGTCTGTGGTAGAATTAGTATTGCTTGTGGTGGTGCTAGGTGTTGCATGTTCTGTGGTAAAAGTAGGAGCGCTCATGGTGGTAGTAGGTAGTAGTTTCTTTGATAGAAATAGGAGGGCTCGCTGTGTTGGTAGGAGTAGTAGAGTCTTTGGTAGAAGTAGGAGCGCTTGTGGTGGTGCTTGGAGTAGTAGTGTCAGTTGTAGAAGTAGGATCTCCCGCGATTGTGGTAGGAGTAGCAGGACCTGTGGTAGAAATAGGTGCTCTCGTGGTGGTGCGAGGAGTAGGAGGTTTTGTGAGAGAAGTAGGAGCGCTCGTGGTGGTGGTGGTAGTAGTAGTTCCTGGGGTAGAAGTATGAGCTCTGGTTGTGGGGCTAGGTGTAGTACCTTCCATGGTATAAGTAGGAGCGCTCGTGGTGGTGGTAGGTGTAGTACTGTCTGTGGTATAAGTAGTTGCGCTCGTGGCTCTGGTAGGAGTAGTAGTGTCTGTAGAAGAAGTAGGAGCAATCGTGGTCATGGTAGCGGTAGTTTCTCTGGTAGAAGTAGTAGAGCTCGTGGTGGTGTTAGGAGTAGTACATTCTTTGTTTGAAGTAGGAGCGCTGGTGGTAGTGGTAGGAGTAGTACAGTCTGTGGTAGAAGTAGGAGCGCTCGTGTTGCTGGTGGGAGTAGTAGTGACTGTGGTAGAAGTAGGAACACTCGTCTTGGTGGTAGGAGTTGTAGTGTCTGTAGTAGAAGTAGTTGCACTCGTACTGGTGGTAGGATTGGTCGTTTCTTTGGTAGAAGCAGGAGCGCTCGTGGTGGTGTTAATAGTAGTTAATACTGTGGTCAAATAGGAAAGCTCGTGGTGGTGGTAGGAGTAACAGGGCCGATGGTAGAATTGGGTGCTCTCTTGTTGGAGGTAGGAATAGCAGATTATGTGGTAGAGGTAGGTGCACTCGTGGTGGTGGTAGGAGTAGCAGGTTTTGTGTTAGAAGTACGAGGGCTTGTCATAGTTGTGGCAGTAGTAGTTCCTGGGGTAGAAGTAGGGGCTCTATTTGTGGTGGTAGGAATAGTTTCTGTGGTAGAAGTAGGAGCCATCATGGGGGTGGTAGGAGTAGTAGTGTCTTTGGTAGAAGTAGTTGTCCTCATGGTGGTGGTAGGACTAGTAGTTTCTGTGGTAGAAGTAGAAGCACTCTTGTTGTTGGTAGGAGTAGTAGATTCTGTGGTAGAAGTAGGATCGACCGTGATGGAGGTAGGTGTAGCAGGGCCTGTGGTAGAAGTAGGTGCTCTCGTGGTGGTGGTAGGAGTAGCAGGTTTTGTGTTAGAAGTACGAGGGCTTGTCATAGTTGTGGCAGTAGTAGTTCCTGGGGTAGAAGTAGGGGCTCTATTTGTGGTGGTAGGAATAGTTTCTGTGGTAGAAGTAGGAGCCATCATGGGGGTGGTAGGAGTAGTAGTGTCTTTGGTAGAAGTAGTTGTCCTCATGGTGGTGGTAGGACTAGTAATTTCTGTGGTAGAAGTAGGAGCACTCTTGTTGTTGGTAGGAGTAGTAGATTCTGTGGTAGAAGTAGGATCGACCGTGATGGAGGTAGGTGTAGCGGGGCCTGTGGTAGAAGTAGGTGCTCCCGTGGTGGTGGTAGGAGTAGCAGGATTTGTGGTAAAAGTAGTTGAACTCGTGGTGGTGATAGGAGTAGCAGGCTTTGTGGTAGAAGTAGTATCGCCTATGGTGGTGGTAGGAGTTGCATGCTCTGTGGTAGAAATAGGAGTGCTCATGTTTGTGGTAGGGTAGTAGTTTCTTTGGTAGAAGTAGGAGCGCTTGTGGTGGTGTTTGCAGTAGTAGTGACTCTGGTAGAAGTAGGAGCACTAGTGGTTGTGTTAGGAGTAGTATTGTCTGTGGTAGTAGTAGTTGTGCTCGTGTTGGAGGTAGGAGTAGTAGTTTCTGTGGTAGAAGTAGGAGTGCTCTTGTTGGTGGTAGGAGTAGCAGGTATTGTGTTAGAAGTAGGAGCGCCTGTCGTAGTTGTGGTAGTAGTAGTTAATGGGGTAGTAGTAGGGGCTCTCTTTGTGGTGGTAGGAATAGTTTCTGTGGCAGAAGTAGGAGCCCTCATGGCGGTGGTAGGAGTAGTAGTGTCTTTGGTAGAAGTAGTTGTCCTCATGGTGGTGGCAGGACTAGTAGTTTCGGTGGTAGAAGTAGGAGCATTCTTGTTGTTGGTAGGAGGAGTAGATTCTGTGGTAGAAGTAGGATTGCCCGTGATGGAGGTAGGTGTAGCAGGGCCTGTGGTAGAAGTAGGTGCTCTCGTGGTGGTGGTAGGTGTAGCAGGTTTTTGGTAGTGGTAGGTGCACACGTGGTGGTGGTAGAAGTACTAGTTTCTGTGGTAGAAGTAGGAGCACTCGTGGTGGTAGAAGTAGGCGGGTCAGTGGTAGAAGTAGGTGCTCTCGTGGTGGTGGTAGTATTATTAGTGTCTGTGATAGAAGTAGTGGTGCTCGAAGTGGTAGTATGAGTAATAATGTTTTCGGTAGAAGTATGAGCGCTCGTGGGGTTGGAAGGAGTAGTAGTGTCTCTGGTACAATTATGAGCGCTCGTGGTGGTGTTAGGTGTAGTATTCTCTGCGGTAGAAGTAGGAGTGCTCGTTGTGGTTGTAGGAGTAGTAGTTTCTGTGGTAGAAGTCACAATGCTCGCGGTGGTGGTGGGAGTAGCAGTCTCTGTGTTAAAAATAGGAACTCTCGTGGTGGTGGTAGGAGTGGCAGGTTTTGTGGTAAAAGTAGTTGCACTCGTGGTGGTGATAGGTGTAGCACGTTTTGTGTTAGAAGTAGTATCGCCTGGGGTGGTGGTAGGAGTTGCATGCTCTGTGGTAGAAATAGGAGTGCTCATGGTTGTGGTAGGGTAGTAGTTTCTTTGGTAGAAGTAGGAGCACTTGTGGTGGTGCTTGGAGTAGTAGTGACTGTGGTAGAAGTACGTTCGCTAGTGGTGGGGTTAGGAGTAGTATTGTCTGTGGTAGTGGTAGTGGTGCTCGTGTTGGAGGTAGGAGTAGTAATTTCTGCGGTAGAATTAGGAGTGCCCTTGTTGGTGGTAGGATTAGTAGTATCTGTGGTAGAAGCAGGAGCGCTTGTGGTGGTGTTAGTGGTAGTTAATTCTGTGGTAGAAATAGGAAAGCTCGTGGTGTTGGTAGGAGTAACAGGGCCTATGGTAGAATTAGGTGCTCTCTTGTTGGAGGTAGGAGTAGCAGATTTTGTGGTAGAGGTAGGTGCACTCGTGGTGGTGGTAGGAGTACTAGTTTCTGTGGTAGAAGTAGGAGCGCTCATGGTGAGGGTAGGAGGAGGCGGGTCAGTGGTAGAAGTAGGTGCTCTCGTGGTGCTGGTAGTATTATTAGTGTCTGTGATAGAAGTAGTGGTGCTTGAAGTGGTAGTAAGAGTAATAATGTTTTTGGTAGAAGTATGAGCGCTCCTGGGGTTGGCTGGAGTAGTAGTGTCTCTGGTAGAAGTATGAGCGCTTGTGGTGGTGATAGCAGTAGTATTCTCTGCGGTAGAGTTAGGAGTGCTCGTTGTGGTGGTAGGAGAAGTAGTTTCTGTGGTAGAAGTCACAATGCTCGCGGTGGTGGTGGGAGTAGCAGGGTCTGTGTTACAAATAGGTGCTCTCGTGGTGGTGGTAGGTGTAGTAGAGTCTGTGGTAAAAGCAGTGGTTCTCGTGGTGGTGGTAGGAGTAGTAATGTCTTTCGTAGTTGTATGAGTGCTCGTGCTCGTGGCAGGAGTAGTAGTTTCTGTGGTAGAAGTAGTTGCACTCGTGGTGGTGGTAGGAGTAGCAGTTTCTGCCTTAGAAGTAGGAGCAGTCGTGGTGGTGGAAGTTGTTGCATGGTCTGTGGTAGAAGTAGGGGAGCTCATAGTGGTGATAAGAGAGGTAGTGTCTGTGGTAGGATTAGGAGCGGTCATAGTGGTGGTAGGAGCAGCAGGACAGGTGGTAGAAGTACGTGCTCTCGTGGTTGTGGTAGGACTGGCAGGGTCTGTGGTAGAAGTAGTTGCAATCATGGTGGTATTAGGAGTAGAAGATTCTGTGGAAGAAGTAGGAGCACACATGGTGGTAGTAGGAGTAGTAGTGTCTCTGGTCAAAGTAGTGGCGCTCGTGGTGATGGTAGGAGTAGCTGTGTCTGTGGTCGAAGTAGGAGTGCTCGTGGTGTTGGTATGAGTTGTAGTGTCTGTGGTAGAATTAGGATCGCTCGTGGTGGTGGTAGGAGTAGTAGTTTATGTGGTAGAAGTACTTGCGCTCGTGGTGGAGGTAGGAGTAATGTTGTCTGTGGTATAAGTGGGCGTGCTAGTGTTGGTGGTAGGTGTTGCACTGTCTGTGGTAGAAGTAGCAGTGCTCGTGGTGGTGGTAGGAGTAGTAGTGACTTTGGTAGAAGTTGTTGCGCTCATCGTGGAAGTGGTAGTAGTAGTTTCTGTGGTAGGAGTAGGAGTGCTCGTGATAATGGCAGGAGTAGTAGTGTCTGTGCCAGAAGTAGTTGCACTCGTGATGGTGGTAGGAGTCCTAGTGTCTGTGGTAGAAGTAGCTCCGCTCGTGGGGGTGGTAGGAATAGTAATTTCTACTGTAGCAGTAGGAGCGCTCGTGGTGCTGTTAGAAGTTGCAGGGCCTGAGGTAGAAATAGGTGCTCTCCTGGTGGTTGTAGGAGTAGCAGGGTCTGTGTTAGAAGTAGTTTCGCTCATGGTGGTGGTAGGAGTAGCATGTTCTGTGTTAGAAGTAGGAGTGCTCGTTGTGCTGGTAGGAGTTGCACAGTCTGTGGTAGAAGTAGGAGTGTTCGTGGTGGTGGTAGGAGTAGTAGTGTATGTGGTAGAAGTGGGAGTGCCTGTGGTGGTGGTGGGAGTAGTTGTGTCTGTGCTAGAAGGAGGAGCGCTCATCTTGGTGGTAAGTGTAGTGGTGTCTGTGGTAGAATTAGTATTGCTTGTGGTGGTGCTAGGTGTTGCATGTTCTGTGGTAAAAGTAGGAGTGCTCATGGTGGTGGTAGGTAGTAGTTTCTTTGATAGAAGTAGGAGCACTCGCTGTGTTGGTAGGAGTAGTAGAGTCTTTGGTAGAAGTAGGAGCGCTTGTGGTGGTGCTTGGAGTAGTAGTGTCAGTTGTAGAAGTAGGATCTCCCGCGATTGTGGTAGGAGTAGCAGGACCTGTGGTAGAAATAGGTGCTCTCGTGGTGGTGCGAGGAGTAGGAGGTTTTGTGAGAGAAGTAGGAGCGCTCGTGGTGGTGGTGGTAGTAGTAGTTCCTGGGGTAGAAGTATGAGCTCTGGTTGTGGGGCTAGGTGTAGTACCTTCCATGGTATAAGTAGGAGCGCTCGTGGTGGTGGTAGGTGTAGTACTGTCTGTGGTATAAGTAGTTGCGCTCGTGGCTCTGGTAGGAGTAGTAGTGTCTGTGGAAGAAGTAGGAGCAATCGTGGTCATGGTAGCGGTAGTTTCTCTGGTAGAAGTAGTAGAGCTCGTGGTGGTGTTAGGAGTAGTACATTCTTTGTTCGAAGTAGGAGCGCTGGTGGTAGTGGTAGGAGTAGTACAGTCTGTGGTAGAAGTAGGAGCGCTCGTGTTGCTGGTGGGAGTAGTAGTGACTGTGGTAGAAGTAGGAACACTCGTCTTGGTGGTAGGAGTTGTAGTGTCTGTAGTAGAAGTAGTTGCACTCGTACTGGTGGTAGGATTGGTCGTTTCTTTGGTAGAAGCAGGAGCGCTCGTGGTGGTGTTAATAGTAGTTAATACTGTGGTCAAATAGGAAAGCTCGTGGTGGTGGTAGGAGTAACAGGGCCGATGGTAGAATTGGGTGCTCTCTTGTTGGAGGTAGGAATAGCAGATTATGTGGTAGAGGTAGGTGCACTCGTGGTGGTGGTAGGAGTAGCAGGTTTTGTGTTAGAAGTACGAGGGCTTGTCATAGTTGTGGCAGTAGTAGTTCCTGGGGTAGAAGTAGGGGCTCTATTTGTGGTGGTAGGAATAGTTTCTGTGGTAGAAGTAGGAGCCATCATGGGGGTGGTAGGAGTAGTAGTGTCTTTGGTAGAAGTAGTTGTCCTCATGGTGGTGGTAGGACTAGTAGTTTCTGTGGTAGAAGTAGAAGCACTCTTGTTGTTGGTAGGAGTAGTAGATTCTGTGGTAGAAGTAGGATCGACCGTGATGGAGGTAGGTGTAGCAGGGCCTGTGGTAGAAGTAGGTGCTCTCGTGGTGGTGGTAGGAGTAGCAGGTTTTGTGTTAGAAGTACGAGGGCTTGTCATAGTTGTGGCAGTAGTAGTTCCTGGGGTAGAAGTAGGGGCTCTATTTGTGGTGGTAGGAATAGTTTCTGTGGTAGAAGTAGGAGCCATCATGGGGGTGGTAGGAGTAGTAGTGTCTTTGGTAGAAGTAGTTGTCCTCATGGTGGTGGTAGGACTAGTAATTTCTGTGGTAGAAGTAGGAGCACTCTTGTTGTTGGTAGGAGTAGTAGATTCTGTGGTAGAAGTAGGATCGACCGTGATGGAGGTAGGTGTAGCGGGGCCTGTGGTAGAAGTAGGTGCTCCCGTGGTGGTGGTAGGAGTAGCAGGATTTGTGGTAAAAGTAGTTGAACTCGTGGTGGTGATAGGAGTAGCAGGCTTTGTGGTAGAAGTAGTATCGCCTGTGGTGGTGGTAGGAGTTGCATGCTCTGTGGTAGAAATAGGAGTGCTCATGTTTGTGGTAGGGTAGTAGTTTCTTTGGTAGAAGTAGGAGTGCTTGTGGTGGTGTTTGCAGTAGTAGTGACTCTGGTAGAAGTAGGAGCACTAGTGGTTGTGTTAGGAGTAGTATTGTCTGTGGTAGTAGTAGTTGTGCTCGTGTTGGAGGTAGGAGTAGTAGTTTCTGTGGTAGAAGTAGGAGTGCTCTTGTTGGTGGTAGGAGTAGCAGGTATTGTGTTAGAAGTAGGAGCGCCTGTCGTAGTTGTGGTAGTAGTAGTTAATGGGGTAGTAGTAGGGGCTCTCGTTGTGGTGGTAGGAATAGTTTCTGTGGCAGAAGTAGGAGCCCTCATGGCGGTGGTAGGAGTAGTAGTGTCTTTGGTAGAAGTAGTTGTCCTCATGGTGGTGGCAGGACTAGTAGTTTCGGTGGTAGAAGTAGGAGCATTCTTGTTGTTGGTAGGAGGAGTAGATTCTGTGGTAGAAGTAGGATTGCCCGTGATGGAGGTAGGTGTAGCAGGGCCTGTGGTAGAAGTAGGTGCTCTCGTGGTGGTGGTAGGTGTAGCAGGTTTTTGGTAGTGGTAGGTGCACACGTGGTGGTGGTAGAAGTACTAGTTTCTGTGGTAGAAGTAGGAGCACTCGTGGTGGTAGAAGTAGGCGGGTCAGTGGTAGAAGTAGGTGCTCTCGTGGTGGTGGTAGTATTATTAGTGTCTGTGATAGAAGTAGTGGTGCTCGAAGTGGTAGTATGAGTAATAATGTTTTCGGTAGAAGTATGAGTGCTCGTGGGGTTGGCAGGAGTAGTAGTGTCTCTGGTAGAAGTATGAGCGCTCGTGGTGGTGTTAGGTGTAGTATTCTCTGCGGTAGAAGTAGGAGTGCTCGTTGTGGTTGTAGGAGTAGTAGTTTCTGTGGTAGAAGTCACAATGCTCGCGGTGGTGGTGGGAGTAGCAGTCTCTGTGTTAAAAACAGGTGGTCTCGTGGTGGTGGTAGGAGTGGCAGGTTTTGTGGTAAAAGTAGTTGCACTCGTGGTGGTGATAAGTGTAGCACGTTTTGTGTTAGAAGTAGTATCGCCTGGGGTGGTGGTAGGAGTTGCATGCTCTGTGGTAGAAATAGGAGTGCTCATGGTTGTGGTAGGGTGGTAGTTTCTTTGGTAGAAGTAGGAGCACTTGTGGTGGTGCTTGGAGTAGTAGTGACTGTGGTAGAAGTACGTTCGCTAGTGGTGGGGTTAGGAGTAGTATTGTCTGTGGTAGTGGTAGTGGTGCTCGTGTTGGAGGTAGGAGTAGTAATTTCTGTGGTAGAATTAGGAGTGCCCTTGTTGGTGGTAGGATTAGTAGTATCTGTGGTAGAAGCAGGAGCGCTTGTGGTGGTGTTAGTGGTAGTTAATTCTGTGGTAGAAATAGGAAAGCTCGTGGTGTTGGTAGGAGTAACAGGGCCTATGGTAGAATTAGGGGCTCTCTTGTTGGAGGTAGGAGTAGCAGATCTTGTGGTAGAGGTAGGTGCACTCGTGGTGGTGGTAGGAGTACTAGTTTCTGTGGTAGAAGCAGGAGCGCTCGTGGTGATGGTAGGAGGAGGCGGGTCAGTGGTAGAAGTAGGTGCTCTCGTGTTGGTGGTAGTATTATTAGTGTCTGTGATAGAAGTAGTGGTGCTTGAAGTGGTAGTAAGAGTAATAATGTTTTTGGTAGAAGTATGAGCGCTCCTGGGGGTGGCTGGAGTAGTAGTGTCTGTGGTAGAAGTATGAGCGCTCGTGGTGGTGATAGGAGTAGTATTCTCTGTAGTAGAGTTAGGAGTGCTCGTTGTGGTGGTAGGAGAAGTAATTTCTGTGGTAGAAGTCACAGTGCTCGCAGTGGTGGTGGGAGTAGCAGGGTCTGTGTTACAAATAGGTGCTCTCGTGGTGGTGGTAGGTGTAGTAGAGTCTGTGGTAAAAGCAGTGGTTCTCATGGTGGTGGTAGGAGTAGTAATGTCTTTCGTAGTTGTATGAGTGCTCGTGCTCGTGGCAGGAGTTGTAGTTTCTGTGGTAGAAGTAGTTGAACTCGTGGTGGTGGTAGGAGTAGCAGTTTCTGCCTTAGAAGTAGGAGCAGTCGTGGTGGTGGAAGTTGTTGCATGGTCTGTGGTAGAAGTAGGGGAGCTCATAGTGGTGATAAGAGAGGTAGTGTCTGTGGTAGGATTAGGAGCGGTCATAGTGGTGGTAGGAGCAGCAGGACAGGTGGAAGAAGTACGTGCTCTCGTGGTTGTGGTAGGACTGGCAGGGTCTGTGGTAGAAGTAGTTGCAATCATGGTGGTATTAGGAGTAGAAGATTCTGTGGAAGAAGTAGGAGCACACATGGTGGTAGTAGGAGTAGTAGTGTCTCTGGTCAAAGTAGTGGCGCTCGTGGTGATGGTAGGAGTAGCTGTGTCTGTGGTCGAAGTAGGAGTGCTCGTGGTGTTGGTAGGAGTTGTAGTGTCTGTGGTAGAATTAGGATCGCTCGTGGTGGTGGTAGGAGTAGTAGTTTATGTGGTAGAAGTACTTGCGCTCGTGGTGGAGGTAGGAGTAATGTTGTCTGTGGTATAAGTGGGCGTGCTAGTGTTGGTGGTAGGTGTTGCACGGTCTGTGGTAGAAGTAGCAGTGCTCGTGGTGGTGGTAGGAGTAGTAGTGACTTTGGTAGAAGTTGTTGCGCTCATCGTGGAAGTGGTAGTAGTAGTTTCTGTGGTAGGAGTAGGAGTGCTCGTGATAATGGCAGGAGTAGTAGTGTCTGTGCCAGAAGTAGTTGCACTCGTGATGGTGGTAGGAGTCCTAGTGTCTGTGGTAGAAGTAGCTCCGCTCGTGGCGGTGGTAGGAATAGTAATTTCTACTGTAGCAGTAGGAGCGCTCGTGCTGCTGTTAGAAGTTGCAGGGCCTGAGGTAGAAATAGGTGCTCTCCTGGTGGTTGTAGGAGTAGCAGGGTCTGTGTTAGAAGTAGTTTCGCTCATGGTGGTGGTAGGAGTAGCATGTTCTGTGTTAGAAGTAGGAGTGCTCGTTGTGCTGGTAGGAGTTGCACAGTCTGTGGTAGAAGTAGGAGTGTTCGTGGTGGTGGTAGGAGTAGTAGTGTCTGTGGTAGAAGTGGGAGTGCCTGTGGTGGTGGTGGGAGTAGTTGTGTCTGTGCTAGAAGGAGGAGCGCTCATCTTGGTGGTAAGTGTAGTGGTGTCTGTGGTAGAATTAGTATTGCTTGTGGTGGTGCTAGGTGTTGCATGTTCTGTGGTAAAAGTAGGAGTGCTCATGGTGGTGGTAGGTAGTAGTTTCTTTGATAGAAGTAGGAGCGCTCGCTGTGTTGGTAGGAGTAGTAGAGTCTTTGGTAGAAGTAGGAGCGCTTGTGGTGGTGCTTGGAGTAGTAGTGTCAGTTGTAGAAGTAGGATCTCCCGCGATTGTGGTAGGAGTAGCAGGACCTGTGGTAGAAATAGGTGCTCTCGTGGTGGTGCGAGGAGTAGGAGGTTTTGTGAGAGAAGTAGGAGCGCTTGTGGTGGTGGTGGTAGTAGTAGTTCCTGGGGTAGAAGTATGAGCTCTGGTTGTGGTGGTAGGTGTAGTACCTTCTATGGTATAAGTAGGAGAGCTCGTGGTGGTGGTAGGTGTAGTACTGTCTGTGGTATAAGTAGTTGCGCTCGTGGCTCTGGTAGGAGTAGTAGTGTCTGTGGAAGAAGTAGGAGCAATCGTGGTCATGGTAGTGGTAGTTTCTCTGGTAGAAGTAGTAGAGCTCGTGGTGGTGTTAGGAGTAGTACATTCTTTGTTCGAAGTAGGAGCGCTGGTGGTAGTGGTAGGAGTAGTACAGTGTGTGGTAGAAGTAGGAGCACTCGTGTTGCTGGTGGGAGTAGTAGTGACTGTGTTAGAAGTAGGAACACTCGTCTTGGTGGTAGGAGTTGTAGTGTCTGTAGTAGAAGTAGTTGCGCTCGTACTGGTTGTAGGATTAGTCGTTTCTGTGGTAGAAGCAGGAGCGCTCGTGGTGGTGTTAATAGTAGTTAATACTTTGGTCAAATAGGAAAGCTCGTGGTGGTGGTAGGAGTAACAGGGCCGATGGTAGAATTGGGTGCTCTCTTGTTGGAGGTAGGAATAGCAGATTATGTGGTAGAGGTAGGTGCACTCGTGGTGGTGGTAGGACTAGCAGGTTTTGTGTTAGAAGTACGAGCGCTTGTCATAGTTGTGGCAGTAGTAGTTCCTGGGGTAGAAGTAGGGGCTCTCTTTGTGGTGGTAGGAATAGTTTCTGTGGTAGAAGTAGGAGCCATCATGGGGGTGGTAGGAGTAGTAGTGTCTTTGGTAGAAGTAGTTGTCCTCATGGTGGTGGTAGGACTAGTAGGTTCTGTGGTAGAAGTAGGAGCACTCTTGTTGTTGGTAGGAGTAGTAGATTCTGTGGTAGAAGTAGGATCGACCGTGATGGAGGTAGGTGTAGCAGGGCCTGTGGTAGAAGTAGGTGCTCTCGTGGTGGTGGTAGGAGTAGCAGGTTTTGTGTTAGAAGTAGGAGTGCTTGTTGTAGTTTTGGTAGTAGTAGTTCCTGGGGTAGAAGTAGGGGCTCTTTTTGTGGTGGTAGGAATAGTTTCTGTGGTAGAAGTAGGAGCCGCCATGGGGGTGGTGGGAGTTGTAGTGTCTTTGGTAGAAGTAGTTGTCCTCATGGTGGTGGTAGGACTAGTAATTTCTGTGGTAGAAGTAGGAGCACTCTTGTTGTTGGTAGGAGTAGTAGATTCTGTGGTAGAAGTAGGATCGACCGTGATGGAGGTAGGTGCAGCGGGGCCTGTGGTAGAAGTAGGTGCTCCCGTGGTGGTGGTAGGAGTAGCAGGATTTGTGGTAAAAGTAGTTGAACTCGTGGTGGTGATAGGAGTAGCAGGCTTTGTGGTAGAAGTAGTATCGCCTGTGGTGGTGGTAGGAGTTGCCTGCTCTGTGGTAGAAGTAGGAGTGCTCATGTTTGTGGTAGGGTAGTAGTTTCTTTGGTAGAAGTAGGAGCGCTTGTGGTGGTGCTTGGAGTGGTAGTGACTCTGGTAGAAGTAGGAGCACTAGTGGTTGTGTTAGGAGTAGTATTGTCTGTGGTAGTACTAGTTGTGCTCGTGTTGGAGGTAGGAGTAGTAGTTTCTGTGGTAGAAGTAGGAGTGCTCTTGTTGGAGGTAGGAGTAGCAGGTTTTGTGTTAGAAGTACGAGCGCTTGTCATAGTTGTGGCAGTAGTAGTTCCTGGGGTAGAAGTAGGGGCTCTCTTTGTGGTGGTAGGAATAGTTTCTGTGGTAGAAGTAGGAGCCATCATGGGGGTGGTAGGAGTAGTAGTGTCTTTGGTAGAAGTAGTTGTCCTCATGGTGGTGGTAGGACTAGTAGGTTCTGTGGTAGAAGTAGGAGCACTCTTGTTGTTGGTAGGAGTAGTCGATTCTGTGGTAGAAGTAGGATCGACCGTGATGGAGGTAGGTGTAGCGGGGCCTGTGGTAGAAGTAGGTGCTCCCGTGGTGGTGGTAGGAGTAGCAGGATTTGTGGTAAAAGTAGTTGAACTCGTGGTGGTGATAGGAGTAGCAGGCTTTGTGGTAGAAGTAGTATCGCCTGTGGTGGTGGTAGGAGTTGCCTGCTCTGTGGTAGAAGTAGGAGTGCTCATGTTTGTGGTAGGGTAGTAGTTTCTTTGGTAGAAGTAGGAGCGCTTGTGGTGGTGATTGGAGTAGTAGTGACTCTGGTAGAAGTAGGAGCACTAGTGGTTGTGTAAGGAGTAGTATTGTCTGTGGTAGTAGTAGTTGTGCTCGTGTTGGAGGTAGGAGTAGTAGTTTCTGTGGTAGAAGTAGGAGTGCTCTTGTTGGAGGTAGGAGTAGCAGGTTTTGTGTTAGAAGTACGAGCGCTTGTCATAGTTGTGGCAGTAGTAGTTCCTGGGGTAGAAGTAGGGGCTCTCTTTGTGGTGGTAGGAATAGTTTCTGTGGTAGAAGTAGGAGCCATCATGGGGGTGGTAGGAGTAGTAGTGTCTTTGGTAGAAGTAGTTGTCCTCATGGTGGTGGTAGGACTAGTAGGTTCTGTGGTAGAAGTAGGAGCACTCTTGTTGTTGGTAGGAGTAGTCGATTCTGTGGTAGAAGTAGGATCGACCGTGATGGAGGTAGGTGTAGCGGGGCCTGTGGTAGAAGTAGGTGCTCCCGTGGTGGTGGTAGGAGTAGCAGGATTTGTGGTAAAAGTAGTTGAACTCGTGGTGGTGATAGGAGTAGCAGGCTTTGTGGTAGAAGTAGTATCGCCTGTGGTGGTGGTAGGAGTTGCCTGCTCTGTGGTAGAAGTAGGAGTGCTCATGTTTGTGGTAGGGTAGTAGTTTCTTTGGTAGAAGTAGGAGCGCTTGTGGTGGTGATTGGAGTAGTAGTGACTCTGGTAGAAGTAGGAGCACTAGTGGTTGTGTAAGGAGTAGTATTGTCTGTGGTAGTAGTAGTTGTGCTCGTGTTGGAGGTAGGAGTAGTAGTTTCTGTGGTAGAAGTAGGAGTGCTCTTGTTGGTGGTAGGAGTAGCAGGTATTGTGTTAGAAGTAGGAGCGCCTGTCGTAGTTGTGGTAGTAGTAGTTAATGGTGTAGTAGTAGGGGCTCTCTTTGTGGTGGTAGGAATAGTTTCTGTGGTAGAAGTAGGAGCCGTCATGGCGGTGGTAGGAGTATTAGTATCTTTGGTAGAAGTAGTTGTCCTCATGGTGGTGGTAGGACTAGTAGTTTCGGTGGTAGAAGTAGGAGCATTCTTGTTGTTGGTAGGAGGAGTAGATTCTGTGGTAGGAGTAGGATTGCCCGTGATGGAGGTAGGTGTAGCAGGGCCTGTGGTAGAAGTAGGTGCTCTCGTGGTGGTGGTAGGAGTAGCAGGTTTTTGGTAGTGGTAGGTGCACACGTGGTGGTGGTAGAAGTACTAGTTTCTGTGGTAGAAGTAGGAGCACTCGTGATGGTAGAAGTAGGCGGGTCAGTGGTAGAAGTAGGTGCTCTCGTGGAGGTGGTAGTATTATTAGTGTCTGTGATAGAAGTAGTGGTGCTCGAAGTGGTAGTATGAGTAATAATGTTTTCGGTAGAAGTATGAGCGCTCGTGGGGTTGGAAGGAGTAGTAGTGTCTCTGGTAGAAGTATGAGCGCTCGTGGTGGTGTTAGGTGTAGTATTCTCTGCGGTAGAAGTAGGAGTGCTCGTTGTGGTTGTAGGAGTAGTAGTTTCTGTGGTAGAAGTCACAATGCTCGCGGTGGTGGTGGGAGTAGCAGTCTCTGTGTTAAAAATAGGAACTCTCGTGGTGGTGGTAGGAGTGGCAGGTTTTGTGGTAAAAGTAGTTGCACTCGTGGTGGTGATAGGTGTAGCACGTTTTGTGTTAGAAGTAGTATCGCCTGGGGTGGTGGTAGGAGTTTCATGCTCTGTGGTAGAAATAGGAGTGCTCATGGTTGTGGTAGGGTAGTAGTTTCTTTGGTAGAAGTAGGAGCACTTGTGGTGGTGCTTGGAGTAGTAGTGACTGTGGTAGAAGTACGTTCGCTAGTGGTGGGGTTAGGAGTAGTATTGTCTGTGGTAGTGGTAGTGGTGCTCGTGTTGGAGGTAGGAGTAGTAATTTCTGCGGTAGAATTAGGAGTGCCCTTGTTGGTGGTAGGATTAGTAGTATCTGTGGTAGAAGCAGGAGCGCTTGTGGTGGTGTTAGTGGTAGTTAATTCTGTGGTAGAAATAGGAAAGCTCGTGGTGTTGGTAGGAGTAACAGGGCCTATGGTAGAATTAGGTGCTCTCTTGTTGGAGGTAGGAGTAGCAGATTTTGTGGTAGAGGTAGGTGCACTCGTGGTGGTGGTAGGAGTACTAGTTTCTGTGGTAGAAGTAGGAGCGCTCATGGTGAGGGTAGGAGGAGGCGGGTCAGTGGTAGAAGTAGGTGCTCTCGTGGTGCTGGTAGTATTATTAGTGTCTGTGATAGAAGTAGTGGTGCTTGAAGTGGTAGTAAGAGTAATAATGTTTTTGGTAGAAGTATGAGTGCTCCTGGGGTTGGCTGGAGTAGTAGTGTCTCTGGTAGAAGTATGAGCGCTCGTGGTGGTGATAGGAGTAGTATTCTCTGCGGTAGAGTTAGGAGTGCTCGTTGTGGTGGTAGGAGAAGTAGTTTCTGTGGTAGAAGTCACAATGCTCGTGGTGGTGGTGGGAGTAGCAGGGTCTGTGTTACAAATAGGTGCTCTCGTGGTGGTGGTAGGTGTAGTAGAGTCTGTGGTAAAAGCAGTGGTTCTCGTGGTGGTGGTAGGAGTAGTAATGTCTTTCGTAGTTGTATGAGTGCTCGTGCTCGTGGCAGGAGTAGTAGTTTCTGTGGTAGAAGTAGTTGCACTCGTGGTGGTGGTAGGAGTAGCAGTTTCTACCTTAGAAGTAGGAGCAGTCGTGGTGGTGGAAGTTGTTGCATGGTCTGTGGTAGAAGTAGGGGAGCTCATAGTGGTGATAAGAGAGGTAGTGTCTGTGGTAGGATTAGGAGCGATCATAGTGGTGGTAGGAGCAGCAGGACAGGTGGTAGAAGTACGTGCTCTCGTGGTTGTGGTAGGACTAGCAGGGTCTGTGGTAGAAGTAGTTGCAATCATGGTGGTATTAGGAGTAGAAGATTCTGTGGAAGAAGTAGGAGCACACATGGTGGTAGTAGGAGCAGTAGTGTCTCTGGTCAAAGTAGTGGCGCTCGTGGTGATGGTAGGAGTAGCTGTGTCTGTGGTCGAAGTAGGAGCGCTCGTGGTGTTGGTAGGAGTTGTAGTGTCTGTGGTAGAATTAGGATCGCTCGTGGTGGTGGTAGGAGTAGTAGTTTATGTGGTAGAAGTACTTGCGCTCGTGGTGGAGGTAGGAGTAATGTTGTCTGTGGTATAAGTGGGCGTGCTAGTTTTGGTGGTAGGTGTTGCACGGTCTGTGGTAGAAGTAGCAGTGCTCGTGGTGGTGGTAGGAGTAGTAGTGACTTTGGTAGAAGTTGTTGCGCTCATCGTGGAAGTGGTAGTAGTAGTTTCTGTGTTAAGAGTAGGAGTGCTCATGATAATGGCAGGAGTAGTAGTGTCTGTGCCAGAAGTAGTTGCACTCGTGATGGTGGTAGGAGTCCTAGTGTCTTTGGTAGAAGTAGCTCTGCTCGTGGGGGTGGTAGGAATAGTAATTTCTACTGTAGCAGTAGGAGCACTCGTGGTGCTGTTAGAAGTTGCAGGGCCTGAGGTAGAAATAGGTGCTCTCCTGGTGGTTGTAGGAGTAGCAGGGTCTGTGTTAGAAGTAGTTTCGCTCATGGTGGTTGTAGGAGTAGCATGTTCTGTGTTAGAAGTAGGAGTGCTCGTTGTGCTGGTAGGAGTTGCACAGTCTGTGGTAGAAGTAGGAGTGTTCGTGGTGGTGGTAGGAGTAGTAGTGTCTGTGGTAGAAGTGGGAGTGCCTGTGGTGGTGGTGGGAGTAGTTGTGTCTGTGCTAGAAGGAGGAGCGCTCATCTTGGTGGTAAGTGTAGTGGTGTCTGTGGTAGAATTAGTATTGCTTGTGGTGGTGCTAGGTGTTGCATGTTCTGTGGTAAAAGTAGGAGTGCTCATGGTGGTGGTAGGTAGTAGTTTCTTTGATAGAAGTAGGAGCGCTCGCTGTGTTGGTAGGAGTAGTAGAGTCTTTGGTAGAAGTAGGAGCGCTTGTGGTGGTGCTTGGAGTAGTAGTGTCAGTTGGAGAAGTAGGATCTCCCGCGATTGTGGTAGGAGTAGCAGGACCTGTGGTAGAAATAGGTGCTCTCGTGGTGGTGCGAGGAGTAGGAGGTTTTGTGAGAGAAGTAGGAGCGCTTGTGATGGTGGTGGTAGTAGTAGTTCCTGGGGTAGAAGTATGAGCTCTGGTTGTGGTGGTAGGTGTAGTACCTTCTATGGTATAAGTAGGAGCGCTCGTGGTGGTGGTAGGTGTAGTACAGTCTGTGGTATAAGTAGTTGTGCTCGTGGCTCTGGTAGGAGTAGTAGTGTCTGTGGAAGAAGTAGGAGCAATCGTGGTCATGGTAGTGGTAGTTTCTCTGGTAGAAGTAGTAGAGCTCGTGGTGGTGTTAGGAGTAGTACATTCTTTGTTCGAAGTAGGAGCGCTGGTGGTAGTGGTAGGAGTAGTACAGTCTGTGGTAGAAGTAGGAGCGCTCGTGTTGCTGGTGGGAGTATTAGTGACTGTGGTAGAAGTAGGAACACTCGTCTTGGTGGTAGGAGTTGTAGTGTCTGTAGTAGAAGTAGTTGCGCTCGTACTGGTGGTAGGATTAGTCGTTTCTGTGGTAGAAGCAGGAGCGCTCGTGGTGGTGTTAATAGTAGTTAATACTGTGGTCAAATAGGAAAGCTCGTGGTGGTGGTAGGAGTAACAGGGCCGATGGCAGAATTGGGTGCTCTCTTGTTGGAGGTAGGAATAGCAGATTATGTGGTAGAGGTAGGTGCACTCGTGGTGGTGGTAGGAGTAGCAGGTTTTGTGTTAGAAGTACGAGCGCTTGTCATAGTTGTGGCAGTAGTAGTTCCTGGGGTAGAAGTAGGGGCTCTCTTTGTGGTGGTAGGAATAGTTTCTGTGGTAGAAGTAGGAGCCATCATGGGGGTGGTAGGAGTAGTAGTGTCTTTGGTAGAAGTAGTTGTCCTCATGGTGGTGGTAGGACTAGTAGGTTCTGTGGTAGAAGTAGGAGCACTCTTGTTGTTGGTAGGAGTAGTAGATTCTGTGGTAGAAGTAGGATCGACCGTGATGGAGGTAGGTGTAGCAGGGCCTGTGGTAGAAGTAGGTGCTCTCGTGGTGGTGGTAGGAGTAGCAGGTTTTGTGTTAGAAGTAGGAGTGCTTGTCGTAGTTCTGGTAGTAGTAGTTCCTGGGGTAGAAGTAGGGGCTCTTTTTGTGGTGGTAGGAATAGTTTCTGTGGTAGAAGTAGGAGCCGCCATGGGGGTGGTAGGAGTAGTAGTGTCTTTGGTAGAAGTAGTTGTCCTCATGGTGGTGGTAGGACTAGTAATTTCTGTGGTAGAAGTAGGAGCACTCTTGTTGTTGGTAGGAGTAGTAGATTCTGTGGTAGAAGTAGGATCGACCGTGATGGAGGTAGGTGTAGCGGGGCCTGTGGTAGAAGTAGGTGCTCCCGTGGTGGTGGTAGGAGTAGCAGGATTTGTGGTAAAAGTAGTTGAACTCGTGGTGGTGATAGGAGTAGCAGGCTTTGTGGTAGAAGTAGTATCGCCTGTGGTGGTGGTAGGAGTTGCCTGCTCTGTGGTAGAAGTAGGAGTGCTCATGTTTGTGGTAGGGTAGTAGTTTCTTTGGTAGAAGTAGGAGCGCTTGTGGTGGTGATTGGAGTAGTAGTGACTCTGGTAGAAGTAGGAGCACTAGTGGTTGTGTAAGGAGTAGTATTGTCTGTGGTAGTAGTAGTTGTGCTCGTGTTGGAGGTAGGAGTAGTAGTTTCTGTGGTAGAAGTAGGAGTGCTCTTGTTGGTGGTAGGAGTAGCAGGTATTGTGTTAGAAGTAGGAGCGCCTGTCGTAGTTGTGGTAGTAGTAGTTAATGGGGTAGTAGTAGGGGCTCTCTTTGTGGTGGTAGGAATAGTTTCTGTGGTGGAAGTAGGAGCCGTCATGGCGGTGGTAGGAGTATTAGTATCTTTGGTAGAAGTAGTTGTCCTCATGGTGGTGGTAGGACTAGTAGTTTCGGTGGTAGAAGTAGGAGCATTCTTGTTGTTGGTAGGAGGAGTAGATTCTGTGGTAGGAGTAGGATTGCCCGTGAGGGAGGTAGGTGTAGCAGGGCCTGTGGTAGAAGTAGGTGCTCTCGTGGTGGTGGTAGGAGTAGCAGGTTTTTGGTAGTGGTAGGTGCACACGTGGTGTTGGTAGAAGTACTAGTTTCTGTGGTAGAAGTAGGAGCACTCGTGGTGGTAGAAGTAGGCGGGTCAGTGGTAGAAGTAGGTGCTCTCGTGGTGGTGGTAGTATTATTAGTGTCTGTGATAGAAGTAGTGGTGCTCGAAGTGGTAGTATGAGTAATAATGTTTTCGGTAGAAGTATGAGCGCTCGTGGGGTTGGAAGGAGTAGTAGTGTCTCTGGTAGAAGTATGAGCGCTCGTGGTGGTGTTAGGTGTAGTATACTCTGCGGTAGAAGTAGGAGTGCTCGTTGTGGTTGTAGGAGTAGTAGTTTCTGTGGTAGAAGTCACAATGCTCGCGGTGGTGGTGGGAGTAGCAGTCTCTGTGTTAAAAATAGGAACTCTCGTGGTGGTGGTAGGAGTGGCAGGTTTTGTGGTAAAAGTAGTTGCACTCGTGGTGGTGCTAGGTGTAGCACGTTTTGTGTTAGAAGTAGTATCGCCTGGGGTGGTGGTAGGAGTTGCATGCTCTGTGGTAGAAATAGGAGTGCTCATGGTTGTGGTAGGGTAGTAGTTTCTTTGGTAGAAGTAGGAGCACTTGTGGTGGTGCTTGGAGTAGTAGTGACTGTGGTAGAAGTACGTTCGCTAGTGGTGGGGTTAGGAGTAGTATTGTCTGTGGTAGTGGTAGTGGTGCTCGTGTTGGAGGTAGGAGTAGTAATTTCTGCGGTAGAATTAGGAGTGCCCTTGTTGGTGGTAGGATTAGTAGTATCTGTGGTAGAAGCAGGAGCGCTTGTGGTGGTGTTAGTGGTAGTTAATTCTGTGGTAGAAATAGGAAAGCTCGTGGTGTTGGTAGGAGTAACAGGGCCTATGGTAGAATTAGGTGCTCTCTTGTTGGAGGTAGGAGTAGCAGATTTTGTGGTAGAGGTAGGTGCACTCGTGGTGGTGGTAGGAGTACTAGTTTCTGTGGTAGAAGTAGGAGCGCTCATGGTGATGGTAGGAGGAGGCGGGTCAGTGGTAGAAGTAGGTGCTCTCGTGGTGGTGGTAGTATTATTAGTGTCTGTGATAGAAGTAGTGGTGCTTGAAGTGGTAGTAAGAGTAATAATGTTTTTGGTAGAAGTATGAGCGCTCCTGGGGGTGGCTGGAGTAGTAGTGTCTCTGGTAGAAGTATGAGCGCTCGTGGTGGTGATAGGAGTAGTATTCTCTGCGGTAGAGTTAGGACTGCTCGTTGTGGTGGTAGGAGAAGTAGTTTCTGTGGTAGAAGTCACAATGCTCGCGGTGATGGTGGGAGTAGCAGGGTCTGTGTTACAAATAGGTGCTCTCGTGGTGGTGGTAGGTGTAGTAGAGTCTGTGGTAAAAGCAGTGGTTCTCGTGGTGGTGGTAGGAGTAGTAATGTCTTTCGTAGTTGTATGAGTGCTCGTGCTCGTGGCAGGAGTAGTAGTTTCTGTGGTAGAAGTAGTTGCACTCGTGGTGGTGGTAGGAGTAGCAGTTTCTGCCTTAGAAGTAGGAGCAGTCGTGGTGGTGTAAGTTGTTGCATGGTCTGTGGTAGAAGTAGGGGAGCTCATAGTTGTGATAAGAGAGGTAGTGTCTGTGGTAGGATTAGGAGCGATCATAGTGGTGGTAGGAGCAGCAGGACAGGTGGTAGAAGTACGTGCTCTCGTGGTTGTGGTAGGACTAGCAGGGTCTGTGGTAGAAGTAGTTGCAATCATGGTGGTATTAGGAGTAGAAGATTCTGTGGAAGAAGTAGGAGCACACATGGTGGTAGTAGGAGCAGTAGTGTCTCTGGTCAAAGTAGTGGCGCTCGTGGTGATGGTAGGAGTAGCTGTGTCTGTGGTCGAAGTAGGAGCGCTCGTGGTGTTGGTAGGAGTTGTAGTGTCTGTGGTAGAATTAGGATCGCTCGTGGTGGTGGTAGGAGTAGTAGTTTATGTGGTAGAAGTACTTGCGCTTGTGGTGGAGGTAGGAGTAATGTTGTCTGTGGTATAAGTGGGCGTGCTAGTGTTGGTGGTAGGTGTTGCACGGTCTGTGGTAGAAATAGCATTGCTCGTGGTGGTGGTAGGAGTAGTAGTGACTTTGGTAGAAGTTGTTGCGCTCATCGTGGAAGTGGTAGTAGTAGTTTCTGTGGTAGGAGTAGGAGTGCTCGTGATAATGGCAGGAGTAGTAGTGTCTGTGCCAGAAGTAGTTGCACTCGTGATGGTGGTAGGAGTCCTAGTGTCTGTGGTAGAAGTAGCTCCGCTCGTGGGGGTGGTAGGAATAGTAATTTCTACTGTAGCAGTAGGAGCGCTCATGGTGCTGTTAGAAGTTGCAGGGCCTGAGGTAGAAATAGGTGCTCTCCTGGTGGTTGTAGGAGTAGCAGAGTCTGTGTTAGAAGGAGTTTCGCTCATGGTGGTGGTAGGAGTAGCATGTTCTGTGTTAGAAGTAGGAGTGCTCGTTGTGCTGGTAGGAGTTGCACAGTCTGTGGTAGAAGTAGGAGTGTTCGTGGTGGTGGTAGGAGTAGTAGTGTCTGTGGTAGAAGTGGGAGTGCCTGTGGTGGTGGTGGGAGTAGTTGTGTCTGTGCTAGAAGGAGGAGCGCTCATCTTGGTGGTAAGTGTAGTGGTGTCTGTGGTAGAATTAGTATTGCTTGTGGTGGTGCTAGGTGTTGCATGTTCTGTGGTAAAAGTAGGAGCGCTCATGGTGGTAGTAGGTAGTAGTTTCTTTGATAGAAATAGGAGCGCTCGCTGTGTTGGTAGGAGTAGTAGAGTCTTTGGTAGAAGTAGGAGCGCTTGTGGTGGTGCTTGGAGTAGTAGTGTCAGTTGTAGAAGTAGGATCTCCCGCGATTGTGGTAGGAGTAGCAGGACCTGTGGTAGAAATAGGTGCTCTCGTGGTGGTGCGAGGAGTAGGAGGTTTTGTGAGAGAAGTAGGAGCGCTCGTGGTGGTGGTGGTAGTAGTAGTTCCTGGGGTAGAAGTATGAGCTCTGGTTGTGGGGCTAGGTGTAGTACCTTCCATGGTATAAGTAGGAGCGCTCGTGGTGGTGGTAGGTGTAGTACTGTCTGTGGTATAAGTAGTTGCGCTCGTGGCTCTGGTAGGAGTAGTAGTGTCTGTGGAAGAAGTAGGAGCAATCGTGGTCATGGTAGCGGTAGTTTCTCTGGTAGAAGTAGTAGAGCTCGTGGTGGTGTTAGGAGTAGTACATTCTTTGTTTGAAGTAGGAGCGCTGGTGGTAGTGGTAGGAGTAGTACAGTCTGTGGTAGAAGTAGGAGCGCTCGTGTTGCTGGTGGGAGTAGTAGTGACTGTGGTAGAAGTAGGAACACTCGTCTTGGTGGTAGGAGTTGTAGTGTCTGTAGTAGAAGTAGTTGCACTCGTACTGGTGGTAGGATTGGTCGTTTCTTTGGTA
Source organism: Balaenoptera physalus (assembly GCF_965194825.1). Classification (NCBI taxonomy): domain Eukaryota; kingdom Metazoa; phylum Chordata; class Mammalia; order Artiodactyla; family Balaenopteridae; genus Balaenoptera; species Balaenoptera physalus. The sequence continues at coordinate 143,759 of NW_028125946.1, read as the reverse complement.
GAAGCAGGAGCGCTCGTGGTGGTGTTAATAGTAGTTAATACTGTGGTCAAATAGGAAAGCTCGTGGTGGTGGTAGGAGTAACAGGGCCGATGGTAGAATTGGGTGCTCTCTTGTTGGAGGTAGGAATAGCAGATTATGTGGTAGAGGTAGGTGCACTCGTGGTGGTGGTAGGAGTAGCAGGTTTTGTGTTAGAAGTACGAGGGCTTGTCATAGTTGTGGCAGTAGTAGTTCCTGGTGTAGAAGTAGGGGCTCTATTTGTGGTGGTAGGAATAGTTTCTGTGGTAGAAGTAGGAGCCATCATGGGGGTGGTAGGAGTAGTAGTGTCTTTGGTAGAAGTAGTTGTCCTCATGGTGGTGGTAGGACTAGTAGTTTCTGTGGTAGAAGTAGAAGCACTCTTGTTGTTGGTAGGAGTAGTAGATTCTGTGGTAGAAGTAGGATCGACCGTGATGGAGGTAGGTGTAGCAGGGCCTGTGGTAGAAGTAGGTGCTCTCGTGGTGGTGGTAGGAGTAGCAGGTTTTGTGTTAGAAGTACGAGGGCTTGTCATAGTTGTGGCAGTAGTAGTTCCTGGGGTAGAAGTAGGGGCTCTATTTGTGGTGGTAGGAATAGTTTCTGTGGTAGAAGTAGGAGCCATCATGGGGGTGGTAGGAGTAGTAGTGTCTTTGGTAGAAGTAGTTGTCCTCATGGTGGTGGTAGGACTAGTAATTTCTGTGGTAGAAGTAGGAGCACTCTTGTTGTTGGTAGGAGTAGTAGATTCTGTGGTAGAAGTAGGATCGACCGTGATGGAGGTAGGTGTAGCGGGGCCTGTGGTAGAAGTAGGTGCTCCCGTGGTGGTGGTAGGAGTAGCAGGATTTGTGGTAAAAGTAGTTGAACTCGTGGTGGTGATAGGAGTAGCAGGCTTTGTGGTAGAAGTAGTATCGCCTATGGTGGTGGTAGGAGTTGCATGCTCTGTGGTAGAAATAGGAGTGCTCATGTTTGTGGTAGGGTAGTAGTTTCTTTGGTAGAAGTAGGAGTGCTTGTGGTGGTGTTTGCAGTAGTAGTGACTCTGGTAGAAGTAGGAGCACTAGTGGTTGTGTTAGGAGTAGTATTGTCTGTGGTAGTAGTAGTTGTGCTCGTGTTGGAGGTAGGAGTAGTAGTTTCTGTGGTAGAAGTAGGAGTGCTCTTGTTGGTGGTAGGAGTAGCAGGTATTGTGTTAGAAGTAGGAGCGCCTGTCGTAGTTGTGGTAGTAGTAGTTAATGGGGTAGTAGTAGGGGCTCTCTTTGTGGTGGTAGGAATAGTTTCTGTGGCAGAAGTAGGAGCACTCATGGCGGTGGTAGGAGTAGTAGTGTCTTTGGTAGAAGTAGTTGTCCTCATGGTGGTGGCAGGACTAGTAGTTTCGGTGGTAGAAGTAGGAGCATTCTTGTTGTTGGTAGGAGGAGTAGATTCTGTGGTAGAAGTAGGATTGCCCGTGATGGAGGTAGGTGTAGCAGGGCCTGTGGTAGAAGTAGGTGCTCTCGTGGTGGTGGTAGGTGTAGCAGGTTTTTGGTAGTGGTAGGTGCACACGTGGTGGTGGTAGAAGTACTAGTTTCTGTGGTAGAAGTAGGAGCACTCGTGGTGGTAGAAGTAGGCGGGTCAGTGGTAGAAGTAGGTGCTCTCGTGGTGGTGGTAGTATTATTAGTGTCTGTGATAGAAGTAGTGGTGCTCGAAGTGGTAGTATGAGTAATAATGTTTTCGGTAGAAGTATGAGCGCTCGTGGGGTTGGAAGGAGTAGTAGTGTCTCTGGTACAATTATGAGCGCTCGTGGTGGTGTTAGGTGTAGTATTCTCTGCGGTAGAAGTAGGAGTGCTCGTTGTGGTTGTAGGAGTAGTAGTTTCTGTGGTAGAAGTCACAATGCTCGCGGTGGTGGTGGGAGTAGCAGTCTCTGTGTTAAAAATAGGAACTCTCGTGGTGGTGGTAGGAGTGGCAGGTTTTGTGGTAAAAGTAGTTGCACTCGTGGTGGTGATAGGTGTAGCACGTTTTGTGTTAGAAGTAGTATCGCCTGGGGTGGTGGTAGGAGTTGCATGCTCTGTGGTAGAAATAGGAGTGCTCATGGTTGTGGTAGGGTAGTAGTTTCTTTGGTAGAAGTAGGAGCACTTGTGGTGGTGCTTGGAGTAGTAGTGACTGTGGTAGAAGTACGTTCGCTAGTGGTGGGGTTAGGAGTAGTATTGTCTGTGGTAGTGGTAGTGGTGCTCGTGTTGGAGGCAGGAGTAGTAATTTCTGCGGTAGAATTAGGAGTGCCCTTGTTGGTGGTAGGATTAGTAGTATCTGTGGTAGAAGCAGGAGCGCTTGTGGTGGTGTTAGTGGTAGTTAATTCTGTGGTAGAAATAGGAAAGCTCGTGGTGTTGGTAGGAGTAACAGGGCCTATGGTAGAATTAGGTACTCTCTTGTTGGAGGTAGGAGTAGCAGATTTTGTGGTAGAGGTAGGTGCACTCGTGGTGGTGGTAGGAGTACTAGTTTCTGTGGTAGAAGTAGGAGCGCTCATGGTGAGGGTAGGAGGAGGCGGGTCAGTGGTAGAAGTAGGTGCTCTCGTGGTGGTGGTAGTATTATTAGTGTCTGTGATAGAAGTAGTGGTGCTCGAAGTGGTAGTATGAGTAATAATGTTTTCGGTAGAAGTATGAGCGCTCGTGGGGTTGGCAGGAGTAGTAGTGTCTCTGGTAGAAGTATGAGCGCTCGTGGTGGTGTTAGGTGTAGTATTCTCTGCGGTAGAAGTAGGAGTGCTCGTTGTGGTTGTAGGAGTAGTAGTTTCTGTGGTAGAAGTCACAATGCTCGCTTTGGTGGTGGGCGTAGCAGTCTCTGTGTTAAAAATAGGAACTCTCGTGGTGGTGGTAGGAGTGGCAGGTTTTGTGGTAAAACTAGTTGCACTCGTGGTGGTGATAGGTGTAGCACGTTTTGTGTTAGAAGTAGTATCGCCTGGGGTGGTGGTAGGAGTTTCATGCTCTGTGGTAGAAATAGGAGTGCTCATGGTTGTGGTAGGGTAGAAGTTTCTTTGGTAGAAGTAGGAGCACTTGTGGTGGTGCTTGGAGTAGTAGTGACTGTGGTAGAAGTACGTACGCTAGTGGTGGGTTTAGGAGTAGTATTGTCTGTGGTAGTGGTAGTGGTGCTCGTGTTGGAGGTAGGAGTAGTAATTTCTGCGGTAGAATTAGGAGTGCCCTTGTTGGTGGTAGGATTAGTAGTATCTGTGGTAGAATCAGGTGCGCTTGTGGTAGTGTTAGTGGTAGTTAATTCTGTGGTAGAAATAGGAAAGCTCGTGGTGTTTTTAGGATTAACAGGGCCTATGGTAGAATTAGGTGCTCTCTTGTTGGAGGTAGGAGTAGCAGATTTTGTGGTAGAGGTAGGTGCACTCGTGGTGGTGGTAGGAGTACTAGTTTCTGTGGTAGAAGTTGGCGCGCTCGTGGTGATGGTAGGAGGAGGCGGGTCAGTGGTAGAAGTAGGTGCTCTCGTGGTGGTGGTAGTATTATTAGTGTCTGTGATAGAAGTAGTGGTGCTTGAAGTGGTAGTAAGAGTAATAATGTTTTTGGTAGAAGTATGAGCGCTCCTGGGGGTGGCTGGAGTAGTAGTGTCTCTGGTAGAAGTATGATTGCTCGTGGTGGTGATAGGAGTAGTATTCTCTGCGGTAGAGTTAGGAGTGCTCGTTGTGGTGGTAGGAGAAGTAGTTTCTGTGGTAGAAGTCACAATGCTCGCGGTGGTGGTGGGAGTAGCAGGGTCTGTGTTAAAAATAGGTGCTCTCGTGGTGGTGGTAGGTGTAGTAGAGTCTGTGGTAAAAGCAGTGGTTCTCGTGGTGGTGGTAGGAGTAGTAATGTCTTTCGTAGTTGTATGAGTGCTCGTGCTCGTGGCAGGAGTAGTAGTTTCTGTGGTAGAAGTAGTTGCACTCGTGGTGGTGGTAGGAGTAGCAGTTTCTGCCTTAGAAGTAGGAGCAGTCGTGGTGGTGGAAGTTGTTGCATGGTCTGTGGTAGAAGTAGGGGAGCTCATAGTGGTGATAAGAGAGGTAGTGTCTGTGGTAGGATTAGGAGCGGTCATAGTGGTGGTAGGAGCAGCAGGACAGGTGGTAGAAGTACGTGCTCTCGTGGTTGTGGTAGGACTAGCAGAGTCTGTGGTAGAAGTAGTTGCAATCATGGTGGTATTAGGAGTAGAAGATTCTGTGGAAGAAGTAGGAGCACACATGGTGGTAGTAGGAGTAGTAGTGTCTCTGGTCAAAGTAGTGGCGCTCGTGGTGATGGTAGGAGTAGCTGTGTCTGTGGTCGAAGTAGGAGCGCTCGTGGTGTTGGTAGGAGTTGTAGTGTCTGTGGTAGAATTAGGATCGCTCGTGGTGGTGGTAGGAGTAGTAGTTTATGTGGTAGAAGTACTTGCGCTTGTGGTGGAGGTAGGAGTAATGTTGTCTGTGGTATAAGTGGGCGTGCTAGTGTTGGTGGTAGGTGTTGCACGGTCTGTGGTAGAAATAGCATTGCTCGTGGTGGTGGTAGGAGTAGTAGTGACTTTGGTAGAAGTTGTTGCGCTCATCGTGGAAGTGGTAGTAGTAGTTTCTGTGGTAGGAGTAGGAGTGCTCGTGATAATGGCAGGAGTAGTAGTGTCTGTGCCAGAAGTAGTTGCACTCGTGATGGTGGTAGGAGTCCTAGTGTCTGTGGTAGAAGTAGCTCCGCTCATGGGGGTGGTAGGAATAGTAATTTCTACTGTAGCAGTAGGAGCGCTCGTGGTGCTGTTAGAAGTTGCAGGGCCTGAGGTAGAAATAGGTGCTCTCCGGGTGGTTGTAGGAGTAGCAGGGTCTGTGTTAGAAGGATTTTCGCTCATGGTGGTGGTAGGAGTAGCATGTTCTGTGTTAGAAGTAGGAGTGCTCGTTGTGCTGGTAGGAGTTGCACAGTCTGTGGTAGAAGTAGGAGTGTTCGTGGTGGTGGTAGGAGTAGTAGTGTCTGTGGTAGAAGTGGGAGTGCCTGTGGTGGTGGTGGGAGTAGTTGTGTCTGTGCTAGAAGGAGGAGCGCTCATCTTGGTGGTAAGTGTAGTGGTGTCTGTGGTAGAATTAGTATTGCTTGTGGTGGTGCTAGGTGTTGCATGTTCTGTGGTAAAAGTAGGAGCGCTCATGGTGGTAGTAGGTAGTAGTTTCTTTGATAGAAATAGGAGCGCTCGCTGTGTTGGTAGGAGTAGTAGAGTCTTTGGTAGAAGTAGGAGCGCTTGTGGTGTTGCTTGGAGTAGTAGTGTCAGTTGTAGAAGTAGGATCTCCCGCGATTGTGGTAGGAGTAGCAGGACCTGTGGTAGAAATAGGTGCTCTCGTGGTGGTGCGAGGAGTAGGAGGTTTTGTGAGAGAAGTAGGAGCGCTCGTGGTGGTGGTGGTAGTAGTAGTTCCTGGGGTAGAAGTATGAGCTCTGGTTGTGGGGCTAGGTGTAGTACCTTCCATGGTATAAGTAGGAGCGCTCGTGGTGGTGGTAGGTGTAGTACTGTCTGTGGTATAAGTAGTTGCGCTCGTGGCTCTGGTAGGAGTAGTAGTGTCTGTGGAAGAAGTAGGAGCAATCGTGGTCATGGTAGCGGTAGTTTCTCTGGTAGAAGTAGTAGAGCTCGTGGTGGTGTTAGGAGTAGTACATTCTTTGTTCGAAGTAGGAGCGCTGGTGGTAGTGGTAGGAGTAGTACAGTCTGTGGTAGAAGTAGGAGCGCTCGTGTTGCTGGTGGGAGTAGTAGTGACTGTGGTAGAAGTAGGAACACTCGTCTTGGTGGTAGGAGTTGTAGTGTCTGTAGTAGAAGTAGTTGCACTCGTACTGGTGGTAGGATTGGTCGTTTCTTTGGTAGAAGCAGGAGCGCTCGTGGTGGTGTTAATAGTAGTTAATACTGTGGTCAAATAGGAAAGCTCGTGGTGGTGGTAGGAGTAACAGGGCCGATGGTAGAATTGGGTGCTCTCTTGTTGGAGGTAGGAATAGCAGATTATGTGGTAGAGGTAGGTGCACTCGTGGTGGTGGTAGGAGTAGCAGGTTTTGTGTTAGAAGTACGAGGGCTTGTCATAGTTGTGGCAGTAGTAGTTCCTGGGGTAGAAGTAGGGGCTCTATTTGTGGTGGTAGGAATAGTTTCTGTGGTAGAAGTAGGAGCCATCATGGGGGTGGTAGGAGTAGTAGTGTCTTTGGTAGAAGTAGTTGTCCTCATGGTGGTGGTAGGACTAGTAATTTCTGTGGTAGAAGTAGGAGCACTCTTGTTGTTGGTAGGAGTAGTAGATTCTGTGGTAGAAGTAGGATCGACCGTGATGGAGGTAGGTGTAGCGGGGCCTGTGGTAGAAGTAGGTGCTCCCGTGGTGGTGGTAGGAGTAGCAGGATTTGTGGTAAAAGTAGTTGAACTCGTGGTGGTGATAGGAGTAGCAGGCTTTGTGGTAGAAGTAGTATCGCCTGTGGTGGTGGTAGGAGTTGCATGCTCTGTGGTAGAAATAGGAGTGCTCATGTTTGTGGTAGGGTAGTAGTTTCTTTGGTAGAAGTAGGAGTGCTTGTGGTGGTGTTTGCAGTAGTAGTGACTCTGGTAGAAGTAGGAGCACTAGTGGTTGTGTTAGGAGTAGTATTGTCTGTGGTAGTAGTAGTTGTGCTCGTGTTGGAGGTAGGAGTAGTAGTTTCTGTGGTAGAAGTAGGAGTGCTCTTGTTGGTGGTAGGAGTAGCAGGTATTGTGTTAGAAGTAGGAGCGCCTGTCGTAGTTGTGGTAGTAGTAGTTAATGGGGTAGTAGTAGGGGCTCTCTTTGTGGTGGTAGGAATAGTTTCTGTGGCAGAAGTAGGAGCCCTCATGGCGGTGGTAGGAGTAGTAGTGTCTTTGGTAGAAGTAGTTGTCCTCATGGTGGTGGCAGGACTAGTAGTTTCGGTGGTAGAAGTAGGAGCATTCTTGTTGTTGGTAGGAGGAGTAGATTCTGTGGTAGAAGTAGGATTGCCCGTGATGGAGGTAGGTGTAGCAGGGCCTGTGGTAGAAGTAGGTGATCTCGTGGTGGTGGTAGGTGTAGCAGGTTTTTGGTAGTGGTAGGTGCACACGTGGTGGTGGTAGAAGTACTAGTTTCTGTGGTAGAAGTAGGAGCACTCGTGGTGGTAGAAGTAGGCGGGTCAGTGGTAGAAGTAGGTGCTCTCGTGGTGGTGGTAGTATTATTAGTGTCTGTGATAGAAGTAGTGGTGCTCGAAGTGGTAGTATGAGTAATAATGTTTTCGGTAGAAGTATGAGTGCTCGTGGGGTTGGCAGGAGTAGTAGTGTCTCTGGTAGAAGTATGAGCGCTCGTGGTGGTGTTAGGTGTAGTATTCTCTGCGGTAGAAGTAGGAGTGCTCGTTGTGGTTGTAGGAGTAGTAGTTTCTGTGGTAGAAGTCACAATGCTCGCGGTGGTGGTGGGAGTAGCAGTCTCTGTGTTAAAAACAGGTGGTCTCGTGGTGGTGGTAGGAGTGGCAGGTTTTGTGGTAAAAGTAGTTGCACTCGTGGTGGTGATAAGTGTAGCACGTTTTGTGTTAGAAGTAGTATCGCCTGGGGTGGTGGTAGGAGTTGCATGCTCTGTGGTAGAAATAGGAGTGCTCATGGTTGTGGTAGGGTGGTAGTTTCTTTGGTAGAAGTAGGAGCACTTGTGGTGGTGCTTGGAGTAGTAGTGACTGTGGTAGAAGTACGTTCGCTAGTGGTGGGGTTAGGAGTAGTATTGTCTGTGGTAGTGGTAGTGGTGCTCGTGTTGGAGGTAGGAGTAGTAATTTCTGTGGTAGAATTAGGAGTGCCCTTGTTGGTGGTAGGATTAGTAGTATCTGTGGTAGAAGCAGGAGCGCTTGTGGTGGTGTTAGTGGTAGTTAATTCTGTGGTAGAAATAGGAAAGCTCGTGGTGTTGGTAGGAGTAACAGGGCCTATGGTAGAATTAGGGGCTCTCTTGTTGGAGGTAGGAGTAGCAGATCTTGTGGTAGAGGTAGGTGCACTCGTGGTGGTGGTAGGAGTACTAGTTTCTGTGGTAGAAGCAGGAGCGCTCGTGGTGATGGTAGGAGGAGGCGGGTCAGTGGTAGAAGTAGGTGCTCTCGTGGTGGTGGTAGTATTATTAGTGTCTGTGATAGAAGTAGTGGTGCTTGAAGTGGTAGTAAGAGTAATAATGTTTTTGGTAGAAGTATGAGCGCTCCTGGGGGTGGCTGGAGTAGTAGTGTCTGTGGTAGAAGTATGAGCGCTCGTGGTGGTGATAGGAGTAGTATTCTCTGTAGTAGAGTTAGGAGTGCTCGTTGTGGTGGTAGGAGAAGTAATTTCTGTGGTAGAAGTCACAGTGCTCGCAGTGGTGGTGGGAGTAGCAGGGTCTGTGTTACAAATAGGTGCTCTCGTGGTGGTGGTAGGTGTAGTAGAGTCTGTGGTAAAAGCAGTGGTTCTCATGGTGGTGGTAGGAGTAGTAATGTCTTTCGTAGTTGTATGAGTGCTCGTGCTCGTGGCAGGAGTTGTAGTTTCTGTGGTAGAAGTAGTTGAACTCGTTGTGGTGGTAGGAGTAGCAGTTTCTGCCTTAGAAGTAGGAGCAGTCGTGGTGGTGGAAGTTGTTGCATGGTCTGTGGTAGAAGTAGGGGAGCTCATAGTGGTGATAAGAGAGGTAGTGTCTGTGGTAGGATTAGGAGCGGTCATAGTGGTGGTAGGAGCAGCAGGACAGGTGGAAGAAGTACGTGCTCTCGTGGTTGTGGTAGGACTGGCAGGGTCTGTGGTAGAAGTAGTTGCAATCATGGTGGTATTAGGAGTAGAAGATTCTGTGGAAGAAGTAGGAGCACACATGGTGGTAGTAGGAGTAGTAGTGTCTCTGGTCAAAGTAGTGGCGCTCGTGGTGATGGTAGGAGTAGCTGTGTCTGTGGTCGAAGTAGGAGTGCTCGTGGTGTTGGTAGGAGTTGTAGTGTCTGTGGTAGAATTAGGATCGCTCGTGGTGGTGGTAGGAGTAGTAGTTTATGTGGTAGAAGTACTTGCGCTCGTGGTGGAGGTAGGAGTAATGTTGTCTGTGGTATAAGTGGGCGTGCTAGTGTTGGTGGTAGGTGTTGCATGGTCTGTGGTAGAAGTAGCAGTGCTCGTGGTGGTGGTAGGAGTAGTAGTGACTTTGGTAGAAGTTGTTGCGCTCATCGTGGAAGTGGTAGTAGTAGTTTCTGTGGTAGGAGTAGGAGTGCTCGTGATAATGGCAGGAGTAGTAGTGTCTGTGCCAGAAGTAGTTGCACTCGTGATGGTGGTAGGAGTCCTAGTGTCTGTGGTAGAAGTAGCTCCGCTCGTGGCGGTGGTAGGAATAGTAATTTCTACTGTAGCAGTAGGAGCGCTCGTGCTGCTGTTAGAAGTTGCAGGGCCTGAGGTAGAAATAGGTGCTCTCCTGGTGGTTGTAGGAGTAGCAGGGTCTGTGTTAGAAGTAGTTTCGCTCATGGTGGTGGTAGGAGTAGCATGTTCTGTGTTAGAAGTAGGAGTGCTCGTTGTGCTGGTAGGAGTTGCACAGTCTGTGGTAGAAGTAGGAGTGTTCGTGGTGGTGGTAGGAGTAGTAGTGTCTGTGGTAGAAGTGGGAGTGCCTGTGGTGGTGGTGGGAGTAGTTGTGTCTGTGCTAGAAGGAGGAGCGCTCATCTTGGTGGTAAGTGTAGTGGTGTCTGTGGTAGAATTAGTATTGCTTGTGGTGGTGCTAGGTGTTGCATGTTCTGTGGTAAAAGTAGGAGTGCTCATGGTGGTGGTAGGTAGTAGTTTCTTTGATAGAAGTAGGAGCGCTCGCTGTGTTGCTAGGAGTAGTAGAGTCTTTGGTAGAAGTAGGAGCGCTTGTGGTGGTGCTTGGAGTAGTAGTGTCAGTTGTAGAAGTAGGATCTCCCGCGATTGTGGTAGGAGTAGCAGGACCTGTGGTAGAAATAGGTGCTCTCGTGGTGGTGCGAGGAGTAGGAGGTTTTGTGAGAGAAGTAGGAGCGCTTGTGGTGGTGGTGGTAGTAGTAGTTCCTGGGGTAGAAGTATGAGCTCTGGTTGTGGTGGTAGGTGTAGTACCTTCTATGGTATAAGTAGGAGAGCTCGTGGTGGTGGTAGGTGTAGTACTGTCTGTGGTATAAGTAGTTGCGCTCGTGGCTCTGGTAGGAGTAGTAGTGTCTGTGGAAGAAGTAGGAGCAATCGTGGTCATGGTAGTGGTAGTTTCTCTGGTAGAAGTAGTAGAGCTCGTGGTGGTGTTAGGAGTAGTACATTCTTTGTTCGAAGTAGGAGCGCTGGTGGTAGTGGTAGGAGTAGTACAGTGTGTGGTAGAAGTAGGAGCACTCGTGTTGCTGGTGGGAGTAGTAGTGACTGTGTTAGAAGTAGGAACACTCGTCTTGGTGGTAGGAGTTGTAGTGTCTGTAGTAGAAGTAGTTGCGCTCGTACTGGTTGTAGGATTAGTCGTTTCTGTGGTAGAAGCAGGAGCGCTCGTGGTGGTGTTAATAGTAGTTAATACTTTGGTCAAATAGGAAAGCTCGTGGTGGTGGTAGGAGTAACAGGGCCGATGGTAGAATTGGGTGCTCTCTTGTTGGAGGTAGGAATAGCAGATTATGTGGTAGAGGTAGGTGCACTCGTGGTGGTGGTAGGACTAGCAGGTTTTGTGTTAGAAGTACGAGCGCTTGTCATAGTTGTGGCAGTAGTAGTTCCTGGGGTAGAAGTAGGGGCTCTCTTTGTGGTGGTAGGAATAGTTTCTGTGGTAGAAGTAGGAGCCATCATGGGGGTGGTAGGAGTAGTAGTGTCTTTGGTAGAAGTAGTTGTCCTCATGGTGGTGGTAGGACTAGTAGGTTCTGTGGTAGAAGTAGGAGCACTCTTGTTGTTGGTAGGAGTAGTAGATTCTGTGGTAGAAGTAGGATCGACCGTGATGGAGGTAGGTGTAGCAGGGCCTGTGGTAGAAGTAGGTGCTCTCGTGGTGGTGGTAGGAGTAGCAGGTTTTGTGTTAGAAGTAGGAGTGCTTGTTGTAGTTTTGGTAGTAGTAGTTCCTGGGGTAGAAGTAGGGGCTCTTTTTGTGGTGGTAGGAATAGTTTCTGTGGTAGAAGTAGGAGCCGCCATGGGGGTGGTGGGAGTTGTAGTGTCTTTGGTAGAAGTAGTTGTCCTCATGGTGGTGGTAGGACTAGTAATTTCTGTGGTAGAAGTAGGAGCACTCTTGTTGTTGGTAGGAGTAGTAGATTCTGTGGTAGAAGTAGGATCGACCGTGATGGAGGTAGGTGCAGCGGGGCCTGTGGTAGAAGTAGGTGCTCCCGTGGTGGTGGTAGGAGTAGCAGGATTTGTGGTAAAAGTAGTTGAACTCGTGGTGGTGATAGGAGTAGCAGGCTTTGTGGTAGAAGTAGTATCGCCTGTGGTGGTGGTAGGAGTTGCCTGCTCTGTGGTAGAAGTAGGAGTGCTCATGTTTGTGGTAGGGTAGCAGTTTCTTTGGTAGAAGTAGGAGCGCTTGTGGTGGTGCTTGGAGTGGTAGTGACTCTGGTAGAAGTAGGAGCACTAGTGGTTGTGTTAGGAGTAGTATTGTCTGTGGTAGTACTAGTTGTGCTCGTGTTGGAGGTAGGAGTAGTAGTTTCTGTGGTAGAAGTAGGAGTGCTCTTGTTGGAGGTAGGAGTAGCAGGTTTTGTGTTAGAAGTACGAGCGCTTGTCATAGTTGTGGCAGTAGTAGTTCCTGGGGTAGAAGTAGGGGCTCTCTTTGTGGTGGTAGGAATAGTTTCTGTGGTAGAAGTAGGAGCCATCATGGGGGTGGTAGGAGTAGTAGTGTCTTTGGTAGAAGTAGTTGCCCTCATGGTGGTGGTAGGACTAGTAGGTTCTGTGGTAGAAGTAGGAGCACTCTTGTTGTTGGTAGGAGTAGTCGATTCTGTGGTAGAAGTAGGATCGACCGTGATGGAGGTAGGTGTAGCGGGGCCTGTGGTAGAAGTAGGTGCTCCCGTGGTGGTGGTAGGAGTAGCAGGATTTGTGGTAAAAGTAGTTGAACTCGTGGTGGTGATAGGAGTAGCAGGCTTTGTGGTAGAAGTAGTATCGCCTGTGGTGGTGGTAGGAGTTGCCTGCTCTGTGGTAGAAGTAGGAGTGCTCATGTTTGTGGTAGGGTAGTAGTTTCTTTGGTAGAAGTAGGAGCGCTTGTGGTGGTGATTGGAGTAGTAGTGACTCTGGTAGAAGTAGGAGCACTAGTGGTTGTGTAAGGAGTAGTATTGTCTGTGGTAGTAGTAGTTGTGCTCGTGTTGGAGGTAGGAGTAGTAGTTTCTGTGGTAGAAGTAGGAGTGCTCTTGTTGGTGGTAGGAGTAGCAGGTATTGTGTTAGAAGTAGGAGCGCCTGTCGTAGTTGTGGTAGTAGTAGTTAATGGTGTAGTAGTAGGGGCTCTCTTTGTGGTGGTAGGAATAGTTTCTGTGGTAGAATTAGGAGCCGTCATGGCGGTGGTAGGAGTATTAGTATCTTTGGTAGAAGTAGTTGTCCTCATGGTGGTGGTAGGACTAGTAGTTTCGGTGGTAGAAGTAGGAGCATTCTTGTTGTTGGTAGGAGGAGTAGATTCTGTGGTAGGAGTAGGATTGCCCGTGATGGAGGTAGGTGTAGCAGGGCCTGTGGTAGAAGTAGGTGCTCTCGTGGTGGTGGTAGGAGTAGCAGGTTTTTGGTAGTGGTAGGTGCACACGTGGTGGTGGTAGAAGTACTAGTTTCTGTGGTAGAAGTAGGAGCACTCGTGGTGGTAGAAGTAGGCGGGTCAGTGGTAGAAGTAGGTGCTCTCGTGGTGGTGGTAGTATTATTAGTGTCTGTGATAGAAGTAGTGGTGCTCGAAGTGGTAGTATGAGTAATAATGTTTTTGGTAGAAGTATGAGCGCTCGTGGGGTTGGAAGGAGTAGTAGTGTCTCTGGTACAAGTATGAGCGCTCGTGGTGGTGTTAGGTGTAGTATACTCTGCGGTAGAAGTAGGAGTGCTCGTTGTGGTTGTAGGAGTAGTAGTTTCTGTGGTAGAAGTCACAATGCTCGCGGTGGTGGTGGGAGTAGCAGTCTCTGTGTTAAAAATAGGAACTCTCGTGGTGGTGGTAGGAGTGGCAGGTTTTGTGGTAAAAGTAGTTGCACTCGTGGTGGTGATAGGTGTAGCACGTTTTGTGTTAGAAGTAGTATCGCCTGGGGTGGTGGTAGGAGTTGCATGCTCTGTGGTAGAAATAGGAGTGCTCATGGTTGTGGTAGGGGAGTAGTTTCTTTGGTAGAAGTAGGAGCACTTGTGGTGGTGCTTGGAGTAGTAGTGACTGTGGTAGAAGTACGTTCGCTAGTGGTGGGGTTAGGAGTAGTATTGTCTGTGGTAGTGGTAGTGGTGCTCGTGTTGGAGGTAGGAGTAGTAATTTCTGCGGTAGAATTAGGAGTGCCCTTGTTGGTGGTAGGATTAGTAGTATCTGTGGTAGAAGCAGGAGCGCTTGTGGTGGTGTTAGTGGTAGTTAATTCTGTGGTAGAAATAGGAAAGCTCGTGGTGTTGGTAGGAGTAACAGGGCCTATGGTAGAATTAGGTGCTCTCTTGTTGGAGGTAGGAGTAGCAGATTTTGTGGTAGAGGTAGGTGCACTCGTGGTGGTGGTAGGAGTACTAGTTTCTGTGGTAGAATTAGGAGCACTCATGGTGAGGGTAGGAGGAGGCGGGTCAGTGGTAGAAGTAGGTGCTCTCGTGGTGCTGGTAGTATTATTAGTGTCTGTGATAGAAGTAGTGGTGCTTGAAGTGGTAGTAAGAGTAATAATGTTTTTGGTAGAAGTATGAGCGCTCCCGGGGGTGGCTGGAGTAGTAGTGTCTCTGGTAGAAGTATGAGCGCTCGTGGTGGTGATAGGAGTAGTATTCTCTGCGGTAGAGTTAGGACTGCTCGTTGTGGTGGTAGGAGAAGTAGTTTCTGTGGTAGAAGTCACAATGCTCGCGGTGGTGGTGGGAGTAGCAGGGTCTGTGTTACAAATAGGTGCTCTCGTGGTGGTGGTAGGTGTAGTAGAGTCTGTGGTAAAAGCAGTGGTTCTCGTGGTGGTGGTAGGAGTAGTAATGTCTTTCGTAGTTGTATGAGTGCTCGTGCTCGTGGCAGGAGTAGTAGTTTCTGTGGTAGAAGTAGTTGCACTTGTGGTGGTGGTAGGAGTAGCAGTTTCTGCCTTAGAAATAGGAGCAGTCGTGGTGGTGGAAGTTGTTGCATGGTCTGTGGTAGAAGTAGGGGAGCTCATAGTGGTGATAAGAGAGGTAGTGTCTGTGGTAGGATTAGGAGCGATCATAGTGGTGGTAGGAGCAGCAGGACAGGTGGTAGAAGTACGTGCTCTCGTGGTTGTGGTAGGACTAGCAGGGTCTGTGGTAGAAGTAGTTGCAATCATGGTGGTATTAGGAGTAGAAGATTCTGTGGAAGAAGTAGGAGCACACATGGTGATAGTAGGAGTAGTAGTGTCTCTGGTCAAAGTAGTGGCGCTCGTGGTGATGGTAGGAGTAGCTGTGTCTGTGGTCGAAGTAGGAGCGCTCGTGGTGTTGGTAGGAGTTGTAGTGTCTGTGGTAGAATTAGGATCGCTCGTGGTGGTGGTAGGAGTAGTAGTTTATGTGGTGGAAGTACTTGCGCTCGTGGTGGATGTAGGAGTAATGTTGTCTGTGGTATAAGTGGGCGTGCTAGTGTTGGTGGTAGGTGTCGCTTGGTCTGTGGTAGAAGTAGCAGTGCTCGTGGTGGTGGTAGGAGTAGTAGTGACTTTGGTAGAAGTTGTTGCGCTCATCGTGGAAGTGGTAGTAGTAGTTTCTGTAGTAGGAGTAGGAGTGCTCGTGATAATGGCAGGAGTAGTAGTGTCTGTGCCAGAAGTAGTTGCACTCGTGATGGTGGTAGGAGTCCTAGTGTCTGTGGTAGAAGTAGCTCCGCTTGTGGGGGTGGTAGGAATAGTAATTTCTACTGTAGCAGTAGGAGCGCTCGTGGTGCTGTTAGAAGTTGCAGGGCCTGAGGTAGAAATAGGTGCTCTCCTGGTGGTTGTAGGAGTAGCAGGGTCTGTGTTAGAAATAGTTTCGCTCATGGTGGTGGTAGGAGTAGTATGTTCTGTGTTAGAAGTAGGAGTGCTCGTTGTGCTGGTAGGAGTTGCACAGTCTGTGGTAGAAGTGGGCGTGTTCGTGGTGGTGTTAGGAGTAGTAGTGTCTGTGGTAGAAGTGGGAGTGCCTGTGGTGGTGGTGGGAGTAGTTGTGTCTGTGCTAGAAGGAGGAGCGCTCATCTTGGTGGTAAGTGTAGTGGTGTCTGTGGTAGAGTTAGTATTGCTTGTGGTGGTGCTAGGTGTTGCATGTTCTGTGGTAAAAGTAGGAGTGCTCATGGTGGTGGTAGGTAGTAGTTTCTTTGATAGAAGTAGGAGCGCTTGCTGTGTTGGTAGGAGTAGTAGAGTCTTTGGTAGAAGTAGGAGCGCTTGTGGTGGTGCTTGGAGTAGTAGTGTCAGTTGTAGAAGTAGGATCTCACGCGATTGTGGTAGGAGTAGCAGGACCTGTGGTAGAAATAGGTGCTCTCGTGGTGGTGCGAGGAGTAGGAGGTTTTGTGAGAGAAGTAGGAGCGCTTGTGGTGGTGGTGGTAGTAGTAGTTCCTGGGGTAGAAGTATGAGCTCTGGTTGTGGTGGTAGGTGTAGTACCTTCTATGGTATAAGTAGGAGCGCTCGTGATGGTGGTAGGTGTAGTACTGTCTGTGGTATAAGTAGTTGCGCTCGTGGCTCAGGTAGGAGTAGTAGTGTCTGTGGAAGAAGTAGGAGCAATCGTGTTGCAGGTGGGAGTAGTAGTGACTGTGTTAGAAGTAGGAACACTCGTCTTGGTGGTAGGAGTTGTAGTGTCTGTAGTAGAAGTAGTTGCGCTCGTACTGGTGGTAGGATTAGTCGTTTCTGTGGTAGAAGCAGGAGCGCTCGTGGTGGTGTTAATAGTAGTTAATACTGTGGTCAAATAGGAAAGCTCGTGGTGGTGGTAGGAGTAACAGGGCCGATGGTAGAATTGGGTGCTCTCTTGTTGGAGGTAGGAATAGCAGATTATGTGGTAGGGGTAGGTGCACTCGTGGTGGTGGTAGGAGTAGCAGGTTTTGTGTTAGAAGTACGAGCGCTTGTCATAGTTGTGGCAGTAGTAGTTCCTGGGGTAGAAGTAGGGGCTCTATTTGTGGTGGTAGGAATAGTTTCTGTGGTAGAAGTAGGAGCCATCATGGGGGTGGTAGGAGTAGTAGTGTCTTTGGTAGAAGTAGTTGTCCTCATGGTGGTGGTAGGACTAGTAGGTTCTGTGGTAGAAGTAGGAGCACTCTTGTTGTTGGTAGGAGTAGTAGATTCTGTGGTAGAAGTAGGATCGACCGTAATGGAGTTAGGTGTAGCAGGGCCTGTGGTAGAAGTAGGTGCTCTCGTGGTGGTGGTAGGAGTAGCAGGTTTTGTGTTAGAAGTAGAAGTGCTTGTCGTAGTTCTGGTAGTAGTAGTTCCTGGGGTAGAACTAGGGGCTCTTTTTGTGGTGGTAGGAATAGTTTCTGTGGTAGAAGTAGGAGCCGCCATGGGGGTGGTGGGAGTAGTAGTGTCTTTGGTAGAAGTAGTTGTCCTCATGGTGGTGGTAGGACTAGTAATTTCTGTGGTAGAAGTAGGAGCACTCTTGTTGTTGGTAGGAGTAGTAGATTCTGTGGTAGAAGTAGGATCGACCGTGATGGAGGTAGGTGTAGCGGGGCCTGTGGTAGAAGTAGGTGCTCCTGTGGTGGTGGTAGGAGTAGCAGGGTCTGTGGTAGAAGTAGTTGCAATCATGGTGGTATTAGGAGTAGAAGATTCTGTGGAAGAAGTAGGAGCACACATGGTGGTAGTAGGAGTAGTAGTGTCTCTGGTCAAAGTAGTGGCGCTCGTGGTGATGGTAGGAGTAGCTGTGTCTGTGGTCGAAGTAGGAGCGCTCGTGGTGTTGGTAGGAGTTGTAGTGTCTGTGGTAGAATTAGGATCGCTCGTGGTGGTGGTAGGAATAGTAGTTTATGTGGTGGAAGTACTTGCGCTCGTGGTGGAGGTAGGAGTAATGTTGTCTGTGGTATAAGTGGGCGTGCTAGTGTTGGTGGTAGGTGTCACTTGGTCTGTGGTAGAAGTAGCAGTGCTCGTGGTGGTGGTAGGAGCAGTAGTGACTTTGGTAGAAGTTGTTGCGCTCATCGTGGAAGTGGTAGTAGTAGTTTCTGTAGTAGGAGTAGGAGTGCTCGTGATAATGGCAGGAGTAGTAGTGTCTGTGCCAGAAGTAGTTGCACTCGTGATGGTGGTAGGAGTCCTAGTGTCTGTGGTAGAAGTAGCTCTGCTCATGGGGGTGGTAGGAATAGTAATTTCTACTGTAGCATTAGGAGCGCTCGTAGTGGTGTTAGAAGTTGCAGGCCCTGAGGTAGAAATAGGTGCTCTCCTGGTGGTTGTAGGAGTAGCAGGGTCTGTGTTAGAAGTAGTTTTGCTCATGGTGGTGGTAGGAGTAGCATGTTCTGTGTTAGAAGTAGGAGTGCTCCTTGTGCTGGTAGGAGTTGCACAGTCTGTGGTAGAAGTAGGAGTGTCCGTGGTGATGGTAGGGGTAGTAGTGTCTGTGGTAGAAGTGGGAGTGCCTGTGGTGGTGGTGGGAGTAGTTGTGTCTGTGCTAGAAGGAGGAGCGCTCATCTTGGTGGTAAGTGTAGTGGTGTCTGTGGTAGAATTAGTATTGCTTGTGGTGGTGCTAGGTGTTGCATGTTCTGTGGTAAAAGTAGGAGTGCTCATGGTGGTGGTAGGTAGTAGTTTCTTTGATAGAAGTAGGAGCGCTCGCTGTGTTGGTAGGAGTAGTAGAGTCTTTGGTAGAAGTAGGAGCGCTTGTGGTGGTGCTTGGAGTAGTAGTGTCAGTTGTAGAAGTAGGATCTCCCACGATTGTGGTAGGAGTAGCAGGACCTGTGGTAGAAATAGGTGCTCTCGTGGTGGTGCGAGGAGTAGGAGGTTTTGTGAGAGAAGTAGGAGCGCTTGTGGTGGTGGTGGTAGTAGTAGTTCCTGGGGTAGAAGTATGAGCTCTGGTTGTGGTGGTAGGTGTAGTACCTTCTATGGTATAAGTAGGAGCGCTCGTGGTGGTGGTAGGTGTAGTACTGTCTGTGGTATAAGTAGTTGTGCTCGTGGCTCTGGTAGGAGTAGTAGTGTCTGTGGAAGAAGTAGGAGCAATCGTGGTCATGGTAGTGGTAGTTTCTCTGGTAGAAGTAGTAGAGCTCGTGGTGGTGTTAGGAATAGTACATTCTTTGTTCGAAGTAGGAGCGCTGGTGGTAGTGGTAGGAGTAGTACAGTGTGTGGTAGAAGTAGGAGCGCTCGTGTTGCTGGTGGGAGTAGTAGTGACTGTGTTAGAAGTAGGAACACTCGTCTTGGTGGTAGGAGTTGTAGTGTCTGTAGTAGAAGTAGTTGCGCTCGTCCTGGTGGTAGGATTAGTCGTTTCTGTGGTAGAAGCAGGAGCGCTCGTGGTGGTGTTAATAGTAGTTAATACTGTGGTCAAAAAGGAAAGCTCGTGGTGGTGGTAGGAGTAACAGGGCCGATGGTAGAATTGGGTGCTCTCTTGTTGGAGGTAGGAATAGCAGATTATGTGGTAGAGGTAGATGCACTCGTGGTGGTGGTAGGAGTAGCAGGTTTTGTGTTAGAAGTACGAGCGCTTGTCATAGTTGTGGCAGTAGTAGTTCCTGGGGTAGAAGTAGGGGCTCTATTTGTGGTGGTAGGAATAGCTTCTGTGGTAGAAGTAGGAGCCATCATGGGGGTGGTAGGAGTAGTAGTGTCTTTGGTAGAAGTAGTTGTCCTCATGGTGGTGGTAGGACTAGTAGGTTCTGTGGTAGAAGTAGGAGCACTCTTGTTGGTAGGAGTAGTAGATTCTGTGGTAGAAGTAGGATCGACCGTGATGGACGTAGGTGTAGCAGGGCCTGTGGTAGAAGTAGGTGCTCTCGTGGTGGTGGTAGGAGTAGCAGGTTTTGTGTTAGAAGTAGGAGTGCTTGTCGTAGTTCTGGTAGTAGTAGTTCCTGGGGTAGAAGTAGGGGCTCTTTTTGTGGTGGTAGGAATAGTTTCTGTGGTAGAAGTAGGAGCCGCCATGGGGGTGGTAGGAGTAGTAGTGTCTTTGGTAGAAGTAGTTGTCCTCATGGTGGTGGTAGGACTAGTAATTTCTGTGGTAGAAGTAGGAGCACTCTTGTTGTTGGTAGGAGTAGTAGATTCTGTGGTAGAAGTAGGATCGACCGTGATGGAGGTAGGTGTAGCGGGGCCTGTGGTAGAAGTAGGTGCTCCCGTGGTGGTGGTAGGAGTAGCAGGATTTGTGGTAAAAGTAGTTGAACTCGTGGTGGTGATAGGAGTAGCAGGTTTTGTGGTAGAAGTAGTATCGCCTGTGGTGGTGGTAGGAGTTGCCTGCTCTGTGGTAGAAGTAGGAGTGCTCATGTTTGTGGTAGGGTAGTAGTTTCTTTGGTAGAAGTAGGAGCGCTTGTGGTGGTGATTGGAGTAGTAGTGACTCTGGTAGAAGTAGGAGCACTAGTGGTTGTGTAAGGAGTAGTATTGTCTGTGGTAGTAGTAGTTGTGCTCGTGTTGGAGGTAGGAGTAGTAGTTTCTGTGCTAGAAGTAGGAGTGCTCTTGTTGGTGGTAGGAGTAGCAGGTATTGTGTTAGAAGTAGGAGCGCCTGTCGTAGTTGTGGTAGTAGTAGTTAATGGGGTAGTAGTAGGGGCTCTCTTTGTGGTGGTAGGAATAGTTTCTGTGGGCGAAGTAGGAGCCTTCATGGCGGTGGTAGGAGTAGTAGTGTCTTTGGTAGAAGTAGTTGTCCTCATGGTGGTGGTAGGACTAGTAGTTTCGGTGGTAGAAGTAGGAGCATTCTTGTTGTTGGTAGGAGGAGTAGATTCTGTGGTAGGAGTAGGATTGCCCGTGATGGAGGTAGGTGTAGCAGGGCCTGTGGTAGAAGTAGGTGCTCTCGTGGTGGTGGTAGGAGTAGCAGGTTTTTGGTAGTGGTAGGTGCACACGTGGTGGTGGTAGAAGTACTAGTTTCTGTGGTAGAAGTAGGAGCACTCGTGGTGGTAGAAGTAGGCGGGTCAGTGGTAGAAGTAGGTGCTCTCGTGGTGGTGGTAGTATTATTAGTGTCTGTGATAGAAGTAGTGGTGCTCGAAGTGGTAGTATGAGTAATAATGTTTTCGGTAGAAGTATGAGCGCTCGTGGGGTTGGAAGGAGTAGTAGTGTCTCTGGTAGAAGTATGAGCGCTCGTGGTGGTGTTAGGTGTAGTATTCTCTGCGGTAGAAGTAGGAGTGCTCCTTGTGGTTGTAGGAGTAGTAGTTTCTGTGTTAGAAGTCACAATGCTCGCGGTGGTGGTGGGAGTAGCAGTCTCTGTGTTAAAAACAGGTGGTCTCGTGGTGGTGGTAGGAGTGGCAGGTTTTGTGGTAAAAGTAGTTGCACTCGTGGTGGTGCTAGGTGTAGCACGTTTTGTGTTAGAAGTAGTATCGCCTGGGGTGGTGGTAGGAGTTGCATGCTCTGTGGTAGAAATAGGAGTGCTCATGGTTGTGGTAGGGTAGTAGTTTCTTTGGTAGAAGTAGGAGCACTTGTGGTGGTGCTTGGAGTAGTAGTGACTGTGGTAGAAGTACTTTCGCTAGTGGTGGGGTTAGGAGTAGTATTGTCTGTGGTAGTGGTAGTGGTGCTCGTGTTGGAGGTAGGAGTAGTAATTTCTGTGGTAGAATTAGGAGTGCCCTTGTTGGTGGTAGGATTAGTAGTATATGTGGTAGAAGCAGGAGCGCTTGTGGTGGTGTTAGTAGTAGTTAATTCTGTGGTAGAAATAGGAAAGCTCGTGGTGTTAGTAGGAGTAACAGGGCCTATGGTAGAATTAGGTGCTCTCTTGTTGGAGGTAGGAGTAGCAGATTTTGTGGTAGAGGTAGGTGCACTAGTGGTGGTGGTAGGAGTACTAGTTTCTGTGGTAGAAGTAGGAGCGCTCGTGGTGATGGTAGGAGGAGGCGGGTCAGTGGTAGAAGTAGGTGCTCTCGTGGTGGTGGTAGTATTATTAGTGTCTGTGTTAGAAGTAGTGGTGCTTGAAGTGGTAGTAAGAGTAATAATGTTTTTGGTAGAAGTATGAGCGCTCCTGGGGGTGGCTGGAGTAGTAGTGTCTCTGGTAGAAGTATGAGCGCTCGTGGTGGTGATAGGAGTAGTATTCTCTGCGGTAGAGTTAGGACTGCTCGTTGTGGTGGTAGGAGAAGTAGTTTCTGTGGTAGAAGTCACAATGCTCGCGGTGGTGGTGGGAGTAGCAGGGTCTGTGTTACAAATAGGTGCTCTCGTGGTGGTGGTAGGTGTAGTAGAGTCTGTGGTAAAAGCAGTGGTTCTCGTGGTGGTGGTAGGAGTAGTAATGTCTTTCGTAGTTGTATGAGTGCTCGTGCTCGTGGCAGGAGTAGTAGTTTCTGTGGTAGAAGTAGTTGCACTTGTGGTGGTGGTAGGAGTAGCAGTTTCTGCCTTAGAAATAGGAGCAGTCGTGGTGGTGGAAGTTGTTGCATGGTCTGTGGTAGAAGTAGGGGAGCTCATAGTGGTGCTAAGAGAGGTAGTGTCTGTGGTAGGATTAGGAGCGATCATAGTGGTGGTAGGAGCAGCAGGACAGGTGGTAGAAGTACGTGCTCTCGTGGTTGTGGTAGGACTAGCAGGGTCTGTGGTAGAAGTAGTTGCAATCATGGTGGTATTAGGAGTAGAAGATTCTGTGGAAGAAGTAGGAGCACACATGGTGATAGTAGGAGTAGTAGTGTCTCTGGTCAAAGTAGTGGCGCTCGTGGTGATGGTAGGAGTAGCTGTGTCTGTGGTCGAAGTAGGAGCGCTCGTGGTGTTGGTAGGAGTTGTAGTGTCTGTGGTAGAATTAGGATCGCTCGTGGTGGTGGTAGGAGTAGTAGTTTATGTGGTGGAATTACTTGCGCTAGTGGTGGAGGTAGGAGTAATGTTGTCTGTGGTATAAGTGGGCGTGCTAGTGTTGGTGGTAGGTGTCGCTTGGTCTGTGGTAGAAGTAGCAGTGCTCGTGGTGGTGGTAGGAGTAGTAGTGACTTTGGTAGAAGTTGTTGCGCTCATCGTGGAAGTGGTAGTAGTAGTTTCTGTAGTAGGAGTAGGAGTGCTCGTGATAATGGCAGGAGTAGTAGTGTCTGTGCCAGAAGTAGTTGCACTCGTGATGGTGGTAGGAGTCCTAGTGTCTGTGGTAGAAGTAGCTCCGCTCGTGGGGGTGGTAGGAATAGTAATTTCTACTGTAGCAGTAGGAGCGCTCGTAGTGGTGTTAGAAGTTGCAGGGCCTGAGGTAGAAATAGGTGCTCTCCTGGTGGTTGTAGGAGTAGCAGGGTCTGTGTTAGAAGTAGTTTCGCTCATGGTGGTGGTAGGAGTAGCATGTTCTGTGTTAGAAGTAGGAGTGCTCCTTGTGCTGGTAGGAGTTGCACAGTCTGTGGTAGAAGTAGGAGTGTCCGTGGTGATGGTAGGAGTAGTAGTGTCTGTGGTAGAAGTGGGAGTGCCTGTGGTGGTGGTGGGAGTAGTTGTGTCTGTGCTAGAAGGAGGAGCGCTCATCTTGGTGGTAAGTGTAGTGGTGTCTGTGGTAGAATTAGTATTGCTTGTGGTGGTGCTAGGTGTTGCATGTTCTGTGGTAAAAGTAGGAGTGCTCATGGTGGTGGTAGGTAGTAGTTTCTTTGATAGAAGTAGGAGCGCTCGCTGTGTTGGTAGGAGTAGTAGAGTCTTTGGTAGAAGTAGGAGCGCTTGTGGTGGTGCTTGGAGTAGTAGTGTCAGTTGGAGAAGTAGGATCTCCCACGATTGTGGTAGGAGTAGCAGGACCTGTGGTAGAAATAGGTGCTCTCGTGGTGGTGCGAGGAGTAGGTGGTTTTGTGAGAGAAGTAGGAGCGCTTGTGGTGGTGGTGGTAGTAGTAGTTCCTGGGGTAGAAGTATGAGCTCTGGTTGTGGTGGTAGGTGTAGTACCTTCTATGGTATAAGTAGGAGTGCTCGTGGTGGTGGTAGGTGTAGTACTGTCTGTGGTATAAGTAGTTGTGCTCGTGGCTCTGGTAGGAGTAGTAGTGTCTGTGGAAGAAGTAGGAGCAATCGTGGTCATGGTAGTGGTAGTTTCTCTGGTAGAAGTAGTAGAGCTCGTGGTGGTGTTAGGAATAGTACATTCTTTGTTCGAAGTAGGAGCGCAGGTGGTAGTGGTAGGAGTAGTACAGTCTGTGGTAGAAGTAGGAGCGCTCGTGTTGCTGGTGGGAGTAGTAGTGACTGTGTTAGAAGTAGGAACACTCGTCTTGGTGGTAGGAGTTGTAGTGTCTGTAGTAGAAGTAGTTGCGCTCGTACTGGTGGTAGGATTAGTCGTTTCTGTGGTAGAAGCAGGAGCGCTCGTGGTGGTGTTAATAGTAGTTAATACTGTGGTCAAATAGGAAAGCTCGTGGTGGTGGTAGGAGTCACAGGGCCGATGGTAGAATTGGGTGCTCTCTTGTTGGAGGTAGGAATAGCAGATTATGTGGTAGAGGTAGGTGCACTCGTGGTGGTGGTAGGAGTAGCAGGTTTTGTGTTAGAAGTACGAGCGCTTGTCATAGTTGTGGCAGTAGTAGTTCCTGGGGTAGAAGTAGGGGCTCTATTTGTGGTGGTAGGAATAGTTTCTGTGGTAGAAGTAGGAGCCATCATGGGGGTGGTAGGAGTAGTAGTGTCTTTGGTAGAAGTAGTTGTCCTCATGGTGGTGGTAGGACTAGTAGGTTCTGTGGTAGAAGTAGGAGCACTCTTGTTGTTGGTAGGAGTAGTAGATTCTGTGGTAGAAGTAGGATCGACCGTGATGGAGGTAGGTGTAGCAGGGCCTGTGGTAGAAGTAGGTGCTCTCGTGGTGGTGGTAGGAGTAGCAGGTTTTTGGTAGTGGTAGGTGCACACGTGGTGGTGGTAGAAGTACTAGTTTCTGTGGTAGAAGTAGGAGCACTCGTGGTGGTAGAAGTAGGCGGGTCAGTGGTAGAAGTAGGTGCTCTCGTGGAGGTGGTAGTATTATTAGTGTCTGTGATAGAAGTAGTGGTGCTCGAAGTGGTAGTATGAGTAATAATGTTTTCGGTAGAAGTATGAGCGCTCGTGGGGTTGGAAGGAGTAGTAGTGTCTCTGGTAGAAGTATGAGCGCTCGTGGTGGTGTTAGGTGTAGTATTCTCTGCGGTAGAAGTAGGAGTGCTCGTTGTGGTTGTAGGAGTAGTAGTTTCTGTGGTAGAAGTCACAATGCTCGCGGTGGTGGTGGGAGTAGCAGTCTCTGTGTTAAAAATAGGAACTCTCGTGGTGGTGGTAGGAGTGGCAGGTTTTGTGGTAAAAGTAGTTGCACTCGTGATGGTGATAGGTGTAGCACGTTTTGTGTTAGAAATAGTATCGCCTGGGGTGGTGGTAGGAGTTGCATGCTCTGTGGTAGAAATAGGAGTGCTCATGGTTGTGGTAGGGTAGTAGTTTCTTTGGTAGAAGTAGGAGCACTTGTGGTGGTGCTTGGAGTAGTAGTGACTGTGGTAGAAGTACGTTCGCTAGTGGTGGGGTTAGGAGTAGTATTGTCTGTGGTAGTGGTAGTGGTGCTCGTGTTGGAGGTAGGAGTAGTAATTTCTGCGGTAGAATTAGGAGTGCCCTTGTTGGTGGTAGGATTAGTAGTATCTGTGGTAGAAGCAGGAGCGCTTGTGGTGGTGTTAGTGGTAGTTAATTCTGTGGTAGAAATAGGAAAGCTCGTGGTGTTGGTAGGAGTAACAGGGCCTATGGTAGAATTAGGTGCTCTCTTGTTGGAGGTAGGAGTAGCAGATTTTGTGGTAGAGGTAGGTGCACTCGTGGTGGTGGTAGGAGTACTAGTTTCTGTGGTAGAAGTAGGAGCGCTCATGGTGAGGGTAGGAGGAGGCGGGTCAGTGGTAGAAGTAGGTGCTCTCGTGGTGCTGGTAGTATTATTAGTGTCTGTGATAGAAGTAGTGGTGCTTGAAGTGGTAGTAAGAGTAATAATGTTTTTGGTAGAAGTATGAGCGCTCCTGGGGTTGGCTGGAGTAGTAGTGTCTCTGGTAGAAGTATGAGCGCTCGTGGTGGTGATAGGAGTAGTATTCTCTGCGGTAGAGTTAGGAGTGCTCGTTGTGGTGGTAGGAGAAGTAGTTTCTGTGGTAGAAGTCACAATGCTCGCGGTGGTGGTGGGAGTAGCAGGGTCTGTGTTACAAATAGGTGCTCTCGTGGTGGTGGTAGGTGTAGTAGAGTCTGTGGTAAAAGCAGTGGTTCTCGTGGTGGTGGTAGGAGTAGTAATGTCTTTCGTAGTTGTATGAGTGCTCGTGCTCGTGGCAGGAGTAGTAGTTTCTGTGGTAGAAGTAGTTGCACTCGTGGTGGTGGTAGGAGTAGCAGTTTCTGCCTTAGAAGTAGGAGCAGTCGTGGTGGTGGAAGTTGTTGCATGGTCTGTGGTAGAAGTAGGGGAGCTCATAGTGGTGATAAGAGAGGTAGTGTCTGTGGTAGGATTAGGAGCGATCATAGTGGTGGTAGGAGCAGCAGGACAGGTGGTAGAAGTACGTGCTCTCGTGGTTGTAGTAGGACTAGCAGGGTCTGTGGTAGAAGTAGTTGCAATCATGGTGGTATTAGGAGTAGAAGATTCTGTGGAAGAAGTAGGAGCACACATGGTGGTAGTAGGAGTAGTAGTGTCTCTGGTCAAAGTAGTGGCGCTCGTGGTGATGGTAGGTGTAGCTGTGTCTGTGGTCGAAGTAGGAGCGCTCGTGGTGTTGGTAGGAGTTGTAGTGTCTGTGGTAGAATTAGGATCGCTCGTAGTGGTGGTAGGAGTAGTAGTTTATGTGGTAGAAGTACTTGCGCTCGTGGTGGAGGTAGGAGTAATGTTGTCTGTGGTATAAGTGGGCATGCTAGTGTTGGTGGTAGGTGTTGCACGGTCTGTGGTAGAAGTAGCAGTGCTCGTGGTGGTGGTAGGAGTAGTAGTGACTTTGGTAGAAGTTGTTGCGCTCATCGTGGAAGTGGTAGTAGTAGTTTCTGTGGTAGGAGTAGGAGTGCTCGTGATAATGGCAGGAGTAGTAGTGTCTGTGCCAGAAGTAGTCGCACTCGTGATGGTGGTAGTGGTCCTAGTGTCTGTGGTAGAAGTAGCTCCGCTCGTGTGGGTGGTAGGAATAGTAATTTCTACTGTAGCAGTAGGAGCGCTCGTGGTGCTGTTAGAAGTTGCAGGGCCTGAGGTAGAAATAGGTGCTCTCCTGGTGGTTGTAGTAGTAGCAGGGTCTGTGTTAGAAGTAGTTTCGCTCATGGTGGTGGTAGGAGTAGCATGTTCTGTGTTAGAAGTAGGAGTGCTCGTTGTGCTGGTAGGAGTTGCACAGTCTGTGGTAGAAGTGGGAGTGTTCGTGGTGGTGGTAGGAGTAGTAGTGTCTGTGGTAGAAGTGGGAGTGCCTGTGGTGGTGGTGGGGGTAGTTGTGTCTGTGCTAGAAGGAGGAGCGCTCATCTTGGTGGTAAGTGTAGTGGTGTCTGTGGTAGAATTAGTATTGCTTGTGGTGGTGCTAGGTGTTGCATGTTCTGTGGTAAAAGTAGGAGTGCTCATGGTGGTGGTAGGTAGTAGTTTCTTTGATAGAAGTAGGAGCGCTCGCTGTGTTGGTAGGAGTAGTAGAGTCTTTGGTAGAAGTAGGAGCGCTTGTGGTGGTGCTTGGAGTAGTAGTGTCAGTTGTAGAAGTAGGATCTCCCGCGATTGTGGTAGGAGTAGCAGGACCTGTGGTAGAAATAGGTGCTCTCGTGGTGGTGCGAGGAGTAGGAGGTTTTGTGAGAGAAGTAGGAGCGCTTGTGGTGGTGGTGGTAGTAGTAGTTCCTGGGGTAGAAGTATGAGCTCTGGTTGTTGTGGTAGGTGTAGTACCTTCTATGGTATAAGTAGGAGCGCTCGTGGTGGTGGTAGGTGTAGTACTGTCTGTGGTATAAGTAGTTGCGCTCGTGGCTCTGGTAGGAGTAGTAGTGTCTGTGGAAGAAGTAGGAGCAATCGTGGTCATGGTAGTGGTAGTTTCTCTGGTAGAAGTAGTAGAGCTCGTGGTGGTGTTAGGAGTAGTACATTCTTTGTTCGAAGTAGGAGCGCTGGTGGTAGTGGTAGGAGTAGTACAGTCTGTGGTAGAAGTAGGAGCGCTCGTGTTGCTGGTGGGAGTAGTAGTGACTGTGGTAGAAGTAGGAACACTCGTCTTGGTGGTAGGAGTTGTAGTGTCTGTAGTAGAAGTAGTTGCGCTCGTACTGGTGGTAGGATTAGTCGTTTCTGTGGTAGAAGCAGGAGCGCTCGTGGTGGTGTTAATAGTAGTTAATACTGTGGTCAAATAGGAAAGCTCGTGGTGGTGGTAGGAGTAACAGGGCCGATGGCAGAATTGGGTGCTCTCTTGTTGGAGGTAGGAATAGCAGATTATGTGGTAGAGGTAGGTGCACTCGTGGTGGTGGTAGGAGTAGCAGGTTTTGTGTTAGAAGTACGAGCGCTTGTCATAGTTGTGGCAGTAGTAGTTCCTGGGGTAGAAGTAGGGGCTCTATTTGTGGTGGTAGGAATAGTTTCTGTGGTAGAAGTAGGAGCCATCATGGGGGTGGTAGGAGTAGTAGTGTCTTTGGTAGAAGTAGTTGTCCTCATGGTGGTGGTAGGACTAGTAGGTTCTGTGGTAGAAGTAGGAGCACTCTTGTTGTTGGTAGGAGTAGTAGATTCTGTGGTAGAAGTAGGATCGACCGTGATGGAGGTAGGTGTAGCAGGGCCTGTGGTAGAAGTAGGTGCTCTCGTGGTGGTGGTAGGAGTAGCAGGTTTTGTGTTAGAAGTAGGAGTGCTTGTCGTAGTTCTGGTAGTAGTAGTTCCTGGGGTAGAAGTAGGGGCTCTTTTTGTGGTGGTAGGAATAGTTTCTGTGGTAGAAGTAGGAGCCGCCATGGGGGTGGTAGGAGTAGTAGTGTCTTTGGTAGAAGTAGTTGTCCTCATGGTGGTGGTAGGACTAGTAATTTCTGTGGTAGAAGTAGGAGCACTCTTGTTGTTGGTAGGAGTAGTAGATTCTGTGGTAGAAGTAGGATCGACCGTGATGGAGGTAGGTGTAGCGGGGCCTGTGGTAGAAGTAGGTGCTCCCGTGGTGGTGGTAGGAGTAGCAGGATTTGTGGTAAAAGTAGTTGAACTCGTGGTGGTGATAGGAGTAGCAGGTTTTGTGGTAGAAGTAGTATCGCCTGTGGTGGTGGTAGGAGTTGCCTGCTCTGTGGTAGAAGTAGGAGTGCTCATGTTTGTGGTAGGGTAGTAGTTTCTTTGGTAGAAGTAGGAGCGCTTGTGGTGGTGATTGGAGTAGTAGTGACTCTGGTAGAAGTAGGAGCACTAGTGGTTGTGTAAGGAGTAGTATTGTCTGTGGTAGTAGTAGTTGTGCTCGTGTTGGAGGTAGGAGTAGTAGTTTCTGTGCTAGAAGTAGGAGTGCTCTTGTTGGTGGTAGGAGTAGCAGGTATTGTGTTAGAAGTAGGAGCGCCTGTCGTAGTTGTGGTAGTAGTAGTTAATGGGGTAGTAGTAGGGGCTCTCTTTGTGGTGGTAGGAATAGTTTCTGTGGTCGAAGTAGGAGCCTTCATGGCGGTGGTAGGAGTAGTAGTGTCTTTGGTAGAAGTAGTTGTCCTCATGGTGGTGGTAGGACTAGTAGTTTCGGTGGTAGAAGTAGGAGCATTCTTGTTGTTGGTAGGAGGAGTAGATTCTGTGGTAGGAGTAGGATTGCCCGTGATGGAGGTAGGTGTAGCAGGGCCTGTGGTAGAAGTAGGTGCTCTCGTGGTGGTGGTAGGAGTAGCAGGTTTTTGGTAGTGGTAGGTGCACACGTGGTGGTGGTAGAAGTACTAGTTTCTGTGGTAGAAGTAGGAGCACTCGTGGTGGTAGAAGTAGGCGGGTCAGTGGTAGAAGTAGGTGCTCTCGTGGTGGTGGTAGTATTATTAGTGTCTGTGATAGAAGTAGTGGTGCTCGAAGTGGTAGTATGAGTAATAATGTTTTCGGTAGAAGTATGAGCGCTCGTGGGGTTGGAAGGAGTAGTAGTGTCTCTGGTAGAAGTATGAGCGCTCGTGGTGGTGTTAGGTGTAGTATTCTCTGCGGTAGAAGTAGGAGTGCTCCTTGTGGTTGTAGGAGTAGTAGTTTCTGTGTTAGAAGTCACAATGCTCGCGGTGGTGGTGGGAGTAGCAGTCTCTGTGTTAAAAACAGGTGGTCTCGTGGTGGTGGTAGGAGTGGCAGGTTTTGTGGTAAAAGTAGTTGCACTCGTGGTGGTGCTAGGTGTAGCACGTTTTGTGTTAGAAGTAGTATCGCCTGGGGTGGTGGTAGGAGTTGCATGCTCTGTGGTAGAAATAGGAGTGCTCATGGTTGTGGTAGGGTAGTAGTTTCTTTGGTAGAAGTAGGAGCACTTGTGGTGGTGCTTGGAGTAGTAGTGACTGTGGTAGAAGTACTTTCGCTAGTGGTGGGGTTAGGAGTAGTATTGTCTGTGGTAGTGGTAGTGGTGCTCGTGTTGGAGGTAGGAGTAGTAATTTCTGTGGTAGAATTAGGAGTGCCCTTGTTGGTGGTAGGATTAGTAGTATATGTGGTAGAAGCAGGAGCGCTTGTGGTGGTGTTAGTAGTAGTTAATTCTGTGGTAGAAATAGGAAAGCTCGTGGTGTTAGTAGGAGTAACAGGGCCTATGGTAGAATTAGGTGCTCTCTTGTTGGAGGTAGGAGTAGCAGATTTTGTGGTAGAGGTAGGTGCACTAGTGGTGGTGGTAGGAGTACTAGTTTCTGTGGTAGAAGTAGGAGCGCTCGTGGTGATGGTAGGAGGAGGCGGGTCAGTGGTAGAAGTAGGTGCTCTCGTGGTGGTGGTAGTATTATTAGTGTCTGTGTTAGAAGTAGTGGTGCTTGAAGTGGTAGTAAGAGTAATAATGTTTTTGGTAGAAGTATGAGCGCTCCTGGGGGTGGCTGGAGTAGTAGTGTCTCTGGTAGAAGTATGAGCGCTCGTGGTGGTGATAGGAGTAGTATTCTCTGCGGTAGAGTTAGGACTGCTCGTTGTGGTGGTAGGAGAAGTAGTTTCTGTGGTAGAAGTCACAATGCTCGCGGTGGTGGTGGGAGTAGCAGGGTCTGTGTTACAAATAGGTGCTCTCGTGGTGGTGGTAGGTGTAGTAGAGTCTGTGGTAAAAGCAGTGGTTCTCGTGGTGGTGGTAGGAGTAGTAATGTCTTTCGTAGTTGTATGAGTGCTCGTGCTCGTGGCAGGAGTAGTAGTTTCTGTGGTAGAAGTAGTTGCACTTGTGGTGGTGGTAGGAGTAGCAGTTTCTGCCTTAGAAATAGGAGCAGTCGTGGTGGTGGAAGTTGTTGCATGGTCTGTGGTAGAAGTAGGGGAGCTCATAGTGGTGCTAAGAGAGGTAGTGTCTGTGGTAGGATTAGGAGCGATCATAGTGGTGGTAGGAGCAGCAGGACAGGTGGTAGAAGTACGTGCTCTCGTGGTTGTGGTAGGACTAGCAGGGTCTGTGGTAGAAGTAGTTGCAATCATGGTGGTATTAGGAGTAGAAGATTCTGTGGAAGAAGTAGGAGCACACATGGTGATAGTAGGAGTAGTAGTGTCTCTGGTCAAAGTAGTGGCGCTCGTGGTGATGGTAGGAGTAGCTGTGTCTGTGGTCGAAGTAGGAGCGCTCGTGGTGTTGGTAGGAGTTGTAGTGTCTGTGGTAGAATTAGGATCGCTCGTGGTGGTGGTAGGAGTAGTAGTTTATGTGGTGGAATTACTTGCGCTAGTGGTGGAGGTAGGAGTAATGTTGTCTGTGGTATAAGTGCGCGTGCTAGTGTTGGTGGTAGGTGTCGCTTGGTCTGTGGTAGAAGTAGCAGTGCTCGTGGTGGTGGTAGGAGTAGTAGTGACTTTGGTAGAAGTTGTTGCGCTCATCGTGGAAGTGGTAGTAGTAGTTTCTGTAGTAGGAGTAGGAGTGCTCGTGATAATGGCAGGAGTAGTAGTGTCTGTGCCAGAAGTAGTTGCACTCGTGATGGTGGTAGGAGTCCTAGTGTCTGTGGTAGAAGTAGCTCCGCTCGTGGGGGTGGTAGGAATAGTAATTTCTACTGTAGCAGTAGGAGCGCTCGTAGTGGTGTTAGAAGTTGCAGGGCCTGAGGTAGAAATAGGTGCTCTCCTGGTGGTTGTAGGAGTAGCAGGGTCTGTGTTAGAAGTAGTTTCGCTCATGGTGGTGGTAGGAGTAGCATGTTCTGTGTTAGAAGTAGGAGTGCTCCTTGTGCTGGTAGGAGTTGCACAGTCTGTGGTAGAAGTAGGAGTGTCCGTGGTGATGGTAGGAGTAGTAGTGTCTGTGGTAGAAGTGGGAGTGCCTGTGGTGGTGGTGGGAGTAGTTGTGTCTGTGCTAGAAGGAGGAGCGCTCATCTTGGTGGTAAGTGTAGTGGTGTCTGTGGTAGAATTAGTATTGCTTGTGGTGGTGCTAGGTGTTGCATGTTCTGTGGTAAAAGTAGGAGTGCTCATGGTGGTGGTAGGTAGTAGTTTCTTTGATAGAAGTAGGAGCGCTCGCTGTGTTGGTAGGAGTAGTAGAGTCTTTGGTAGAAGTAGGAGCGCTTGTGGTGGTGCTTGGAGTAGTAGTGTCAGTTGTAGAAGTAGGATCTCCCACGATTGTGGTAGGAGTAGCAGGACCTGTGGTAGAAATAGGTGCTCTCGTGGTGGTGCGAGGAGTAGGTGGTTTTGTGAGAGAAGTAGGAGCGCTTGTGGTGGTGGTGGTAGTAGTAGTTCCTGGGGTAGAAGTATGAGCTCTGGTTGTGGTGGTAGGTGTAGTACCTTCTATGGTATAAGTAGGAGTGCTCGTGGTGGTGGTAGGTGTAGTACTGTCTGTGGTATAAGTAGTTGTGCTCGTGGCTCTGGTAGGAGTAGTAGTGTCTGTGGAAGAAGTAGGAGCAATCGTGGTCATGGTAGTGGTAGTTTCTCTGGTAGAAGTAGTAGAGCTCGTGGTGGTGTTAGGAATAGTACATTCTTTGTTCGAAGTAGGAGCGCAGGTGGTAGTGGTAGGAGTAGTACAGTCTGTGGTAGAAGTAGGAGCGCTCGTGTTGCTGGTGGGAGTAGTAGTGACTGTGTTAGAAGTAGGAACACTCGTCTTGGTGGTAGGAGTTGTAGTGTCTGTAGTAGAAGTAGTTGCGCTCGTACTGGTGGTAGGATTAGTCGTTTCTGTGGTAGAAGCAGGAGCGCTCGTGGTGGTGTTAATAGTAGTTAATACTGTGGTCAAATAGGAAAGCTCGTGGTGGTGGTAGGAGTCACAGGGCCGATGGTAGAATTGGGTGCTCTCTTGTTGGAGGTAGGAATAGCAGATTATGTGGTAGAGGTAGGTGCACTCGTGGTGGTGGTAGGAGTAGCAGGTTTTGTGTTAGAAGTACGAGCGCTTGTCATAGTTGTGGCAGTAGTAGTTCCTGGGGTAGAAGTAGGGGCTCTATTTGTGGTGGTAGGAATAGTTTCTGTGGTAGAAGTAGGAGCCATCATGGGGGTGGTAGGAGTAGTAGTGTCTTTGGTAGAAGTAGTTGTCCTCATGGTGGTGGTAGGACTAGTAGGTTCTGTGGTAGAAGTAGGAGCACTCTTGTTGTTGGTAGGAGTAGTAGATTCTGTGGTAGAAGTAGGATCGACCGTGATGGAGGTAGGTGTAGCAGGGCCTGTGGTAGAAGTAGGTGCTCTCGTGGTGGTGGTAGGAGTAGCAGGTTTTTGGTAGTGGTAGGTGCACACGTGGTGGTGGTAGAAGTACTAGTTTCTGT
Organism: Balaenoptera physalus; assembly: GCF_965194825.1. Taxonomy (NCBI): domain Eukaryota; kingdom Metazoa; phylum Chordata; class Mammalia; order Artiodactyla; family Balaenopteridae; genus Balaenoptera; species Balaenoptera physalus. The sequence goes on along the minus strand of NW_028125946.1, from coordinate 111,309 downwards.
GGTAGAAGTAGGAGCACTCGTGGTGGTAGAAGTAGGCGGGTCAGTGGTAGAAGTAGGTGCTCTCGTGGAGGTGGTAGTATTATTAGTGTCTGTGATAGAAGTAGTGGTGCTCGAAGTGGTAGTATGAGTAATAATGTTTTCGGTAGAAGTATGAGCGCTCGTGGGGTTGGAAGGAGTAGTAGTGTCTCTGGTAGAAGTATGAGCGCTCGTGGTGGTGTTAGGTGTAGTATTCTCTGCGGTAGAAGTAGGAGTGCTCGTTGTGGTTGTAGGAGTAGTAGTTTCTGTGGTAGAAGTCACAATGCTCGCGGTGGTGGTGGGAGTAGCAGTCTCTGTGTTAAAAATAGGAACTCTCGTGGTGGTGGTAGGAGTGGCAGGTTTTGTGGTAAAAGTAGTTGCACTCGTGGTGGTGATAGGTGTAGCACGTTTTGTGTTAGAAATAGTATCGCCTGGGGTGGTGGTAGGAGTTGCATGCTCTGTGGTAGAAATAGGAGTGCTCATGGTTGTGGTAGGGTAGTAGTTTCTTTGGTAGAAGTAGGAGCACTTGTGGTGGTGCTTGGAGTAGTAGTGACTGTGGTAGAAGTACGTTCGCTAGTGGTGGGGTTAGGAGTAGTATTGTCTGTGGTAGTGGTAGTGGTGCTCGTGTTGGAGGTAGGAGTAGTAATTTCTGCGGTAGAATTAGGAGTGCCCTTGTTGGTGGTAGGATTAGTAGTATCTGTGGTAGAAGCAGGAGCGCTTGTGGTGGTGTTAGTGGTAGTTAATTCTGTGGTAGAAATAGGAAAGCTCGTGGTGTTGGTAGGAGTAACAGGGCCTATGGTAGAATTAGGTGCTCTCTTGTTGGAGGTAGGAGTAGCAGATTTTGTGGTAGAGGTAGGTGCACTCGTGGTGGTGGTAGGAGTACTAGTTTCTGTGGTAGAAGTAGGAGCGCTCATGGTGAGGGTAGGAGGAGGCGGGTCAGTGGTAGAAGTAGGTGCTCTCGTGGTGCTGGTAGTATTATTAGTGTCTGTGATAGAAGTAGTGGTGCTTGAAGTGGTAGTAAGAGTAATAATGTTTTTGGTAGAAGTATGAGCGCTCCTGGGGTTGGCTGGAGTAGTAGTGTCTCTGGTAGAAGTATGAGCGCTCGTGGTGGTGATAGGAGTAGTATTCTCTGCGGTAGAGTTAGGAGTGCTCGTTGTGGTGGTAGGAGAAGTAGTTTCTGTGGTAGAAGTCACAATGCTCGCGGTGGTGGTGGGAGTACCAGGGTCTGTGTTACAAATAGGTGCTCTCGTGGTGGTGGTAGGTGTAGTAGAGTCTGTGGTAAAAGCAGTGGTTCTCGTGGTGGTGGTAGGAGTAGTAATGTCTTTCGTAGTTGTATGAGTGCTCGTGCTCGTGGCAGGAGTAGTAGTTTCTGTGGTAGAAATAGTTGCACTCGTGGTGGTGGTAGGAGTAGCAGTTTCTGCCTTAGAAGTAGGAGCAGTCGTGGTGGTGGAAGTTGTTGCATGGTCTGTGGTAGAAGTAGGGGAGCTCATAGTGGTGATAAGAGAGGTAGTGTCTGTGGTAGGATTAGGAGCGATCATAGTGGTGGTAGGAGCAGCAGGACAGGTGGTAGAAGTACGTGCTCTCGTGGTTGTGGTAGGACTAGCAGGGTCTGTGGTAGAAGTAGTTGCAATCATGGTGGTATTAGGAGTAGAAGATTCTGTGGAAGAAGTAGGAGCACACATGGTGGTAGTAGGAGTAGTAGTGTCTCTGGTCAAAGTAGTGGCGCTCGTGGTGATGGTAGGTGTAGCTGTGTCTGTGGTCGAAGTAGGAGCGCTCGTGGTGTTGGTAGGAGTTGTAGTGTCTGTGGTAGAATTAGGATCGCTCGTGGTGGTGGTAGGAGTAGTAGTGACTTTGGTAGAAGTTGTTGCGCTCATCGTGGAAGTGGTAGTAGTAGTTTCTGTGGTAGGAGTAGGAGTGCTCGTGATAATGGCAGGAGTAGTAGTGTCTGTGCCAGAAGTAGTCGCACTCGTGATGGTGGTAGTGGTCCTAGTGTCTGTGGTAGAAGTAGCTCCGCTCGTGTGGGTGGTAGGAATAGTAATTTCTACTGTAGCAGTAGGAGCGCTCGTGGTGCTGTTAGAAGTTGCAGGGCCTGAGGTAGAAATAGGTGCTCTCCTGGTGGTTGTAGTAGTAGCAGGGTCTGTGTTAGAAGTAGTTTCGCTCATGGTGGTGGTAGGAGTAGCATGTTCTGTGTTAGAAGTAGGAGTGCTCGTTGTGCTGGTAGGAGTTGCACAGTCTGTGGTAGAAGTGGGAGTGTTCGTGGTGGTGGTAGGAGTAGTAGTGTCTGTGGTAGAAGTGGGAGTGCCTGTGGTGGTGGTGGGAGTAGTTGTGTCTGTGCTAGAAGGAGGAGCGCTCATCTTGGTGGTAAGTGTAGTGGTGTCTGTGGTAGAATTAGTATTGCTTGTGGTGGTGCTAGGTGTTGCATGTTCTGTGGTAAAAGTAGGAGTGCTCATGGTGGTGGTAGGTAGTAGTTTCTTTGATAGAAGTAGGAGCGCTCGCTGTGTTGGTAGGAGTAGTAGAGTCTTTGGTAGAAGTAGGAGCGCTTGTGGTGGTGCTTGGAGTAGTAGTGTCAGTTGTAGAAGTAGGATCTCCCGCGATTGTGGTAGGAGTAGCAGGACCTGTGGTAGAAATAGGTGCTCTCGTGGTGGTGCGAGGAGTAGGAGGTTTTGTGAGAGAAGTAGGAGCGCTTGTGGTGGTGGTGGTAGTAGTAGTTCCTGGGGTAGAAGTATGAGCTCTGGTTGTTGTGGTAGGTGTAGTACCTTCTATGGTATAAGTAGGAGCGCTCGTGGTGGTGGTAGGTGTAGTACTGTCTGTGGTATAAGTAGTTGCGCTCGTGGCTCTGGTAGGAGTAGTAGTGTCTGTGGAAGAAGTAGGAGCAATCGTGGTCATGGTAGTGGTAGTTTCTCTGGTAGAAGTAGTAGAGCTCGTGGTGGTGTTAGGAGTAGTACATTCTTTGTTCGAAGTAGGAGCGCTGGTGGTAGTGGTAGGAGTAGTACAGTCTGTGGTAGAAGTAGGAGCGCTCGTGTTGCTGGTGGGAGTAGTAGTGACTGTGGTAGAAGTAGGAACACTCGTCTTGGTGGTAGGAGTTGTAGTGTCTGTAGTAGAAGTAGTTGCGCTCGTACTGGTGGTAGGATTAGTCGTTTCTGTGGTAGAAGCAGGAGCGCTCGTGGTGGTGTTAATAGTAGTTAATACTGTGGTCAAATAGGAAAGCTCGTGGTGGTGGTAGGAGTAACAGGGCCGATGGCAGAATTGGGTGCTCTCTTGTTGGAGGTAGGAATAGCAGATTATGTGGTAGAGGTAGGTGCACTCGTGGTGGTGGTAGGAGTAGCAGGTTTTGTGTTAGAAGTACGAGCGCTTGTCATAGTTGTGGCAGTAGTAGTTCCTGGGGTAGAAGTAGGGGCTCTCTTTGTGGTGGTAGGAATAGTTTCTGTGGTAGAAGTAGGAGCCATCATGGGGGTGGTAGGAGTAGTAGTGTCTTTGGTAGAAGTAGTTGTCCTCATGGTGGTGGTAGGACTAGTAGGTTCTGTGGTAGAAGTAGGAGCACTCTTGTTGTTGGTAGGAGTAGTAGATTCTGTGGTAGAAGTAGGATCGACCGTGATGGAGGTAGGTGTAGCAGGGCCTGTGGTAGAAGTAGGTGCTCTCGTGGTGGTGGTAGGAGTAGCAGGTTTTGTGTTAGAAGTAGGAGTGCTTGTCGTAGTTCTGGTAGTAGTAGTTCCTGGGGTAGAAGTAGGGGCTCTTTTTGTGGTGGTAGGAATAGTTTCTGTGGTAGAAGTAGGAGCCGCCATGGGGGTGGTAGGAGTAGTAGTGTCTTTGGTAGAAGTAGTTGTCCTCATGGTGGTGGTAGGACTAGTAATTTCTGTGGTAGAAGTAGGAGCACTCTTGTTGTTGGTAGGAGTAGTAGATTCTGTGGTAGAAGTAGGATCGACCGTGATGGAGGTAGGTGTAGCGGGGCCTGTGGTAGAAGTAGGTGCTCCCGTGGTGGTGGTAGGAGTAGCAGGATTTGTGGTAAAAGTAGTTGAACTCGTGGTGGTGATAGGAGTAGCAGGCTTTGTGGTAGAAGTAGTATCGCCTGTGGCGGTGGTAGGAGTTGCCTGCTCTGTGGTAGAAGTAGGAGTGCTCATGTTTGTGGTAGGGTAGTAGTTTCTTTGGTAGAAGTAGGAGCGCTTGTGGTGGTGATTGGAGTAGTAGTGACTCTGGTAGAAGTAGGAGCACTAGTGGTTGTGTAAGGAGTAGTATTGTCTGTGGTAGTAGTAGTTGTGCTCGTGTTGGAGGTAGGAGTAGTAGTTTCTGTGGTAGAAGTAGGAGTGCTCTTGTTGGTGGTAGGCGTAGCAGGTATTGTGTTAGAAGTAGGAGCGCCTGTCGTAGTTGTGGTTGTAGTAGTTAATGGGGTAGTAGTAGGGGCTCTCTTTGTGGTGTTAGGAATAGTTTCTGTGGTAGAAGTAGGAGCCGTCATGGCGGTGGTAGGAGTAGTAGTGTCTTTGGTAGAAGTAGTTGTCCTCATGTTGGTGGTAGGACTAGTAGTTTCGGTGGTAGAAGTAGGAGCATTCTTGTTGTTGGTAGGAGGAGTAGATTCTGTGGTAGGAGTAGGATTGCCCGTGATGGAGGTAGGTGTAGCAGGGCCTGTGGTAGAAGTAGGTGCTCTCGTGGTGGTGGTAGGAGTAGCAGGTTTTTGGTAGTGGTAGGTGCACACGTGGTGGTGGTAGAAGTACTAGTTTCTGTGGTAGAAGTAGGAGCACTCGTGATGGTAGAAGTAGGCGGGTCAGTGGTAGAAGTAGGTGCTCTCGTGGAGGTGGTAGTATTATTAGTGTCTGTGATAGAAGTAGTGGTGCTCGAAGTGGTAGTATGAGTAATAATGTTTTCGGTAGAAGTATGAGCGCTCGTGGGGTTGGAAGGAGTAGTAGTGTCTCTGGTAGAAGTATGAGCGCTCGTGGTGGTGTTAGGTGTAGTATTCTCTGCGGTAGAAGTAGGAGTGCTCGTTGTGGTTGTAGGAGTAGTAGTTTCTGTGGTAGAAGTCACAATGCTCGCGGTGGTGGTGGGAGTAGCAGTCTCTGTGTTAAAAATAGGAACTCTCGTGGTGGTGGTAGGAGTGGCAGGTTTTGTGGTAAAAGTAGTTGCACTCGTGGTGGTGATAGGTGTAGCACGTTTTGTGTTAGAAGTAGTATCGCCTGGGGTGGTGGTAGGAGTTGCATGCTCTGTGGTAGAAATAGGAGTGCTCATGGTTGTGGTAGGGTAGTAGTTTCTTTGGTAGAAGTAGGAGCACTTGTGGTGGTGCTTGGAGTAGTAGTGACTGTGGTAGAAGTACGTTCGCTAGTGGTGGGGTTAGGAGTAGTATTGTCTGTGGTAGTGGTAGTGGTGCTCGTGTTGGAGGTAGGAGTAGTAATTTCTGCGGTAGAATTAGGAGTGCCCTTGTTGGTGGTAGGATTAGTAGTATCTGTGGTAGAAGCAGGAGCGCTTGTGGTGGTGTTAGTGGTAGTTAATTCTGTGGTAGAAATAGGAAAGCTCGTGGTGTTGGTAGGAGTAACAGGGCCTATGGTAGAATTAGGTGCTCTCTTGTTGGAGGTAGGAGTAGCAGATTTTGTGGTAGAGGTAGGTGCACTCGTGGTGGTGGTAGGAGTACTAGTTTCTGTGGTAGAAGTAGGAGCGCTCATGGTGAGGGTAGGAGGAGGCGGGTCAGTGGTAGAAGTAGGTGCTCTCGTGGTGCTGGTAGTATTATTAGTGTCTGTGATAGAAGTAGTGGTGCTTGAAGTGGTAGTAAGAGTAATAATGTTTTTGGTAGAAGTATGAGCGCTCCTGGGGTTGGCTGGAGTAGTAGTGTCTCTGGTAGAAGTATGAGCGCTCGTGGTGGTGATAGGAGTAGTATTCTCTGCGGTAGAGTTAGGAGTGCTCGTTGTGGTGGTAGGAGAAGTAGTTTCTGTGGTAGAAGTCACAATGCTCGCGGTGGTGGTGGGAGTAGCAGGGTCTGTGTTACAAATAGGTGCTCTCGTGGTGGTGGTAGGTGTAGTAGAGTCTGTGGTAAAAGCAGTGGTTCTCGTGGTGGTGGTAGGAGTAGTAATGTCTTTCGTAGTTGTATGAGTGCTCGTGCTCGTGGCAGGAGTAGTAGTTTCTGTGGTAGAAGTAGTTGCACTCGTGGTGGTGGTAGGAGTAGCAGTTTCTACCTTAGAAGTAGGAGCAGTCGTGGTGGTGGAAGTTGTTGCATGGTCTGTGGTAGAAGTAGGGGAGCTCATAGTGGTGATAAGAGAGGTAGTGTCTGTGGTAGGATTAGGAGCGATCATAGTGGTGGTAGGAGCAGCAGGACAGGTGGTAGAAGTACGTGCTCTCGTGGTTGTGGTAGGACTAGCAGGGTCTGTGGTAGAAGTAGTTGCAATCATGGTGGTATTAGGAGTAGAAGATTCTGTGGAAGAAGTAGGAGCACACATGGTGGTAGTAGGAGTAGTAGTGTCTCTGGTCAAAGTAGTGGCGCTCGTGGTGATGGTAGGAGTAGCTGTGTCTGTGGTCGAAGTAGGAGCGCTCGTGGTGTTGGTAGGAGTTGTAGTGTCTGTGGTAGAATTAGGATCGCTCGTGGTGGTGGTAGGAGTAGTAGTTTATGTGGTAGAAGTACTTGCGCTCGTGGTGGAGGTAGGAGTAATGTTGTCTGTGGTATAAGTGGGCGTGCTAGTGTTGGTGGTAGGTGTTGCACGGTCTGTGGTAGAAATAGCATTGCTCGTGGTGGTGGTAGGAGTAGTAGTGACTTTGGTAGAAGTTGTTGCGCTCATCGTGGAAGTGGTAGTAGTAGTTTCTGTGGTAGGAGTAGGAGTGCTCGTGATAATGGCAGGAGTAGTAGTGTCTGTGCCAGAAGTAGTTGCACTCGTGATGGTGGTAGGAGTCCTAGTGTCTTTGGTAGAAGTAGCTCTGCTCGTGGGGGTGGTAGGAATAGTAATTTCTACTGTAGCAGTAGGAGCACTCGTGGTGCTGTTAGAAGTTGCAGGGCCTGAGGTAGAAATAGGTGCTCTCCTGGTGGTTGTAGGAGTAGCAGGGTCTGTGTTAGAAGTAGTTTCGCTCATGGTGGTTGTAGGAGTAGCATGTTCTGTGTTAGAAGTAGGAGTGCTCGTTGTGCTGGTAGGAGTTGCACAGTCTGTGGTAGAAGTAGGAGTGTTCGTGGTGGTGGTAGGAGTAGTAGTGTCTGTGGTAGAAGTGGGAGTGCCTGTGGTGGTGGTGGGAGTAGTTGTGTCTGTGCTAGAAGGAGGAGCGCTCATCTTGGTGGTAAGTGTAGTGGTGTCTGTGGTAGAATTAGTATTGCTTGTGGTGGTGCTAGGTGTTGCATGTTCTGTGGTAAAAGTAGGAGTGCTCATGGTGGTGGTAGGTAGTAGTTTCTTTGATAGAAGTAGGAGCGCTCGCTGTGTTGGTAGGAGTAGTAGAGTCTTTGGTAGAAGTAGGAGCGCTTGTGGTGGTGCTTGGAGTAGTAGTGTCAGTTGGAGAAGTAGGATCTCCCGCGATTGTGGTAGGAGTAGCAGGACCTGTGGTAGAAATAGGTGCTCTCGTGGTGGTGCGAGGAGTAGGAGGTTTTGTGAGAGAAGTAGGAGCGCTTGTGATGGTGGTGGTAGTAGTAGTTCCTGGGGTAGAAGTATGAGCTCTGGTTGTGGTGGTAGGTGTAGTACCTTCTATGGTATAAGTAGGAGCGCTCGTGGTGGTGGTAGGTGTAGTACAGTCTGTGGTATAAGTAGTTGTGCTCGTGGCTCTGGTAGGAGTAGTAGTGTCTGTGGAAGAAGTAGGAGCAATCGTGGTCATGGTAGTGGTAGTTTCTCTGGTAGAAGTAGTAGAGCTCGTGGTGGTGTTAGGAGTAGTACATTCTTTGTTCGAAGTAGGAGCGCTGGTGGTAGTGGTAGGAGTAGTACAGTCTGTGGTAGAAGTAGGAGCGCTCGTGTTGCTGGTGGGAGTAGTAGTGACTGTGGTAGAAGTAGGAACACTCGTCTTGGTGGTAGGAGTTGTAGTGTCTGTAGTAGAAGTAGTTGCGCTCGTACTGGTGGTAGGATTAGTCGTTTCTGTGGTAGAAGCAGGAGCGCTCGTGGTGGTGTTAATAGTAGTTAATACTGTGGTCAAATAGGAAAGCTCGTGGTGGTGGTAGGAGTAACAGGGCCGATGGCAGAATTGGGTGCTCTCTTGTTGGAGGTAGGAATAGCAGATTATGTGGTAGAGGTAGGTGCACTCGTGGTGGTGGTAGGAGTAGCAGGTTTTGTGTTAGAAGTACGAGCGCTTGTCATAGTTGTGGCAGTAGTAGTTCCTGGGGTAGAAGTAGGGGCTCTCTTTGTGGTGGTAGGAATAGTTTCTGTGGTAGAAGTAGGAGCCATCATGGGGGTGGTAGGAGTAGTAGTGTCTTTGGTAGAAGTAGTTGTCCTCATGGTGGTGGTAGGACTAGTAGGTTCTGTGGTAGAAGTAGGAGCACTCTTGTTGTTGGTAGGAGTAGTAGATTCTGTGGTAGAAGTAGGATCGACCGTGATGGAGGTAGGTGTAGCAGGGCCTGTGGTAGAAGTAGGTGCTCTCGTGGTGGTGGTAGGAGTAGCAGGTTTTGTGTTAGAAGTAGGAGTGCTTGTCGTAGTTCTGGTAGTAGTAGTTCCTGGGGTAGAAGTAGGGGCTCTTTTTGTGGTGGTAGGAATAGTTTCTGTGGTAGAAGTAGGAGCCGCCATGGGGGTGGTAGGAGTAGTAGTGTCTTTGGTAGAAGTAGTTGTCCTCATGGTGGTGGTAGGACTAGTAATTTCTGTGGTAGAAGTAGGAGCACTCTTGTTGTTGGTAGGAGTAGTAGATTCTGTGGTAGAAGTAGGATCGACCGTGATGGAGGTAGGTGTAGCGGGGCCTGTGGTAGAAGTAGGTGCTCCCGTGGTGGTGGTAGGAGTAGCAGGATTTGTGGTAAAAGTAGTTGAACTCGTGGTGGTGATAGGAGTAGCAGGTTTTGTGGTAGAAGTAGTATCGCCTGTGGTGGTGGTAGGAGTTGCCTGCTCTGTGGTAGAAGTAGGAGTGCTCATGTTTGTGGTAGGGTAGTAGTTTCTTTGGTAGAAGTAGGAGCGCTTGTGGTGGTGATTGGAGTAGTAGTGACTCTGGTAGAAGTAGGAGCACTAGTGGTTGTGTAAGGAGTAGTATTGTCTGTGGTAGTAGTAGTTGTGCTCGTGTTGGAGGTAGGAGTAGTAGTTTCTGTGGTAGAAGTAGGAGTGCTCTTGTTGGTGGTAGGAGTAGCAGGTATTGTGTTAGAAGTAGGAGCGCCTGTCGTAGTTGTGGTAGTAGTAGTTAATGGGGTAGTAGTAGGGGCTCTCTTTGTGGTGGTAGGAATAGTTTCTGTGGTGGAAGTAGGAGCCGTCATGGCGGTGGTAGGAGTATTAGTATCTTTGGTAGAAGTAGTTGTCCTCATGGTGGTGGTAGGACTAGTAGTTTCGGTGGTAGAAGTAGGAGCATTCTTGTTGTTGGTAGGAGGAGTAGATTCTGTGGTAGGAGTAGGATTGCCCGTGAGGGAGGTAGGTGTAGCAGGGCCTGTGGTAGAAGTAGGTGCTCTCGTGGTGGTGGTAGGAGTAGCAGGTTTTTGGTAGTGGTAGGTGCACACGTGGTGTTGGTAGAAGTACTAGTTTCTGTGGTAGAAGTAGGAGCACTCGTGGTGGTAGAAGTAGGCGGGTCAGTGGTAGAAGTAGGTGCTCTCGTGGTGGTGGTAGTATTATTAGTGTCTGTGATAGAAGTAGTGGTGCTCGAAGTGGTAGTATGAGTAATAATGTTTTCGGTAGAAGTATGAGCGCTCGTGGGGTTGGAAGGAGTAGTAGTGTCTCTGGTACAAGTATGAGCGCTCGTGGTGGTGTTAGGTGTAGTATACTCTGCGGTAGAAGTAGGAGTGCTCGTTGTGGTTGTAGGAGTAGTAGTTTCTGTGGTAGAAGTCACAATGCTCGCGGTGGTGGTGGGAGTAGCAGTCTCTGTGTTAAAAATAGGAACTCTCGTGGTGGTGGTAGGAGTGGCAGGTTTTGTGGTAAAAGTAGTTGCACTCGTGGTGGTGATAGGTGTAGCACGTTTTGTGTTAGAAGTAGTATCGCCTGGGGTGGTGGTAGGAGTTGCATGCTCTGTGGTAGAAATAGGAGTGCTCATGGTTGTGGTAGGGTAGTAGTTTCTTTGGTAGAAGTAGGAGCACTTGTGGTGGTGCTTGGAGTAGTAGTGACTGTGGTAGAAGTACGTTCGCTAGTGGTGGGGTTAGGAGTAGTATTGTCTGTGGTAGTGGTAGTGGTGCTCGTGTTGGAGGTAGGAGTAGTAATTTCTGCGGTAGAATTAGGAGTGCCCTTGTTGGTGGTAGGATTAGTAGTATCTGTGGTAGAAGCAGGAGCGCTTGTGGTGGTGTTAGTGGTAGTTAATTCTGTGGTAGAAATAGGAAAGCTCGTGGTGTTGGTAGGAGTAACAGGGCCTATGGTAGAATTAGGTGCTCTCTTGTTGGAGGTAGGAGTAGCAGATTTTGTGGTAGAGGTAGGTGCACTCGTGGTGGTGGTAGGAGTACTAGTTTCTGTGGTAGAAGTAGGAGCGCTCATGGTGAGGGTAGGAGGAGGCGGGTCAGTGGTAGAAGTAGGTGCTCTCGTGGTGCTGGTAGTATTATTAGTGTCTGTGATAGAAGTAGTGGTGCTTGAAGTGGTAGTAAGAGTAATAATGTTTTTGGTAGAAGTATGAGCGCTCCTGGGGTTGGCTGGAGTAGTAGTGTCTCTGGTAGAAGTATGAGCGCTCGTGGTGGTGATAGGAGTAGTATTCTCTGCGGTAGAGTTAGGAGTGCTCGTTGTGGTGGTAGGAGAAGTAGTTTCTGTGGTAGAAGTCACAATGCTCGCGGTGGTGGTGGGAGTAGCAGGGTCTGTGTTACAAATAGGTGCTCTCGTGGTGGTGGTAGGTGTAGTAGAGTCTGTGGTAAAAGCAGTGGTTCTCGTGGTGGTGGTAGGAGTAGTAATGTCTTTCGTAGTTGTATGAGTGCTCGTGCTCGTGGCAGGAGTAGTAGTTTCTGTGGTAGAAGTAGTTGCACTCGTGGTGGTGGTAGGAGTAGCAGTTTCTACCTTAGAAGTAGGAGCAGTCGTGGTGGTGGAAGTTGTTGCATGGTCTGTGGTAGAAGTAGGGGAGCTCATAGTGGTGATAAGAGAGGTAGTGTCTGTGGTAGGATTAGGAGCGATCATAGTGGTGGTAGGAGCAGCAGGACAGGTGGTAGAAGTACGTGCTCTCGTGGTTGTGGTAGGACTAGCAGGGTCTGTGGTAGAAGTAGTTGCAATCATGGTGGTATTAGGAGTAGAAGATTCTGTGGAAGAAGTAGGAGCACACATGGTGGTAGTAGGAGTAGTAGTGTCTCTGGTCAAAGTAGTGGCGCTCGTGGTGATGGTAGGAGTAGCTGTGTCTGTGGTCGAAGTAGGAGCGCTCGTGGTGTTGGTAGGAGTTGTAGTGTCTGTGGTAGAATTAGGATCGCTCGTGGTGGTGGTAGGAGTAGTAGTTTATGTGGTAGAAGTACTTGCGCTCGTGGTGGAGGTAGGAGTAATGTTGTCTGTGGTATAAGTGGGCGTGCTAGTGTTGGTGGTAGGTGTTGCACGGTCTGTGGTAGAAATAGCATTGCTCGTGGTGGTGGTAGGAGTAGTAGTGACTTTGGTAGAAGTTGTTGCGCTCATCGTGGAAGTGGTAGTAGTAGTTTCTGTGGTAGGAGTAGGAGTGCTCGTGATAATGGCAGGAGTAGTAGTGTCTGTGCCAGAAGTAGTTGCACTCGTGATGGTGGTAGGAGTCCTAGTGTCTTTGGTAGAAGTAGCTCTGCTCGTGGGGGTGGTAGGAATAGTAATTTCTACTGTAGCAGTAGGAGCACTCGTGGTGCTGTTAGAAGTTGCAGGGCCTGAGGTAGAAATAGGTGCTCTCCTGGTGGTTGTAGGAGTAGCAGGGTCTGTGTTAGAAGTAGTTTCGCTCATGGTGGTTGTAGGAGTAGCATGTTCTGTGTTAGAAGTAGGAGTGCTCGTTGTGCTGGTAGGAGTTGCACAGTCTGTGGTAGAAGTAGGAGTGTTCGTGGTGGTGGTAGGAGTAGTAGTGTCTGTGGTAGAAGTGGGAGTGCCTGTGGTGGTGGTGGGAGTAGTTGTGTCTGTGCTAGAAGGAGGAGCGCTCATCTTGGTGGTAAGTGTAGTGGTGTCTGTGGTAGAATTAGTATTGCTTGTGGTGGTGCTAGGTGTTGCATGTTCTGTGGTAAAAGTAGGAGTGCTCATGGTGGTGGTAGGTAGTAGTTTCTTTGATAGAAGTAGGAGCGCTCGCTGTGTTGGTAGGAGTAGTAGAGTCTTTGGTAGAAGTAGGAGCGCTTGTGGTGGTGCTTGGAGTAGTAGTGTCAGTTGGAGAAGTAGGATCTCCCGCGATTGTGGTAGGAGTAGCAGGACCTGTGGTAGAAATAGGTGCTCTCGTGGTGGTGCGAGGAGTAGGAGGTTTTGTGAGAGAAGTAGGAGCGCTTGTGATGGTGGTGGTAGTAGTAGTTCCTGGGGTAGAAGTATGAGCTCTGGTTGTGGTGGTAGGTGTAGTACCTTCTATGGTATAAGTAGGAGCGCTCGTGGTGGTGGTAGGTGTAGTACAGTCTGTGGTATAAGTAGTTGTGCTCGTGGCTCTGGTAGGAGTAGTAGTGTCTGTGGAAGAAGTAGGAGCAATCGTGGTCATGGTAGTGGTAGTTTCTCTGGTAGAAGTAGTAGAGCTCGTGGTGGTGTTAGGAGTAGTACATTCTTTGTTCGAAGTAGGAGCGCTGGTGGTAGTGGTAGGAGTAGTACAGTCTGTGGTAGAAGTAGGAGCGCTCGTGTTGCTGGTGGGAGTAGTAGTGACTGTGGTAGAAGTAGGAACACTCGTCTTGGTGGTAGGAGTTGTAGTGTCTGTAGTAGAAGTAGTTGCGCTCGTACTGGTGGTAGGATTAGTCGTTTCTGTGGTAGAAGCAGGAGCGCTCGTGGTGGTGTTAATAGTAGTTAATACTGTGGTCAAATAGGAAAGCTCGTGGTGGTGGTAGGAGTAACAGGGCCGATGGCAGAATTGGGTGCTCTCTTGTTGGAGGTAGGAATAGCAGATTATGTGGTAGAGGTAGGTGCACTCGTGGTGGTGGTAGGAGTAGCAGGTTTTGTGTTAGAAGTACGAGCGCTTGTCATAGTTGTGGCAGTAGTAGTTCCTGGGGTAGAAGTAGGGGCTCTCTTTGTGGTGGTAGGAATAGTTTCTGTGGTAGAAGTAGGAGCCATCATGGGGGTGGTAGGAGTAGTAGTGTCTTTGGTAGAAGTAGTTGTCCTCATGGTGGTGGTAGGACTAGTAGGTTCTGTGGTAGAAGTAGGAGCACTCTTGTTGTTGGTAGGAGTAGTAGATTCTGTGGTAGAAGTAGGATCGACCGTGATGGAGGTAGGTGTAGCAGGGCCTGTGGTAGAAGTAGGTGCTCTCGTGGTGGTGGTAGGAGTAGCAGGTTTTGTGTTAGAAGTAGGAGTGCTTGTCGTAGTTCTGGTAGTAGTAGTTCCTGGGGTAGAAGTAGGGGCTCTTTTTGTGGTGGTAGGAATAGTTTCTGTGGTAGAAGTAGGAGCCGCCATGGGGGTGGTAGGAGTAGTAGTGTCTTTGGTAGAAGTAGTTGTCCTCATGGTGGTGGTAGGACTAGTAATTTCTGTGGTAGAAGTAGGAGCACTCTTGTTGTTGGTAGGAGTAGTAGATTCTGTGGTAGAAGTAGGATCGACCGTGATGGAGGTAGGTGTAGCGGGGCCTGTGGTAGAAGTAGGTGCTCCCGTGGTGGTGGTAGGAGTAGCAGGATTTGTGGTAAAAGTAGTTGAACTCGTGGTGGTGATAGGAGTAGCAGGTTTTGTGGTAGAAGTAGTATCGCCTGTGGTGGTGGTAGGAGTTGCCTGCTCTGTGGTAGAAGTAGGAGTGCTCATGTTTGTGGTAGGGTAGTAGTTTCTTTGGTAGAAGTAGGAGCGCTTGTGGTGGTGATTGGAGTAGTAGTGACTCTGGTAGAAGTAGGAGCACTAGTGGTTGTGTAAGGAGTAGTATTGTCTGTGGTAGTAGTAGTTGTGCTCGTGTTGGAGGTAGGAGTAGTAGTTTCTGTGGTAGAAGTAGGAGTGCTCTTGTTGGTGGTAGGAGTAGCAGGTATTGTGTTAGAAGTAGGAGCGCCTGTCGTAGTTGTGGTAGTAGTAGTTAATGGGGTAGTAGTAGGGGCTCTCTTTGTGGTGGTAGGAATAGTTTCTGTGGTGGAAGTAGGAGCCGTCATGGCGGTGGTAGGAGTATTAGTATCTTTGGTAGAAGTAGTTGTCCTCATGGTGGTGGTAGGACTAGTAGTTTCGGTGGTAGAAGTAGGAGCATTCTTGTTGTTGGTAGGAGGAGTAGATTCTGTGGTAGGAGTAGGATTGCCCGTGAGGGAGGTAGGTGTAGCAGGGCCTGTGGTAGAAGTAGGTGCTCTCGTGGTGGTGGTAGGAGTAGCAGGTTTTTGGTAGTGGTAGGTGCACACGTGGTGTTGGTAGAAGTACTAGTTTCTGTGGTAGAAGTAGGAGCACTCGTGGTGGTAGAAGTAGGCGGGTCAGTGGTAGAAGTAGGTGCTCTCGTGGTGGTGGTAGTATTATTAGTGTCTGTGATAGAAGTAGTGGTGCTCGAAGTGGTAGTATGAGTAATAATGTTTTCGGTAGAAGTATGAGCGCTCGTGGGGTTGGAAGGAGTAGTAGTGTCTCTGGTACAAGTATGAGCGCTCGTGGTGGTGTTAGGTGTAGTATACTCTGCGGTAGAAGTAGGAGTGCTCGTTGTGGTTGTAGGAGTAGTAGTTTCTGTGGTAGAAGTCACAATGCTCGCGGTGGTGGTGGGAGTAGCAGTCTCTGTGTTAAAAATAGGAACTCTCGTGGTGGTGGTAGGAGTGGCAGGTTTTGTGGTAAAAGTAGTTGCACTCGTGGTGGTGATAGGTGTAGCACGTTTTGTGTTAGAAGTAGTATCGCCTGGGGTGGTGGTAGGAGTTGCATGCTCTGTGGTAGAAATAGGAGTGCTCATGGTTGTGGTAGGGTAGTAGTTTCTTTGGTAGAAGTAGGAGCACTTGTGGTGGTGCTTGGAGTAGTAGTGACTGTGGTAGAAGTACTTTCGCTAGTGGTGGGGTTAGGAGTAGTAT
Organism: Balaenoptera physalus; assembly: GCF_965194825.1. Lineage (NCBI taxonomy): Eukaryota > Metazoa > Chordata > Mammalia > Artiodactyla > Balaenopteridae > Balaenoptera > Balaenoptera physalus. Next base: position 96,215 of record NW_028125946.1, on the reverse strand, counting down.
TGTCTGTGGTAGTGGTAGTGGTGCTCGTGTTGGAGGTAGGAGTAGTAATTTCTGTGGTAGAATTAGGAGTGCCCTTGTTGGTGGTAGGATTAGTAGTATATGTGGTAGAAGCAGGAGCGCTTGTGGTGGTGTTAGTAGTAGTTAATTCTGTGGTAGAAATAGGAAAGCTCGTGGTGTTAGTAGGAGTAACAGGGCCTATGGTAGAATTAGGTGCTCTCTTGTTGGAGGTAGGAGTAGCAGATTTTGTGGTAGAGGTAGGTGCACTAGTGGTGGTGGTAGGAGTACTAGTTTCTGTGGTAGAAGTAGGAGCGCTCGTGGTGATGGTAGGAGGAGGCGGGTCAGTGGTAGAAGTAGGTGCTCTCGTGGTGGTGGTAGTATTATTAGTGTCTGTGTTAGAAGTAGTGGTGCTTGAAGTGGTAGTAAGAGTAATAATGTTTTTGGTAGAAGTATGAGCGCTCCTGGGGGTGGCTGGAGTAGTAGTGTCTCTGGTAGAAGTATGAGCGCTCGTGGTGGTGATAGGAGTAGTATTCTCTGCGGTAGAGTTAGGACTGCTCGTTGTGGTGGTAGGAGAAGTAGTTTCTGTGGTAGAAGTCACAATGCTCGCGGTGGTGGTGGGAGTAGCAGGGTCTGTGTTACAAATAGGTGCTCTCGTGGTGGTGGTAGGTGTAGTAGAGTCTGTGGTAAAAGCAGTGGTTCTCGTGGTGGTGGTAGGAGTAGTAATGTCTTTCGTAGTTGTATGAGTGCTCGTGCTCGTGGCAGGAGTAGTAGTTTCTGTGGTAGAAGTAGTTGCACTTGTGGTGGTGGTAGGAGTAGCAGTTTCTGCCTTAGAAATAGGAGCAGTCGTGGTGGTGGAAGTTGTTGCATGGTCTGTGGTAGAAGTAGGGGAGCTCATAGTGGTGCTAAGAGAGGTAGTGTCTGTGGTAGGATTAGGAGCGATCATAGTGGTGGTAGGAGCAGCAGGACAGGTGGTAGAAGTACGTGCTCTCGTGGTTGTGGTAGGACTAGCAGGGTCTGTGGTAGAAGTAGTTGCAATCATGGTGGTATTAGGAGTAGAAGATTCCTTGGAAGAAGTAGGAGCACACATGGTGATAGTAGGAGTAGTAGTGTCTCTGGTCAAAGTAGTGGCGCTCGTGGTGATGGTAGGAGTAGCTGTGTCTGTGGTCGAAGTAGGAGCGCTCGTGGTGTTGGTAGGAGTTGTAGTGTCTGTGGTAGAATTAGGATCGCTCGTGGTGGTGGTAGGAGTAGTAGTTTATGTGGTGGAATTACTTGCGCTAGTGGTGGAGGTAGGAGTAATGTTGTCTGTGGTATAAGTGGGCGTGCTAGTGTTGGTGGTAGGTGTCGCTTGGTCTGTGGTAGAAGTAGCAGTGCTCGTGGTGGTGGTAGGAGTAGTAGTGACTTTGGTAGAAGTTGTTGCGCTCATCGTGGAAGTGGTAGTAGTAGTTTCTGTAGTAGGAGTAGGAGTGCTCGTGATAATGGCAGGAGTAGTAGTGTCTGTGCCAGAAGTAGTTGCACTCGTGATGGTGGTAGGAGTCCTAGTGTCTGTGGTAGAAGTAGCTCCGCTCGTGGGGGTGGTAGGAATAGTAATTTCTACTGTAGCAGTAGGAGCGCTCGTAGTGGTGTTAGAAGTTGCAGGGCCTGAGGTAGAAATAGGTGCTCTCCTGGTGGTTGTAGGAGTAGCAGGGTCTGTGTTAGAAGTAGTTTCGCTCATGGTGGTGGTAGGAGTAGCATGTTCTGTGTTAGAAGTAGGAGTGCTCCTTGTGCTGGTAGGAGTTGCACAGTCTGTGGTAGAAGTAGGAGTGTCCGTGGTGATGGTAGGAGTAGTAGTGTCTGTGGTAGAAGTGGGAGTGCCTGTGGTGGTGGTGGGAGTAGTTGTGTCTGTGCTAGAAGGAGGAGCGCTCATCTTGGTGGTAAGTGTAGTGGTGTCTGTGGTAGAATTAGTATTGCTTGTGGTGGTGCTAGGTGTTGCATGTTCTGTGGTAAAAGTAGGAGTGCTCATGGTGGTGGTAGGTAGTAGTTTCTTTGATAGAAGTAGGAGCGCTCGCTGTGTTGGTAGGAGTAGTAGAGTCTTTGGTAGAAGTAGGAGCGCTTGTGGTGGTGCTTGGAGTAGTAGTGTCAGTTGTAGAAGTAGGATCTCCCACGATTGTGGTAGGAGTAGCAGGACCTGTGGTAGAAATAGGTGCTCTCGTGGTGGTGCGAGGAGTAGGTGGTTTTGTGAGAGAAGTAGGAGCGCTTGTGGTGGTGGTGGTAGTAGTAGTTCCTGGGGTAGAAGTATGAGCTCTGGTTGTGGTGGTAGGTGTAGTACCTTCTATGGTATAAGTAGGAGTGCTCGTGGTGGTGGTAGGTGTAGTACTGTCTGTGGTATAAGTAGTTGTGCTCGTGGCTCTGGTAGGAGTAGTAGTGTCTGTGGAAGAAGTAGGAGCAATCGTGGTCATGGTAGTGGTAGTTTCTCTGGTAGAAGTAGTAGAGCTCGTGGTGGTGTTAGGAATAGTACATTCTTTGTTCGAAGTAGGAGCGCAGGTGGTAGTGGTAGGAGTAGTACAGTCTGTGGTAGAAGTAGGAGCGCTCGTGTTGCTGGTGGGAGTAGTAGTGACTGTGTTAGAAGTAGGAACACTCGTCTTGGTGGTAGGAGTTGTAGTGTCTGTAGTAGAAGTAGTTGCGCTCGTACTGGTGGTAGGATTAGTCGTTTCTGTGGTAGAAGCAGGAGCGCTCGTGGTGGTGTTAATAGTAGTTAATACTGTGGTCAAATAGGAAAGCTCGTGGTGGTGGTAGGAGTCACAGGGCCGATGGTAGAATTGGGTGCTCTCTTGTTGGAGGTAGGAATAGCAGATTATGTGGTAGAGGTAGGTGCACTCGTGGTGGTGGTAGGAGTAGCAGGTTTTGTGTTAGAAGTACGAGCGCTTGTCATAGTTGTGGCAGTAGTAGTTCCTGGGGTAGAAGTAGGGGCTCTATTTGTGGTGGTAGGAATAGTTTCTCTGGTAGAAGTAGGAGCCATCATGGGGGTGGTAGGAGTAGTAGTGTCTTTGGTAGAAGTAGTTGTCCTCATGGTGGTGGTAGGACTAGTAGGTTCTGTGGTAGAAGTAGGAGCACTCTTGTTGTTGGTAGGAGTAGTAGATTCTGTGGTAGAAGTAGGATCGACCGTGATGGAGGTAGGTGTAGCAGGGCCTGTGGTAGAAGTAGGTGCTCTCGTGGTGGTGGTAGGAGTAGCAGGTTTTTGGTAGTGGTAGGTGCACACGTGGTGGTGGTAGAAGTACTAGTTTCTGTGGTAGAAGTAGGAGCACTCGTGGTGGTAGAAGTAGGCGGGTCAGTGGTAGAAGTAGGTGCTCTCGTGGAGGTGGTAGTATTATTAGTGTCTGTGATAGAAGTAGTGGTGCTCGAAGTGGTAGTATGAGTAATAATGTTTTCGGTAGAAGTATGAGCGCTCGTGGGGTTGGAAGGAGTAGTAGTGTCTCTGGTAGAAGTATGAGCGCTCGTGGTGGTGTTAGGTGTAGTATTCTCTGTGGTAGAAGTAGGAGTGCTCGTTGTGGTTGTAGGAGTAGTAGTTTCTGTGGTAGAAGTCACAATGCTCGCGGTGGTGGTGGGAGTAGCAGTCTCTGTGTTAAAAATAGGAACTCTCGTGGTGGTGGTAGGAGTGGCAGGTTTTGTGGTAAAAGTAGTTGCACTCGTGGTGGTGATAGGTGTAGCACGTTTTGTGTTAGAAGTAGTATCGCCTGGGGTGGTGGTAGGAGTTGCATGCTCTGTGGTAGAAATAGGAGTGCTCATGGTTGTGGTAGGGTAGTAGTTTCTTTGGTAGAAGTAGGAGCACTTGTGGTGGTGCTTGGAGTAGTAGTGACTGTGGTAGAAGTACGTTCGCTAGTGGTGGGGTTAGGAGTAGTATTGTCTGTGGTAGTGGTAGTGGTGCTCGTGTTGGAGGTAGGAGTAGTAATTTCTGCGGTAGAATTAGGAGTGCCCTTGTTGGTGGTAGGATTAGTAGTATCTGTGGTAGAAGCAGGAGCGCTTGTGGTGGTGTTAGTGGTAGTTAATTCTGTGGTAGAAATAGGAAAGCTCGTGGTGTTGGTAGGAGTAACAGGGCCTATGGTAGAATTAGGTGCTCTCTTGTTGGAGGTAGGAGTAGCAGATTTTGTGGTAGAGGTAGGTGCACTCGTGGTGGTGGTAGGAGTACTAGTTTCTGTGGTAGAAGTAGGAGCGCTCATGGTGAGGGTAGGAGGAGGCGGGTCAGTGGTAGAAGTAGGTGCTCTCGTGGTGCTGGTAGTATTATTAGTGTCTGTGATAGAAGTAGTGGTGCTTGAAGTGGTAGTAAGAGTAATAATGTTTTTGGTAGAAGTATGAGCGCTCCTGGGGTTGGCTGGAGTAGTAGTGTCTCTGGTAGAAGTATGAGCGCTCGTGGTGGTGATAGGAGTAGTATTCTCTGCGGTAGAGTTAGGAGTGCTCGTTGTGGTGGTAGGAGAAGTAGTTTCTGTGGTAGAAGTCACAATGCTCGCGGTGGTGGTGGGAGTAGCAGGGTCTGTGTTACAAATAGGTGCTCTCGTGGTGGTGGTAGGTGTAGTAGAGTCTGTGGTAAAAGCAGTGGTTCTCGTGGTGGTGGTAGGAGTAGTAATGTCTTTCGTAGTTGTATGAGTGCTCGTGCTCGTGGCAGGAGTAGTAGTTTCTGTGGTAGAAGTAGTTGCACTCGTGGTGGTGGTAGGAGTAGCAGTTTCTGCCTTAGAAGTAGGAGCAGTCGTGGTGGTGGAAGTTGTTGCATGGTCTGTGGTAGAAGTAGGGGAGCTCATAGTGGTGATAAGAGAGGTAGTGTCTGTGGTAGGATTAGGAGCGATCATAGTGGTGGTAGGAGCAGCAGGACAGGTGGTAGAAGTACGTGCTCTCGTGGTTGTGGTAGGACTAGCAGGGTCTGTGGTAGAAGTAGTTGCAATCATGGTGGTATTAGGAGTAGAAGATTCTGTGGAAGAAGTAGGAGCACACATGGTGGTAGTAGGAGTAGTAGTGTCTCTGGTCAAAGTAGTGGCGCTCGTGGTGATGGTAGGTGTAGCTGTGTCTGTGGTCGAAGTAGGAGCGCTCGTGGTGTTGGTAGGAGTTGTAGTGTCTGTGGTAGAATTAGGATCGCTCGTAGTGGTGGTAGGAGTAGTAGTTTATGTGGTAGAAGTACTTGCGCTCGTGGTGGAGGTAGGAGTAATGTTGTCTGTGGTATAAGTGGGCGTGCTAGTGTTGGTGGTAGGTGTTGCACGGTCTGTGGTAGAAGTAGCAGTGCTCGTGGTGGTGGTAGGAGTAGTAGTGACTTTGGTAGAAGTTGTTGCGCTCATCGTGGAAGTGGTAGTAGTAGTTTCTGTGGTAGGAGTAGGAGTGCTCGTGATAATGGCAGGAGTAGTAGTGTCTGTGCCAGAAGTAGTCGCACTCGTGATGGTGGTAGTGGTCCTAGTGTCTGTGGTAGAAGTAGCTCCGCTCGTGTGGGTGGTAGGAATAGTAATTTCTACTGTAGCAGTAGGAGCGCTCGTGGTGCTGTTAGAAGTTGCAGGGCCTGAGGTAGAAATAGGTGCTCTCCTGGTGGTTGTAGTAGTAGCAGGGTCTGTGTTAGAAGTAGTTTCGCTCATGGTGGTGGTAGGAGTAGCATGTTCTGTGTTAGAAGTAGGAGTGCTCGTTGTGCTGGTAGGAGTTGCACAGTCTGTGGTAGAAGTGGGAGTGTTCGTGGTGGTGGTAGGAGTAGTAGTGTCTGTGGTAGAAGTGGGAGTGCCTGTGGTGGTGGTGGGAGTAGTTGTGTCTGTGCTAGAAGGAGGAGCGCTCATCTTGGTGGTAAGTGTAGTGGTGTCTGTGGTAGAATTAGTATTGCTTGTGGTGGTGCTAGGTGTTGCATGTTCTGTGGTAAAAGTAGGAGTGCTCATGGTGGTGGTAGGTAGTAGTTTCTTTGATAGAAGTAGGAGCGCTCGCTGTGTTGGTAGGAGTAGTAGAGTCTTTGGTAGAAGTAGGAGCGCTTGTGGTGGTGCTTGGAGTAGTAGTGTCAGTTGTAGAAGTAGGATCTCCCGCGATTGTGGTAGGAGTAGCAGGACCTGTGGTAGAAATAGGTGCTCTCGTGGTGGTGCGAGGAGTAGGAGGTTTTGTGAGAGAAGTAGGAGCGCTTGTGGTGGTGGTGGTAGTAGTATTTCCTGGGGTAGAAGTATGAGCTCTGGTTGTTGTGGTAGGTGTAGTACCTTCTATGGTATAAGTAGGAGCGCTCGTGGTGGTGGTAGGTGTAGTACTGTCTGTGGTATAAGTAGTTGCGCTCGTGGCTCTGGTAGGAGTAGTAGTGTCTGTGGAAGAAGTAGGAGCAATCGTGGTCATGGTAGTGGTAGTTTCTCTGGTAGAAGTAGTAGAGCTCGTGGTGGTGTTAGGAGTAGTACATTCTTTGTTCGAAGTAGGAGCGCTGGTGGTAGTGGTAGGAGTAGTACAGTCTGTGGTAGAAGTAGGAGCGCTCGTGTTGCTGGTGGGAGTAGTAGTGACTGTGGTAGAAGTAGGAACACTCGTCTTGGTGGTAGGAGTTGTAGTGTCTGTAGTAGAAGTAGTTGCGCTCGTACTGGTGGTAGGATTAGTCGTTTCTGTGGTAGAAGCAGGAGCGCTCGTGGTGGTGTTAATAGTAGTTAATACTGTGGTCAAATAGGAAAGCTCGTGGTGGTGGTAGGAGTAACAGGGCCGATGGCAGAATTGGGTGCTCTCTTGTTGGAGGTAGGAATAGCAGATTATGTGGTAGAGGTAGGTGCACTCGTGGTGGTGGTAGGAGTAGCAGGTTTTGTGTTAGAAGTACGAGCGCTTGTCATAGTTGTGGCAGTAGTAGTTCCTGGGGTAGAAGTAGGGGCTCTCTTTGTGGTGGTAGGAATAGTTTCTGTGGTAGAAGTAGGAGCCATCATGGGGGTGGTAGGAGTAGTAGTGTCTTTGGTAGAAGTAGTTGTCCTCATGGTGGTGGTAGGACTAGTAGGTTCTGTGGTAGAAGTAGGAGCACTCTTGTTGTTGGTAGGAGTAGTAGATTCTGTGGTAGAAGTAGGATCGACCGTGATGGAGGTAGGTGTAGCAGGGCCTGTGGTAGAAGTAGGTGCTCTCGTGGTGGTGGTAGGAGTAGCAGGTTTTGTGTTAGAAGTAGGAGTGCTTGTCGTAGTTCTGGTAGTAGTAGTTCCTGGGGTAGAAGTAGGGGCTCTTTTTGTGGTGGTAGGAATAGTTTCTGTGGTAGAAGTAGGAGCCGCCATGGGGGTGGTAGGAGTAGTAGTGTCTTTGGTAGAAGTAGTTGTCCTCATGGTGGTGGTAGGACTAGTAATTTCTGTGGTAGAAGTAGGAGCACTCTTGTTGTTGGTAGGAGTAGTACATTCTGTGGTAGAAGTAGGATCGACCGTGATGGAGGTAGGTGTAGCGGGGCCTGTGGTAGAAGTAGGTGCTCCCGTGGTGGTGGTAGGAGTAGCAGGATTTGTGGTAAAAGTAGTTGAACTCGTGGTGGTGATAGGAGTAGCAGGCTTTGTGGTAGAAGTAGTATCGCCTGTGGTGGTGGTAGGAGTTGCCTGCTCTGTGGTAGAAGTAGGAGTGCTCATGTTTGTGGTAGGGTAGTAGTTTCTTTGGTAGAAGTAGGAGCGCTTGTGGTGGAGATTGGAGTAGTAGTGACTCTGGTAGAAGTAGGAGCACTAGTGGTTGTGTAAGGAGTAGTATTGTCTGTGGTAGTAGTAGTTGTGCTCGTGTTGGAGGTAGGAGTAGTAGTTTCTGTGGTAGAAGTAGGAGTGCTCTTGTTGGTGGTAGGAGTAGCAGGTATTGTGTTAGAAGTAGGAGCGCCTGTCGTAGTTGTGGTAGTAGTAGTTAATGGGGTAGTAGTAGGGGCTCTCTTTGTGGTGGTAGGAATAGTTTCTGTGGTGGAAGTAGGAGCCGTCATGGCGGTGGTAGGAGTATTAGTATCTTTGGTAGAAGTAGTTGTCCTCATGGTGGTGGTAGGACTAGTAGTTTCGGTGGTAGAAGTAGGAGCATTCTTGTTGTTGGTAGGAGGAGTAGATTCTGTGGTAGGAGTAGGATTGCCCGTGAGGGAGGTAGGTGTAGCAGGGCCTGTGGTAGAAGTAGGTGCTCTCGTGGTGGTGGTAGGAGTAGCAGGTTTTTGGTAGTGGTAGGTGCACACGTGGTGTTGGTAGAAGTACTAGTTTCTGTGGTAGAAGTAGGAGCACTCGTGGTGGTAGAAGTAGGCGGGTCAGTGGTAGAAGTAGGTGCTCTCGTGGTGGTGGTAGTATTATTAGTGTCTGTGATAGAAGTAGTGGTGCTCGAAGTGGTAGTATGAGTAATAATGTTTTCGGTAGAAGTATGAGCGCTCGTGGGGTTGGAAGGAGTAGTAGTGTCTCTGGTAGAAGTATGAGCGCTCGTGGTGGTGTTAGGTGTAGTATACTCTGCGGTAGAAGTAGGAGTGCTCGTTGTGGTTGTAGGAGTAGTAGTTTCTGTGGTAGAAGTCACAATGCTCGCGGTGGTGGTGGGAGTAGCAGTCTCTGTGTTAAAAATAGGAACTCTCGTGGTGGTGGTAGGAGTGGCAGGTTTTGTGGTAAAAGTAGTTGCACTCGTGGTGGTGCTAGGTGTAGCACGTTTTGTGTTAGAAGTAGTATCGCCTGGGGTGGTGGTAGGAGTTGCATGCTCTGTGGTAGAAATAGGAGTGCTCATGGTTGTGGTAGGGTAGTAGTTTCTTTGGTAGAAGTAGGAGCACTTGTGGTGGTGCTTGGAGTAGTAGTGACTGTGGTAGAAGTACGTTCGCTAGTGGTGGGGTTAGGAGTAGTATTGTCTGTGGTAGTGGTAGTGGTGCTCGTGTTGGAGGTAGGAGTAGTAATTTCTGCGGTAGAATTAGGAGTGCCCTTGTTGGTGGTAGGATTAGTAGTATCTGTGGTAGAAGCAGGAGCGCTTGTGGTGGTGTTAGTGGTAGTTAATTCTGTGGTAGAAATAGGAAAGCTCGTGGTGTTGGTAGGAGTAACAGGGCCTATGGTAGAATTAGGTGCTCTCTTGTTGGAGGTAGGAGTAGCAGATTTTGTGGTAGAGGTAGGTGCACTCGTGGTGGTGGTAGGAGTACTAGTTTCTGTGGTAGAAGTAGGAGTGCTCATGGTGATGGTAGGAGGAGGCGGGTCAGTGGTAGAAGTAGGTGCTCTCGTGGTGCTGGTAGTATTATCAGTGTCTGTGATAGAAGTAGTGGTGCTTGAAGTGGTAGTAAGAGTAATAATGTTTTTGGTAGAAGTATGAGCGCTCCTGGGGTTGGCTGGAGTAGTAGTGTCTCTGGTAGAAGTATGAGCGCTCGTGGTGGTGATAGGAGTAGTATTCTCTGCGGTAGAGTTAGGAGTGCTCGTTGTGGTGGTAGGAGAAGTAGTTTCTGTGGTAGAAGTCACAATGCTCGCGGTGGTGGTGGGAGTAGCAGGGTCTGTGTTACAAATAGGTGCTCTCGTGGTGGTGGTAGGTGTAGTAGAGTCTGTGGTAAAAGCAGTGGTTCTCGTGGTGGTGGTAGGAGTAGTAATGTCTTTCGTAGTTGTATGAGTGCTCGTGCTCGTGGCAGGAGTAGTAGTTTCTGTGGTAGAAGTAGTTGCACTTGTGGTGGTGGTAGGAGTAGCAGTTTCTGCCTTAGAAATAGGAGCAGTCGTGGTGGTGGAAGTTGTTGCATGGTCTGTGGTAGAAGTAGGGGAGCTCATAGTGGTGCTAAGAGAGGTAGTGTCTGTGGTAGGATTAGGAGCGATCATAGTGGTGGTAGGAGCAGCAGGACAGGTGGTAGAAGTACGTGCTCTCGTGGTTGTGGTAGGACTAGCAGGGTCTGTGGTAGAAGTAGTTGCAATCATGGTGGTATTAGGAGTAGAAGATTCTGTGGAAGAAGTAGGAGCACACATGGTGATAGTAGGAGTAGTAGTGTCTCTGGTCAAAGTAGTGGCGCTCGTGGTGATGGTAGGAGTAGCTGTGTCTGTGGTCGAAGTAGGAGCGCTCGTGGTGTTGGTAGGAGTTGTAGTGTCTGTGGTAGAATTAGGATCGCTCGTGGTGGTGGTAGGAGTAGTAGTTTATGTGGTGGAATTACTTGCGCTAGTGGTGGAGGTAGGAGTAATGTTGTCTGTGGTATAAGTGGGCGTGCTAGTGTTGGTGGTAGGTGTCGCTTGGTCTGTGGTAGAAGTAGCAGTGCTCGTGGTGGTGGTAGGAGTAGTAGTGACTTTGGTAGAAGTTGTTGCGCTCATCGTGGAAGTGGTAGTAGTAGTTTCTGTAGTAGGAGTAGGAGTGCTCGTGATAATGGCAGGAGTAGTAGTGTCTGTGCCAGAAGTAGTTGCACTCGTGATGGTGGTAGGAGTCCTAGTGTCTGTGGTAGAAGTAGCTCCGCTCGTGGGGGTGGTAGGAATAGTAATTTCTACTGTAGCAGTAGGAGCGCTCGTAGTGGTGTTAGAAGTTGCAGGGCCTGAGGTAGAAATAGGTGCTCTCCTGGTGGTTGTAGGAGTAGCAGGGTCTGTGTTAGAAGTAGTTTCGCTCATGGTGGTGGTAGGAGTAGCATGTTCTGTGTTAGAAGTAGGAGTGCTCCTTGTGCTGGTAGGAGTTGCACAGTCTGTGGTAGAAGTAGGAGTGTCCGTGGTGATGGTAGGAGTAGTAGTGTCTGTGGTAGAAGTGGGAGTGCCTGTGGTGGTGGTGGGAGTAGTTGTGTCTGTGCTAGAAGGAGGAGCGCTCATCTTGGTGGTAAGTGTAGTGGTGTCTGTGGTAGAATTAGTATTGCTTGTGGTGGTGCTAGGTGTTGCATGTTCTGTGGTAAAAGTAGGAGTGCTCATGGTGGTGGTAGGTAGTAGTTTCTTTGATAGAAGTAGGAGCGCTCGCTGTGTTGGTAGGAGTAGTAGAGTCTTTGGTAGAAGTAGGAGCGCTTGTGGTGGTGCTTGGAGTAGTAGTGTCAGTTGTAGAAGTAGGATCTCCCACGATTGTGGTAGGAGTAGCAGGACCTGTGGTAGAAATAGGTGCTCTCGTGGTGGTGCGAGGAGTAGGTGGTTTTGTGAGAGAAGTAGGAGCGCTTGTGGTGGTGGTGGTAGTAGTAGTTCCTGGGGTAGAAGTATGAGCTCTGGTTGTGGTGGTAGGTGTAGTACCTTCTATGGTATAAGTAGGAGTGCTCGTGGTGGTGGTAGGTGTAGTACTGTCTGTGGTATAAGTAGTTGTGCTCGTGGCTCTGGTAGGAGTAGTAGTGTCTGTGGAAGAAGTAGGAGCAATCGTGGTCATGGTAGTGGTAGTTTCTCTGGTAGAAGTAGTAGAGCTCGTGGTGGTGTTAGGAATAGTACATTCTTTGTTCGAAGTAGGAGCGCAGGTGGTAGTGGTAGGAGTAGTACAGTCTGTGGTAGAAGTAGGAGCGCTCGTGTTGCTGGTGGGAGTAGTAGTGACTGTGTTAGAAGTAGGAACACTCGTCTTGGTGGTAGGAGTTGTAGTGTCTGTAGTAGAAGTAGTTGCGCTCGTACTGGTGGTAGGATTAGTCGTTTCTGTGGTAGAAGCAGGAGCGCTCGTGGTGGTGTTAATAGTAGTTAATACTGTGGTCAAATAGGAAAGCTCGTGGTGGTGGTAGGAGTCACAGGGCCGATGGTAGAATTGGGTGCTCTCTTGTTGGAGGTAGGAATAGCAGATTATGTGGTAGAGGTAGGTGCACTCGTGGTGGTGGTAGGAGTAGCAGGTTTTGTGTTAGAAGTACGAGCGCTTGTCATAGTTGTGGCAGTAGTAGTTCCTGGGGTAGAAGTAGGGGCTCTATTTGTGGTGGTAGGAATAGTTTCTCTGGTAGAAGTAGGAGCCATCATGGGGGTGGTAGGAGTAGTAGTGTCTTTGGTAGAAGTAGTTGTCCTCATGGTGGTGGTAGGACTAGTAGGTTCTGTGGTAGAAGTAGGAGCACTCTTGTTGTTGGTAGGAGTAGTAGATTCTGTGGTAGAAGTAGGATCGACCGTGATGGAGGTAGGTGTAGCAGGGCCTGTGGTAGAAGTAGGTGCTCTCGTGGTGGTGGTAGGAGTAGCAGGTTTTTGGTAGTGGTAGGTGCACACGTGGTGGTGGTAGAAGTACTAGTTTCTGTGGTAGAAGTAGGAGCACTCGTGGTGGTAGAAGTAGGCGGGTCAGTGGTAGAAGTAGGTGCTCTCGTGGAGGTGGTAGTATTATTAGTGTCTGTGATAGAAGTAGTGGTGCTCGAAGTGGTAGTATGAGTAATAATGTTTTCGGTAGAAGTATGAGCGCTCGTGGGGTTGGAAGGAGTAGTAGTGTCTCTGGTAGAAGTATGAGCGCTCGTGGTGGTGTTAGGTGTAGTATTCTCTGCGGTAGAAGTAGGAGTGCTCGTTGTGGTTGTAGGAGTAGTAGTTTCTGTGGTAGAAGTCACAATGCTCGCGGTGGTGGTGGGAGTAGCAGTCTCTGTGTTAAAAATAGGAACTCTCGTGGTGGTGGTAGGAGTGGCAGGTTTTGTGGTAAAAGTAGTTGCACTCGTGGTGGTGATAGGTGTAGCACGTTTTGTGTTAGAAGTAGTATCGCCTGGGGTGGTGGTAGGAGTTGCATGCTCTGTGGTAGAAATAGGAGTGCTCATGGTTGTGGTAGGGTAGTAGTTTCTTTGGTAGAAGTAGGAGCACTTGTGGTGGTGCTTGGAGTAGTAGTGACTGTGGTAGAAGTACGTTCGCTAGTGGTGGGGTTAGGAGTAGTATTGTCTGTGGTAGTGGTAGTGGTGCTCGTGTTGGAGGTAGGAGTAGTAATTTCTGCGGTAGAATTAGGAGTGCCCTTGTTGGTGGTAGGATTAGTAGTATCTGTGGTAGAAGCAGGAGCGCTTGTGGTGGTGTTAGTGGTAGTTAATTCTGTGGTAGAAATAGGAAAGCTCGTGGTGTTGGTAGGAGTAACAGGGCCTATGGTAGAATTAGGTGCTCTCTTGTTGGAGGTAGGAGTAGCAGATTTTGTGGTAGAGGTAGGTGCACTCGTGGTGGTGGTAGGAGTACTAGTTTCTGTGGTAGAAGTAGGAGCGCTCATGGTGAGGGTAGGAGGAGGCGGGTCAGTGGTAGAAGTAGGTGCTCTCGTGGTGCTGGTAGTATTATTAGTGTCTGTGATAGAAGTAGTGGTGCTTGAAGTGGTAGTAAGAGTAATAATGTTTTTGGTAGAAGTATGAGCGCTCCTGGGGTTGGCTGGAGTAGTAGTGTCTCTGGTAGAAGTATGAGCGCTCGTGGTGGTGATAGGAGTAGTATTCTCTGCGGTAGAGTTAGGAGTGCTCGTTGTGGTGGTAGGAGAAGTAGTTTCTGTGGTAGAAGTCACAATGCTCGCGGTGGTGGTGGGAGTAGCAGGGTCTGTGTTACAAATAGGTGCTCTCGTGGTGGTGGTAGGTGTAGTAGAGTCTGTGGTAAAAGCAGTGGTTCTCGTGGTGGTGGTAGGAGTAGTAATGTCTTTCGTAGTTGTATGAGTGCTCGTGCTCGTGGCAGGAGTAGTAGTTTCTGTGGTAGAAGTAGTTGCACTCGTGGTGGTGGTAGGAGTAGCAGTTTCTGCCTTAGAAGTAGGAGCAGTCGTGGTGGTGGAAGTTGTTGCATGGTCTGTGGTAGAAGTAGGGGAGCTCATAGTGGTGATAAGAGAGGTAGTGTCTGTGGTAGGATTAGGAGCGATCATAGTGGTGGTAGGAGCAGCAGGACAGGTGGTAGAAGTACGTGCTCTCGTGGTTGTGGTAGGACTAGCAGGGTCTGTGGTAGAAGTAGTTGCAATCATGGTGGTATTAGGAGTAGAAGATTCTGTGGAAGAAGTAGGAGCACACATGGTGGTAGTAGGAGTAGTAGTGTCTCTGGTCAAAGTAGTGGCGCTCGTGGTGATGGTAGGTGTAGCTGTGTCTGTGGTCGAAGTAGGAGCGCTCGTGGTGTTGGTAGGAGTTGTAGTGTCTGTGGTAGAATTAGGATCGCTCGTAGTGGTGGTAGGAGTAGTAGTTTATGTGGTAGAAGTACTTGCGCTCGTGGTGGAGGTAGGAGTAATGTTGTCTGTGGTATAAGTGGGCGTGCTAGTGTTGGTGGTAGGTGTTGCACGGTCTGTGGTAGAAGTAGCAGTGCTCGTGGTGGTGGTAGGAGTAGTAGTGACTTTGGTAGAAGTTGTTGCGCTCATCGTGGAAGTGGTAGTAGTAGTTTCTGTGGTAGGAGTAGGAGTGCTCGTGATAATGGCAGGAGTAGTAGTGTCTGTGCCAGAAGTAGTCGCACTCGTGATGGTGGTAGTGGTCCTAGTGTCTGTGGTAGAAGTAGCTCCGCTCGTGTGGGTGGTAGGAATAGTAATTTCTACTGTAGCAGTAGGAGCGCTCGTGGTGCTGTTAGAAGTTGCAGGGCCTGAGGTAGAAATAGGTGCTCTCCTGGTGGTTGTAGTAGTAGCAGGGTCTGTGTTAGAAGTAGTTTCGCTCATGGTGGTGGTAGGAGTAGCATGTTCTGTGTTAGAAGTAGGAGTGCTCGTTGTGCTGGTAGGAGTTGCACAGTCTGTGGTAGAAGTGGGAGTGTTCGTGGTGGTGGTAGGAGTAGTAGTGTCTGTGGTAGAAGTGGGAGTGCCTGTGGTGGTGGTGGGAGTAGTTGTGTCTGTGCTAGAAGGAGGAGCGCTCATCTTGGTGGTAAGTGTAGTGGTGTCTGTGGTAGAATTAGTATTGCTTGTGGTGGTGCTAGGTGTTGCATGTTCTGTGGTAAAAGTAGGAGTGCTCATGGTGGTGGTAGGTAGTAGTTTCTTTGATAGAAGTAGGAGCGCTCGCTGTGTTGGTAGGAGTAGTAGAGTCTTTGGTAGAAGTAGGAGCGCTTGTGGTGGTGCTTGGAGTAGTAGTGTCAGTTGTAGAAGTAGGATCTCCCGCGATTGTGGTAGGAGTAGCAGGACCTGTGGTAGAAATAGGTGCTCTCGTGGTGGTGCGAGGAGTAGGAGGTTTTGTGAGAGAAGTAGGAGCGCTTGTGGTGGTGGTGGTAGTAGTAGTTCCTGGGGTAGAAGTATGAGCTCTGGTTGTTGTGGTAGGTGTAGTACCTTCTATGGTATAAGTAGGAGCGCTCGTGGTGGTGGTAGGTGTAGTACTGTCTGTGGTATAAGTAGTTGCGCTCGTGGCTCTGGTAGGAGTAGTAGTGTCTGTGGAAGAAGTAGGAGCAATCGTGGTCATGGTAGTGGTAGTTTCTCTGGTAGAAGTAGTAGAGCTCGTGGTGGTGTTAGGAGTAGTACATTCTTTGTTCGAAGTAGGAGCGCTGGTGGTAGTGGTAGGAGTAGTACAGTCTGTGGTAGAAGTAGGAGCGCTCGTGTTGCTGGTGGGAGTAGTAGTGACTGTGGTAGAAGTAGGAACACTCGTCTTGGTGGTAGGAGTTGTAGTGTCTGTAGTAGAAGTAGTTGCGCTCGTACTGGTGGTAGGATTAGTCGTTTCTGTGGTAGAAGCAGGAGCGCTCGTGGTGGTGTTAATAGTAGTTAATACTGTGGTCAAATAGGAAAGCTCGTGGTGGTGGTAGGAGTAACAGGGCCGATGGCAGAATTGGGTGCTCTCTTGTTGGAGGTAGGAATAGCAGATTATGTGGTAGAGGTAGGTGCACTCGTGGTGGTGGTAGGAGTAGCAGGTTTTGTGTTAGAAGTACGAGCGCTTGTCATAGTTGTGGCAGTAGTAGTTCCTGGGGTAGAAGTAGGGGCTCTATTTGTGGTGGTAGGAATAGTTTCTGTGGTAGAAGTAGGAGCCATCATGGGGGTGGTAGGAGTAGTAGTGTCTTTGGTAGAAGTAGTTGTCCTCATGGTGGTGGTAGGACTAGTAGGTTCTGTGGTAGAAGTAGGAGCACTCTTGTTGTTGGTAGGAGTAGTAGATTCTGTGGTAGAAGTAGGATCGACCGTGATGGAGGTAGGTGTAGCAGGGCCTGTGGTAGAAGTAGGTGCTCTCGTGGTGGTGGTAGGAGTAGCAGGTTTTGTGTTAGAAGTAGGAGTGCTTGTCGTAGTTCTGGTAGTAGTAGTTCCTGGGGTAGAAGTAGGGGCTCTTTTTGTGGTGGTAGGAATAGTTTCTGTGGTAGAAGTAGGAGCCGCCATGGGGGTGGTAGGAGTAGTAGTGTCTTTGGTAGAAGTAGTTGTCCTCATGGTGGTGGTAGGACTAGTAATTTCTGTGGTAGAAGTAGGAGCACTCTTGTTGTTGGTAGGAGTAGTAGATTCTGTGGTAGAAGTAGGATCGACCGTGATGGAGGTAGGTGTAGCGGGGCCTGTGGTAGAAGTAGGTGCTCCCGTGGTGGTGGTAGGAGTAGCAGGATTTGTGGTAAAAGTAGTTGAACTCGTGGTGGTGATAGGAGTAGCAGGTTTTGTGGTAGAAGTAGTATCGCCTGTGGTGGTGGTAGGAGTTGCCTGCTCTGTGGTAGAAGTAGGAGTGCTCATGTTTGTGGTAGGGTAGTAGTTTCTTTGGTAGAAGTAGGAGCGCTTGTGGTGGTGATTGGAGTAGTAGTGACTCTGGTAGAAGTAGGAGCACTAGTGGTTGTGTAAGGAGTAGTATTGTCTGTGGTAGTAGTAGTTGTGCTCGTGTTGGAGGTAGGAGTAGTAGTTTCTGTGCTAGAAGTAGGAGTGCTCTTGTTGGTGGTAGGAGTAGCAGGTATTGTGTTAGAAGTAGGAGCGCCTGTCGTAGTTGTGGTAGTAGTAGTTAATGGGGTAGTAGTAGGGGCTCTCTTTGTGGTGGTAGGAATAGTTTCTGTGGTCGAAGTAGGAGCCTTCATGGCGGTGGTAGGAGTAGTAGTGTCTTTGGTAGAAGTAGTTGTCCTCATGGTGGTGGTAGGACTAGTAGTTTCGGTGGTAGAAGTAGGAGCATTCTTGTTGTTGGTAGGAGGAGTAGATTCTGTGGTAGGAGTAGGATTGCCCGTGATGGAGGTAGGTGTAGCAGGGCCTGTGGTAGAAGTAGGTGCTCTCGTGGTGGTGGTAGGAGTAGCAGGTTTTTGGTAGTGGTAGGTGCACACGTGGTGGTGGTAGAAGTACTAGTTTCTGTGGTAGAAGTAGGAGCACTCGTGGTGGTAGAAGTAGGCGGGTCAGTGGTAGAAGTAGGTGCTCTCGTGGTGGTGGTAGTATTATTAGTGTCTGTGATAGAAGTAGTGGTGCTCGAAGTGGTAGTATGAGTAATAATGTTTTCGGTAGAAGTATGAGCGCTCGTGGGGTTGGAAGGAGTAGTAGTGTCTCTGGTAGAAGTATGAGCGCTCGTGGTGGTGTTAGGTGTAGTATTCTCTGCGGTAGAAGTAGGAGTGCTCCTTGTGGTTGTAGGAGTAGTAGTTTCTGTGTTAGAAGTCACAATGCTCGCGGTGGTGGTGGGAGTAGCAGTCTCTGTGTTAAAAACAGGTGGTCTCGTGGTGGTGGTAGGAGTGGCAGGTTTTGTGGTAAAAGTAGTTGCACTCGTGGTGGTGCTAGGTGTAGCACGTTTTGTGTTAGAAGTAGTATCGCCTGGGGTGGTGGTAGGAGTTGCATGCTCTGTGGTAGAAATAGGAGTGCTCATGGTTGTGGTAGGGTAGTAGTTTCTTTGGTAGAAGTAGGAGCACTTGTGGTGGTGCTTGGAGTAGTAGTGACTGTGGTAGAAGTACTTTCGCTAGTGGTGGGGTTAGGAGTAGTATTGTCTGTGGTAGTGGTAGTGGTGCTCGTGTTGGAGGTAGGAGTAGTAATTTCTGTGGTAGAATTAGGAGTGCCCTTGTTGGTGGTAGGATTAGTAGTATATGTGGTAGAAGCAGGAGCGCTTGTGGTGGTGTTAGTAGTAGTTAATTCTGTGGTAGAAATAGGAAAGCTCGTGGTGTTAGTAGGAGTAACAGGGCCTATGGTAGAATTAGGTGCTCTCTTGTTGGAGGTAGGAGTAGCAGATTTTGTGGTAGAGGTAGGTGCACTAGTGGTGGTGGTAGGAGTACTAGTTTCTGTGGTAGAAGTAGGAGCGCTCGTGGTGATGGTAGGAGGAGGCGGGTCAGTGGTAGAAGTAGGTGCTCTCGTGGTGGTGGTAGTATTATTAGTGTCTGTGTTAGAAGTAGTGGTGCTTGAAGTGGTAGTAAGAGTAATAATGTTTTTGGTAGAAGTATGAGCGCTCCTGGGGGTGGCTGGAGTAGTAGTGTCTCTGGTAGAAGTATGAGCGCTCGTGGTGGTGATAGGAGTAGTATTCTCTGCGGTAGAGTTAGGACTGCTCGTTGTGGTGGTAGGAGAAGTAGTTTCTGTGGTAGAAGTCACAATGCTCGCGGTGGTGGTGGGAGTAGCAGGGTCTGTGTTACAAATAGGTGCTCTCGTGGTGGTGGTAGGTGTAGTAGAGTCTGTGGTAAAAGCAGTGGTTCTCGTGGTGGTGGTAGGAGTAGTAATGTCTTTCGTAGTTGTATGAGTGCTCGTGCTCGTGGCAGGAGTAGTAGTTTCTGTGGTAGAAGTAGTTGCACTTGTGGTGGTGGTAGGAGTAGCAGTTTCTGCCTTAGAAATAGGAGCAGTCGTGGTGGTGGAAGTTGTTGCATGGTCTGTGGTAGAAGTAGGGGAGCTCATAGTGGTGCTAAGAGAGGTAGTGTCTGTGGTAGGATTAGGAGCGATCATAGTGGTGGTAGGAGCAGCAGGACAGGTGGTAGAAGTACGTGCTCTCGTGGTTGTGGTAGGACTAGCAGGGTCTGTGGTAGAAGTAGTTGCAATCATGGTGGTATTAGGAGTAGAAGATTCTGTGGAAGAAGTAGGAGCACACATGGTGATAGTAGGAGTAGTAGTGTCTCTGGTCAAAGTAGTGGCGCTCGTGGTGATGGTAGGAGTAGCTGTGTCTGTGGTCGAAGTAGGAGCGCTCGTGGTGTTGGTAGGAGTTGTAGTGTCTGTGGTAGAATTAGGATCGCTCGTGGTGGTGGTAGGAGTAGTAGTTTATGTGGTGGAATTACTTGCGCTAGTGGTGGAGGTAGGAGTAATGTTGTCTGTGGTATAAGTGCGCGTGCTAGTGTTGGTGGTAGGTGTCGCTTGGTCTGTGGTAGAAGTAGCAGTGCTCGTGGTGGTGGTAGGAGTAGTAGTGACTTTGGTAGAAGTTGTTGCGCTCATCGTGGAAGTGGTAGTAGTAGTTTCTGTAGTAGGAGTAGGAGTGCTCGTGATAATGGCAGGAGTAGTAGTGTCTGTGCCAGAAGTAGTTGCACTCGTGATGGTGGTAGGAGTCCTAGTGTCTGTGGTAGAAGTAGCTCCGCTCGTGGGGGTGGTAGGAATAGTAATTTCTACTGTAGCAGTAGGAGCGCTCGTAGTGGTGTTAGAAGTTGCAGGGCCTGAGGTAGAAATAGGTGCTCTCCTGGTGGTTGTAGGAGTAGCAGGGTCTGTGTTAGAAGTAGTTTCGCTCATGGTGGTGGTAGGAGTAGCATGTTCTGTGTTAGAAGTAGGAGTGCTCCTTGTGCTGGTAGGAGTTGCACAGTCTGTGGTAGAAGTAGGAGTGTCCGTGGTGATGGTAGGAGTAGTAGTGTCTGTGGTAGAAGTGGGAGTGCCTGTGGTGGTGGTGGGAGTAGTTGTGTCTGTGCTAGAAGGAGGAGCGCTCATCTTGGTGGTAAGTGTAGTGGTGTCTGTGGTAGAATTAGTATTGCTTGTGGTGGTGCTAGGTGTTGCATGTTCTGTGGTAAAAGTAGGAGTGCTCATGGTGGTGGTAGGTAGTAGTTTCTTTGATAGAAGTAGGAGCGCTCGCTGTGTTGGTAGGAGTAGTAGAGTCTTTGGTAGAAGTAGGAGCGCTTGTGGTGGTGCTTGGAGTAGTAGTGTCAGTTGTAGAAGTAGGATCTCCCACGATTGTGGTAGGAGTAGCAGGACCTGTGGTAGAAATAGGTGCTCTCGTGGTGGTGCGAGGAGTAGGTGGTTTTGTGAGAGAAGTAGGAGCGCTTGTGGTGGTGGTGGTAGTAGTAGTTCCTGGGGTAGAAGTATGAGCTCTGGTTGTGGTGGTAGGTGTAGTACCTTCTATGGTATAAGTAGGAGTGCTCGTGGTGGTGGTAGGTGTAGTACTGTCTGTGGTATAAGTAGTTGTGCTCGTGGCTCTGGTAGGAGTAGTAGTGTCTGTGGAAGAAGTAGGAGCAATCGTGGTCATGGTAGTGGTAGTTTCTCTGGTAGAAGTAGTAGAGCTCGTGGTGGTGTTAGGAATAGTACATTCTTTGTTCGAAGTAGGAGCGCAGGTGGTAGTGGTAGGAGTAGTACAGTCTGTGGTAGAAGTAGGAGCGCTCGTGTTGCTGGTGGGAGTAGTAGTGACTGTGTTAGAAGTAGGAACACTCGTCTTGGTGGTAGGAGTTGTAGTGTCTGTAGTAGAAGTAGTTGCGCTCGTACTGGTGGTAGGATTAGTCGTTTCTGTGGTAGAAGCAGGAGCGCTCGTGGTGGTGTTAATAGTAGTTAATACTGTGGTCAAATAGGAAAGCTCGTGGTGGTGGTAGGAGTCACAGGGCCGATGGTAGAATTGGGTGCTCTCTTGTTGGAGGTAGGAATAGCAGATTATGTGGTAGAGGTAGGTGCACTCGTGGTGGTGGTAGGAGTAGCAGGTTTTGTGTTAGAAGTACGAGCGCTTGTCATAGTTGTGGCAGTAGTAGTTCCTGGGGTAGAAGTAGGGGCTCTATTTGTGGTGGTAGGAATAGTTTCTGTGGTAGAAGTAGGAGCCATCATGGGGGTGGTAGGAGTAGTAGTGTCTTTGGTAGAAGTAGTTGTCCTCATGGTGGTGGTAGGACTAGTAGGTTCTGTGGTAGAAGTAGGAGCACTCTTGTTGTTGGTAGGAGTAGTAGATTCTGTGGTAGAAGTAGGATCGACCGTGATGGAGGTAGGTGTAGCAGGGCCTGTGGTAGAAGTAGGTGCTCTCGTGGTGGTGGTAGGAGTAGCAGGTTTTTGGTAGTGGTAGGTGCACACCTGGTGGTGGTAGAAGTACTAGTTTCTGTGGTAGAAGTAGGAGCACTCGTGGTGGTAGAAGTAGGCGGGTCAGTGGTAGAAGTAGGTGCTCTCGTGGAGGTGGTAGTATTATTAGTGTCTGTGATAGAAGTAGTGGTGCTCGAAGTGGTAGTATGAGTAATAATGTTTTCGGTAGAAGTATGAGCGCTCGTGGGGTTGGAAGGAGTAGTAGTGTCTCTGGTAGAAGTATGAGCGCTCGTGGTGGTGTTAGGTGTAGTATTCTCTGCGGTAGAAGTAGGAGTGCTCGTTGTGGTTGTAGGAGTAGTAGTTTCTGTGGTAGAAGTCACAATGCTCGCGGTGGTGGTGGGAGTAGCAGTCTCTGTGTTAAAAATAGGAACTCTCGTGGTGGTGGTAGGAGTGGCAGGTTTTGTGGTAAAAGTAGTTGCACTCGTGGTGGTGATAGGTGTAGCACGTTTTGTGTTAGAAATAGTATCGCCTGTGGTGGTGGTAGGAGTTGCATGCTCTGTGGTAGAAATAGGAGTGCTCATGGTTGTGGTAGGGTAGTAGTTTCTTTGGTAGAAGTAGGAGCACTTGTGGTGGTGCTTGGAGTAGTAGTGACTGTGGTAGAAGTACGTTCGCTAGTGGTGGGGTTAGGAGTAGTATTGTCTGTGGTAGTGGTAGTGGTGCTCGTGTTGGAGGTAGGAGTAGTAATTTCTGCGGTAGAATTAGGAGTGCCCTTGTTGGTGGTAGGATTAGTAGTATCTGTGGTAGAAGCAGGAGCGCTTGTGGTGGTGTTAGTGGTAGTTAATTCTGTGGTAGAAATAGGAAAGCTCGTGGTGTTGGTAGGAGTAACAGGGCCTATGGTAGAATTAGGTGCTCTCTTGTTGGAGGTAGGAGTAGCAGATTTTGTGGTAGAGGTAGGTGCACTCGTGGTGGTGGTAGGAGTACTAGTTTCTGTGGTAGAAGTAGGAGCGCTCATGGTGAGGGTAGGAGGAGGCGGGTCAGTGGTAGAAGTAGGTGCTCTCGTGGTGCTGGTAGTATTATTAGTGTCTGTGATAGAAGTAGTGGTGCTTGAAGTGGTAGTAAGAGTAATAATGTTTTTGGTAGAAGTATGAGCGCTCCTGGGGTTGGCTGGAGTAGTAGTGTCTCTGGTAGAAGTATGAGCGCTCGTGGTGGTGATAGGAGTAGTATTCTCTGCGGTAGAGTTAGGAGTGCTCGTTGTGGTGGTAGGAGAAGTAGTTTCTGTGGTAGAAGTCACAATGCTCGCGGTGGTGGTGGGAGTACCAGGGTCTGTGTTACAAATAGGTGCTCTCGTGGTGGTGGTAGGTGTAGTAGAGTCTGTGGTAAAAGCAGTGGTTCTCGTGGTGGTGGTAGGAGTAGTAATGTCTTTCGTAGTTGTATGAGTGCTCGTGCTCGTGGCAGGAGTAGTAGTTTCTGTGGTAGAAATAGTTGCACTCGTGGTGGTGGTAGGAGTAGCAGTTTCTGCCTTAGAAGTAGGAGCAGTCGTGGTGGTGGAAGTTGTTGCATGGTCTGTGGTAGAAGTAGGGGAGCTCATAGTGGTGATAAGAGAGGTAGTGTCTGTGGTAGGATTAGGAGCGATCATAGTGGTGGTAGGAGCAGCAGGACAGGTGGTAGAAGTACGTGCTCTCGTGGTTGTGGTAGGACTAGCAGGGTCTGTGGTAGAAGTAGTTGCAATCATGGTGGTATTAGGAGTAGAAGATTCTGTGGAAGAAGTAGGAGCACACATGGTGGTAGTAGGAGTAGTAGTGTCTCTGGTCAAAGTAGTGGCGCTCGTGGTGATGGTAGGTGTAGCTGTGTCTGTGGTCGAAGTAGGAGCGCTCGTGGTGTTGGTAGGAGTTGTAGTGTCTGTGGTAGAATTAGGATCGCTCGTGGTGGTGGTAGGAGTAGTAGTGACTTTGGTAGAAGTTGTTGCGCTCATCGTGGAAGTGGTAGTAGTAGTTTCTGTGGTAGGAGTAGGAGTGCTCGTGATAATGGCAGGAGTAGTAGTGTCTGTGCCAGAAGTAGTCGCACTCGTGATGGTGGTAGTGGTCCTAGTGTCTGTGGTAGAAGTAGCTCCGCTCGTGTGGGTGGTAGGAATAGTAATTTCTACTGTAGCAGTAGGAGCGCTCGTGGTGCTGTTAGAAGTTGCAGGGCCTGAGGTAGAAATAGGTGCTCTCCTGGTGGTTGTAGTAGTAGCAGGGTCTGTGTTAGAAGTAGTTTCGCTCATGGTGGTGGTAGGAGTAGCATGTTCTGTGTTAGAAGTAGGAGTGCTCGTTGTGCTGGTAGGAGTTGCACAGTCTGTGGTAGAAGTGGGAGTGTTCGTGGTGGTGGTAGGAGTAGTAGTGTCTGTGGTAGAAGTGGGAGTGCCTGTGGTGGTGGTGGGAGTAGTTGTGTCTGTGCTAGAAGGAGGAGCGCTCATCTTGGTGGTAAGTGTAGTGGTGTCTGTGGTAGAATTAGTATTGCTTGTGGTGGTGCTAGGTGTTGCATGTTCTGTGGTAAAAGTAGGAGTGCTCATGGTGGTGGTAGGTAGTAGTTTCTTTGATAGAAGTAGGAGCGCTCGCTGTGTTGGTAGGAGTAGTAGAGTCTTTGGTAGAAGTAGGAGCGCTTGTGGTGGTGCTTGGAGTAGTAGTGTCAGTTGTAGAAGTAGGATCTCCCGCGATTGTGGTAGGAGTAGCAGGACCTGTGGTAGAAATAGGTGCTCTCGTGGTGGTGCGAGGAGTAGGAGGTTTTGTGAGAGAAGTAGGAGCGCTTGTGGTGGTGGTGGTAGTAGTAGTTCCTGGGGTAGAAGTATGAGCTCTGGTTGTTGTGGTAGGTGTAGTACCTTCTATGGTATAAGTAGGAGCGCTCGTGGTGGTGGTAGGTGTAGTACTGTCTGTGGTATAAGTAGTTGCGCTCGTGGCTCTGGTAGGAGTAGTAGTGTCTGTGGAAGAAGTAGGAGCAATCGTGGTCATGGTAGTGGTAGTTTCTCTGGTAGAAGTAGTAGAGCTCGTGGTGGTGTTAGGAGTAGTACATTCTTTGTTCGAAGTAGGAGCGCTGGTGGTAGTGGTAGGAGTAGTACAGTCTGTGGTAGAAGTAGGAGCGCTCGTGTTGCTGGTGGGAGTAGTAGTGACTGTGGTAGAAGTAGGAACACTCGTCTTGGTGGTAGGAGTTGTAGTGTCTGTAGTAGAAGTAGTTGCGCTCGTACTGGTGGTAGGATTAGTCGTTTCTGTGGTAGAAGCAGGAGCGCTCGTGGTGGTGTTAATAGTAGTTAATACTGTGGTCAAATAGGAAAGCTCGTGGTGGTGGTAGGAGTAACAGGGCCGATGGCAGAATTGGGTGCTCTCTTGTTGGAGGTAGGAATAGCAGATTATGTGGTAGAGGTAGGTGCACTCGTGGTGGTGGTAGGAGTAGCAGGTTTTGTGTTAGAAGTACGAGCGCTTGTCATAGTTGTGGCAGTAGTAGTTCCTGGGGTAGAAGTAGGGGCTCTCTTTGTGGTGGTAGGAATAGTTTCTGTGGTAGAAGTAGGAGCCATCATGGGGGTGGTAGGAGTAGTAGTGTCTTTGGTAGAAGTAGTTGTCCTCATGGTGGTGGTAGGACTAGTAGGTTCTGTGGTAGAAGTAGGAGCACTCTTGTTGTTGGTAGGAGTAGTAGATTCTGTGGTAGAAGTAGGATCGACCGTGATGGAGGTAGGTGTAGCAGGGCCTGTGGTAGAAGTAGGTGCTCTCGTGGTGGTGGTAGGAGTAGCAGGTTTTGTGTTAGAAGTAGGAGTGCTTGTCGTAGTTCTGGTAGTAGTAGTTCCTGGGGTAGAAGTAGGGGCTCTTTTTGTGGTGGTAGGAATAGTTTCTGTGGTATAAGTAGGAGCCGCCATGGGGGTGGTAGGAGTAGTAGTGTCTTTGGTAGAAGTAGTTGTCCTCATGGTGGTGGTAGGACTAGTAATTTCTGTGGTAGAAGTAGGAGCACTCTTGTTGTTGGTAGGAGTAGTAGATTCTGTGGTAGAAGTAGGATCGACCGTGATGGAGGTAGGTGTAGCGGGGCCTGTGGTAGAAGTAGGTGCTCCCGTGGTGGTGGTAGGAGTAGCAGGATTTGTGGTAAAAGTAGTTGAACTCGTGGTGGTGATAGGAGTAGCAGGCTTTGTGGTAGAAGTAGTATCGCCTGTGGTGGTGGTAGGAGTTGCCTGCTCTGTGGTAGAAGTAGGAGTGCTCATGTTTGTGGTAGGGTAGTAGTTTCTTTGGTAGAAGTAGGAGCGCTTGTGGTGGTGATTGGAGTAGTAGTGACTCTGGTAGAAGTAGGAGCACTAGTGGTTGTGTAAGGAGTAGTATTGTCTGTGGTAGTAGTAGTTGTGCTCGTGTTGGAGGTAGGAGTAGTAGTTTCTGTGGTAGAAGTAGGAGTGCTCTTGTTGGTGGTAGGCGTAGCAGGTATTGTGTTAGAAGTAGGAGCGCCTGTCGTAGTTGTGGTTGTAGTAGTTAATGGGGTAGTAGTAGGGGCTCTCTTTGTGGTGTTAGGAATAGTTTCTGTGGTAGAAGTAGGAGCCGTCATGGCGGTGGTAGGAGTAGTAGTGTCTTTGGTAGAAGTAGTTGTCCTCATGTTGGTGGTAGGACTAGTAGTTTCGGTGGTAGAAGTAGGAGCATTCTTGTTGTTGGTAGGAGGAGTAGATTCTGTGGTAGGAGTAGGATTGCCCGTGATGGAGGTAGGTGTAGCAGGGCCTGTGGTAGAAGTAGGTTCTCTCGTGGTGGTGGTAGGAGTAGCAGGTTTTTGGTAGTGGTAGGTGCACACGTGGTGGTGGTAGAAGTACTAGTTTCTGTGGTAGAAGTAGGAGCACTCGTGATGGTAGAAGTAGGCGGGTCAGTGGTAGAAGTAGGTGCTCTCGTGGAGGTGGTAGTATTATTAGTGTCTGTGATAGAAGTAGTGGTGCTCGAAGTGGTAGTATGAGTAATAATGTTTTCGGTAGAAGTATGAGCGCTCGTGGGGTTGGAAGGAGTAGTAGTGTCTCTGGTAGAAGTATGAGCGCTCGTGGTGGTGTTAGGTGTAGTATTCTCTGCGGTAGAAGTAGGAGTGCTCGTTGTGGTTGTAGGAGTAGTAGTTTCTGTGGTAGAAGTCACAATGCTCGCGGTGGTGGTGGGAGTAGCAGTCTCTGTGTTAAAAATAGGAACTCTCGTGGTGGTGGTAGGAGTGGCAGGTTTTGTGGTAAAAGTAGTTGCACTCGTGGTGGTGATAGGTGTAGCACGTTTTGTGTTAGAAGTAGTATCGCCTGGGGTGGTGGTAGGAGTTGCATGCTCTGTGGTAGAAATAGGAGTGCTCATGGTTGTGGTAGGGTAGTAGTTTCTTTGGTAGAAGTAGGAGCACTTGTGGTGGTGCTTGGAGTAGTAGTGACTGTGGTAGAAGTACGTTCGCTAGTGGTGGGGTTAGGAGTAGTATTGTCTGTGGTAGTGGTAGTGGTGCTCGTGTTGGAGGTAGGAGTAGTAATTTCTGCGGTAGAATTAGGAGTGCCCTTGTTGGTGGTAGGATTAGTAGTATCTGTGGTAGAAGCAGGAGCGCTTGTGGTGGTGTTAGTGGTAGTTAATTCTGTGGTAGAAATAGGAAAGCTCGTGGTGTTGGTAGGAGTAACAGGGCCTATGGTAGAATTAGGTGCTCTCTTGTTGGAGGTAGGAGTAGCAGATTTTGTGGTAGAGGTAGGTGCACTCGTGGTGGTGGTAGGAGTACTAGTTTCTGTGGTAGAAGTAGGAGCGCTCATGGTGAGGGTAGGAGGAGGCGGGTCAGTGGTAGAAGTAGGTGCTCTCGTGGTGCTGGTAGTATTATTAGTGTCTGTGATAGAAGTAGTGGTGCTTGAAGTGGTAGTAAGAGTAATAATGTTTTTGGTAGAAGTATGAGCGCTCCTGGGGTTGGCTGGAGTAGTAGTGTCTCTGGTAGAAGTATGAGCGCTCGTGGTGGTGATAGGAGTAGTATTCTCTGCGGTAGAGTTAGGAGTGCTCGTTGTGGTGGTAGGAGAAGTAGTTTCTGTGGTAGAAGTCACAATGCTCGCGGTGGTGGTGGGAGTAGCAGGGTCTGTGTTACAAATAGGTGCTCTCGTGGTGGTGGTAGGTGTAGTAGAGTCTGTGGTAAAAGCAGTGGTTCTCGTGGTGGTGGTAGGAGTAGTAATGTCTTTCGTAGTTGTATGAGTGCTCGTGCTCGTGGCAGGAGTAGTAGTTTCTGTGGTAGAAGTAGTTGCACTCGTGGTGGTGGTAGGAGTAGCAGTTTCTACCTTAGAAGTAGGAGCAGTCGTGGTGGTGGAAGTTGTTGCATGGTCTGTGGTAGAAGTAGGGGAGCTCATAGTGGTGATAAGAGAGGTAGTGTCTGTGGTAGGATTAGGAGCGATCATAGTGGTGGTAGGAGCAGCAGGACAGGTGGTAGAAGTACGTGCTCTCGTGGTTGTGGTAGGACTAGCAGGGTCTGTGGTAGAAGTAGTTGCAATCATGGTGGTATTAGGAGTAGAAGATTCTGTGGAAGAAGTAGGAGCACACATGGTGGTAGTAGGAGTAGTAGTGTCTCTGGTCAAAGTAGTGGCGCTCGTGGTGATGGTAGGAGTAGCTGTGTCTGTGGTCGAAGTAGGAGCGCTCGTGGTGTTGGTAGGAGTTGTAGTGTCTGTGGTAGAATTAGGATCGCTCGTGGTGGTGGTAGGAGTAGTAGTTTATGTGGTAGAAGTACTTGCGCTCGTGGTGGAGGTAGGAGTAATGTTGTCTGTGGTATAAGTGGGCGTGCTAGTGTTGGTGGTAGGTGTTGCACGGTCTGTGGTAGAAATAGCATTGCTCGTGGTGGTGGTAGGAGTAGTAGTGACTTTGGTAGAAGTTGTTGCGCTCATCGTGGAAGTGGTAGTAGTAGTTTCTGTGGTAGGAGTAGGAGTGCTCGTGATAATGGCAGGAGTAGTAGTGTCTGTGCCAGAAGTAGTTGCACTCGTGATGGTGGTAGGAGTCCTAGTGTCTTTGGTAGAAGTAGCTCTGCTCGTGGGGGTGGTAGGAATAGTAATTTCTACTGTAGCAGTAGGAGCACTCGTGGTGCTGTTAGAAGTTGCAGGGCCTGAGGTAGAAATAGGTGCTCTCCTGGTGGTTGTAGGAGTAGCAGGGTCTGTGTTAGAAGTAGTTTCGCTCATGGTGGTTGTAGGAGTAGCATGTTCTGTGTTAGAAGTAGGAGTGCTCGTTGTGCTGGTAGGAGTTGCACAGTCTGTGGTAGAAGTAGGAGTGTTCGTGGTGGTGGTAGGAGTAGTAGTGTCTGTGGTAGAAGTGGGAGTGCCTGTGGTGGTGGTGGGAGTAGTTGTGTCTGTGCTAGAAGGAGGAGCGCTCATCTTGGTGGTAAGTGTAGTGGTGTCTGTGGTAGAATTAGTATTGCTTGTGGTGGTGCTAGGTGTTGCATGTTCTGTGGTAAAAGTAGGAGTGCTCATGGTGGTGGTAGGTAGTAGTTTCTTTGATAGAAGTAGGAGCGCTCGCTGTGTTGGTAGGAGTAGTAGAGTCTTTGGTAGAAGTAGGAGCGCTTGTGGTGGTGCTTGGAGTAGTAGTGTCAGTTGGAGAAGTAGGATCTCCCGCGATTGTGGTAGGAGTAGCAGGACCTGTGGTAGAAATAGGTGCTCTCGTGGTGGTGCGAGGAGTAGGAGGTTTTGTGAGAGAAGTAGGAGCGCTTGTGATGGTGGTGGTAGTAGTAGTTCCTGGGGTAGAAGTATGAGCTCTGGTTGTGGTGGTAGGTGTAGTACCTTCTATGGTATAAGTAGGAGCGCTCGTGGTGGTGGTAGGTGTAGTACTGTCTGTGGTATAAGTAGTTGTGCTCGTGGCTCTGGTAGGAGTAGTAGTGTCTGTGGAAGAAGTAGGAGCAATCGTGGTCATGGTAGTGGTAGTTTCTCTGGTAGAAGTAGTAGAGCTCGTGGTGGTGTTAGGAGTAGTACATTCTTTGTTCGAAGTAGGAGCGCTGGTGGTAGTGGTAGGAGTAGTACAGTCTGTGGTAGAAGTAGGAGCGCTCGTGTTGCTGGTGGGAGTAGTAGTGACTGTGGTAGAAGTAGGAACACTCGTCTTGGTGGTAGGAGTTGTAGTGTCTGTAGTAGAAGTAGTTGCGCTCGTACTGGTGGTAGGATTAGTCGTTTCTGTGGTAGAAGCAGGAGCGCTCGTGGTGGTGTTAATAGTAGTTAATACTGTGGTCAAATAGGAAAGCTCGTGGTGGTGGTAGGAGTAACAGGGCCGATGGCAGAATTGGGTGCTCTCTTGTTGGAGGTAGGAATAGCAGATTATGTGGTAGAGGTAGGTGCACTCGTGGTGGTGGTAGGAGTAGCAGGTTTTGTGTTAGAAGTACGAGCGCTTGTCATAGTTGTGGCAGTAGTAGTTCCTGGGGTAGAAGTAGGGGCTCTCTTTGTGGTGGTAGGAATAGTTTCTGTGGTAGAAGTAGGAGCCATCATGGGGGTGGTAGGAGTAGTAGTGTCTTTGGTAGAAGTAGTTGTCCTCATGGTGGTGGTAGGACTAGTAGGTTCTGTGGTAGAAGTAGGAGCACTCTTGTTGTTGGTAGGAGTAGTAGATTCTGTGGTAGAAGTAGGATCGACCGTGATGGAGGTAGGTGTAGCAGGGCCTGTGGTAGAAGTAGGTGCTCTCGTGGTGGTGGTAGGAGTAGCAGGTTTTGTGTTAGAAGTAGGAGTGCTTGTCGTAGTTCTGGTAGTAGTAGTTCCTGGGGTAGAAGTAGGGGCTCTTTTTGTGGTGGTAGGAATAGTTTCTGTGGTAGAAGTAGGAGCCGCCATGGGGGTGGTAGGAGTAGTAGTGTCTTTGGTAGAAGTAGTTGTCCTCATGGTGGTGGTAGGACTAGTAATTTCTGTGGTAGAAGTAGGAGCACTCTTGTTGTTGGTAGGAGTAGTAGATTCTGTGGTAGAAGTAGGATCGACCGTGATGGAGGTAGGTGTAGCGGGGCCTGTGGTAGAAGTAGGTGCTCCCGTGGTGGTGGTAGGAGTAGCAGGATTTGTGGTAAAAGTAGTTGAACTCGTGGTGGTGATAGGAGTAGCAGGCTTTGTGGTAGAAGTAGTATCGCCTGTGGTGGTGGTAGGAGTTGCCTGCTCTGTGGTAGAAGTAGGAGTGCTCATGTTTGTGGTAGGGTAGTAGTTTCTTTGGTAGAAGTAGGAGCGCTTGTGGTGGTGATTGGAGTAGTAGTGACTCTGGTAGAAGTAGGAGCACTAGTGGTTGTGTAAGGAGTAGTATTGTCTGTGGTAGTAGTAGTTGTGCTCGTGTTGGAGGTAGGAGTAGTAGTTTCTGTGGTAGAAGTAGGAGTGCTCTTGTTGGTGGTAGGAGTAGCAGGTATTGTGTTAGAAGTAGGAGCGCCTGTCGTAGTTGTGGTAGTAGTAGTTAATGGGGTAGTAGTAGGGGCTCTCTTTGTGGTGGTAGGAATAGTTTCTGTGGTGGAAGTAGGAGCCGTCATGGCGGTGGTAGGAGTATTAGTATCTTTGGTAGAAGTAGTTGTCCTCATGGTGGAGGTAGGACTAGTAGTTTCGGTGGTAGAAGTAGGAGCATTCTTGTTGTTGGTAGGAGGAGTAGATTCTGTGGTAGGAGTAGGATTGCCCGTGAGGGAGGTAGGTGTAGCAGGGCCTGTGGTAGAAGTAGGTGCTCTCGTGGTGGTGGTAGGAGTAGCAGGTTTTTGGTAGTGGTAGGTGCACACGTGGTGTTGGTAGAAGTACTAGTTTCTGTGGTAGAAGTAGGAGCACTCGTGGTGGTAGAAGTAGGCGGGTCAGTGGTAGAAGTAGGTGCTCTCGTGGTGGTGGTAGTATTATTAGTGTCTGTGATAGAAGTAGTGGTGCTCGAAGTGGTAGTATGAGTAATAATGTTTTCGGTAGAAGTATGAGCGCTCGTGGGGTTGGAAGGAGTAGTAGTGTCTCTGGTACAAGTATGAGCGCTCGTGGTGGTGTTAGGTGTAGTATACTCTGCGGTAGAAGTAGGAGTGCTCGTTGTGGTTGTAGGAGTAGTAGTTTCTGTGGTAGAAGTCACAATGCTCGCGGTGGTGGTGGGAGTAGCAGTCTCTGTGTTAAAAATAGGAACTCTCGTGGTGGTGGTAGGAGTGGCAGGTTTTGTGGTAAAAGTAGTTGCACTCGTGGTGGTGATAGGTGTAGCACGTTTTGTGTTAGAAGTAGTATCGCCTGGGGTGGTGGTAGGAGTTGCATGCTCTGTGGTAGAAATAGGAGTGCTCATGGTTGTGGTAGGGTAGTAGTTTCTTTGGTAGAAGTAGGAGCACTTGTGGTGGTGCTTGGAGTAGTAGTGACTGTGGTAGAAGTACTTTCGCTAGTGGTGGGGTTAGGAGTAGTATTGTCTGTGGTAGTGGTAGTGGTGCTCGTGTTGGAGGTAGGAGTAGTAATTTCTGTGGTAGAATTAGGAGTGCCCTTGTTGGTGGTAGGATTAGTAGTATATGTGGTAGAAGCAGGAGCGCTTGTGGTGGTGTTAGTAGTAGTTAATTCTGTGGTAGAAATAGGAAAGCTCGTGGTGTTAGTAGGAGTAACAGGGCCTATGGTAGAATTAGGTGCTCTCTTGTTGGAGGTAGGAGTAGCAGATTTTGTGGTAGAGGTAGGTGCACTAGTGGTGGTGGTAGGAGTACTAGTTTCTGTGGTAGAAGTAGGAGCGCTCGTGGTGATGGTAGGAGGAGGCGGGTCAGTGGTAGAAGTAGGTGCTCTCGTGGTGGTGGTAGTATTATTAGTGTCTGTGTTAGAAGTAGTGGTGCTTGAAGTGGTAGTAAGAGTAATAATGTTTTTGGTAGAAGTATGAGCGCTCCTGGGGGTGGCTGGAGTAGTAGTGTCTCTGGTAGAAGTATGAGCGCTCGTGGTGGTGATAGGAGTAGTATTCTCTGCGGTAGAGTTAGGACTGCTCGTTGTGGT
Organism: Balaenoptera physalus; assembly: GCF_965194825.1. Classification (NCBI taxonomy): domain Eukaryota; kingdom Metazoa; phylum Chordata; class Mammalia; order Artiodactyla; family Balaenopteridae; genus Balaenoptera; species Balaenoptera physalus. The sequence goes on along the minus strand of NW_028125946.1, from coordinate 64,675 downwards.
GGTAGGAGAAGTAGTTTCTGTGGTAGAAGTCACAATGCTCGCGGTGGTGGTGGGAGTAGCAGGGTCTGTGTTACAAATAGGTGCTCTCGTGGTGGTGGTAGGTGTAGTAGAGTCTGTGGTAAAAGCAGTGGTTCTCGTGGTGGTGGTAGGAGTAGTAATGTCTTTCGTAGTTGTATGAGTGCTCGTGCTCGTGGCAGGAGTAGTAGTTTCTGTGGTAGAAGTAGTTGCACTTGTGGTGGTGGTAGGAGTAGCAGTTTCTGCCTTAGAAATAGGAGCAGTCGTGGTGGTGGAAGTTGTTGCATGGTCTGTGGTAGAAGTAGGGGAGCTCATAGTGGTGCTAAGAGAGGTAGTGTCTGTGGTAGGATTAGGAGCGATCATAGTGGTGGTAGGAGCAGCAGGACAGGTGGTAGAAGTACGTGCTCTCGTGGTTGTGGTAGGACTAGCAGGGTCTGTGGTAGAAGTAGTTGCAATCATGGTGGTATTAGGAGTAGAAGATTCCTTGGAAGAAGTAGGAGCACACATGGTGATAGTAGGAGTAGTAGTGTCTCTGGTCAAAGTAGTGGCGCTCGTGGTGATGGTAGGAGTAGCTGTGTCTGTGGTCGAAGTAGGAGCGCTCGTGGTGTTGGTAGGAGTTGTAGTGTCTGTGGTAGAATTAGGATCGCTCGTGGTGGTGGTAGGAGTAGTAGTTTATGTGGTGGAATTACTTGCGCTAGTGGTGGAGGTAGGAGTAATGTTGTCTGTGGTATAAGTGCGCGTGCTAGTGTTGGTGGTAGGTGTCGCTTGGTCTGTGGTAGAAGTAGCAGTGCTCGTGGTGGTGGTAGGAGTAGTAGTGACTTTGGTAGAAGTTGTTGCGCTCATCGTGGAAGTGGTAGTAGTAGTTTCTGTAGTAGGAGTAGGAGTGCTCGTGATAATGGCAGGAGTAGTAGTGTCTGTGCCAGAAGTAGTTGCACTCGTGATGGTGGTAGGAGTCCTAGTGTCTGTGGTAGAAGTAGCTCCGCTCGTGGGGGTGGTAGGAATAGTAATTTCTACTGTAGCAGTAGGAGCGCTCGTAGTGGTGTTAGAAGTTGCAGGGCCTGAGGTAGAAATAGGTGCTCTCCTGGTGGTTGTAGGAGTAGCAGGGTCTGTGTTAGAAGTAGTTTCGCTCATGGTGGTGGTAGGAGTAGCATGTTCTGTGTTAGAAGTAGGAGTGCTCCTTGTGCTGGTAGGAGTTGCACAGTCTGTGGTAGAAGTAGGAGTGTCCGTGGTGATGGTAGGAGTAGTAGTGTCTGTGGTAGAAGTGGGAGTGCCTGTGGTGGTGGTGGGAGTAGTTGTGTCTGTGCTAGAAGGAGGAGCGCTCATCTTGGTGGTAAGTGTAGTGGTGTCTGTGGTAGAATTAGTATTGCTTGTGGTGGTGCTAGGTGTTGCATGTTCTGTGGTAAAAGTAGGAGTGCTCATGGTGGTGGTAGGTAGTAGTTTCTTTGATAGAAGTAGGAGCGCTCGCTGTGTTGGTAGGAGTAGTAGAGTCTTTGGTAGAAGTAGGAGCGCTTGTGGTGGTGCTTGGAGTAGTAGTGTCAGTTGTAGAAGTAGGATCTCCCACGATTGTGGTAGGAGTAGCAGGACCTGTGGTAGAAATAGGTGCTCTCGTGGTGGTGCGAGGAGTAGGTGGTTTTGTGAGAGAAGTAGGAGCGCTTGTGGTGGTGGTGGTAGTAGTAGTTCCTGGGGTAGAAGTATGAGCTCTGGTTGTGGTGGTAGGTGTAGTACCTTCTATGGTATAAGTAGGAGTGCTCGTGGTGGTGGTAGGTGTAGTACTGTCTGTGGTATAAGTAGTTGTGCTCGTGGCTCTGGTAGGAGTAGTAGTGTCTGTGGAAGAAGTAGGAGCAATCGTGGTCATGGTAGTGGTAGTTTCTCTGGTAGAAGTAGTAGAGCTCGTGGTGGTGTTAGGAATAGTACATTCTTTGTTCGAAGTAGGAGCGCAGGTGGTAGTGGTAGGAGTAGTACAGTCTGTGGTAGAAGTAGGAGCGCTCGTGTTGCTGGTGGGAGTAGTAGTGACTGTGTTAGAAGTAGGAACACTCGTCTTGGTGGTAGGAGTTGTAGTGTCTGTAGTAGAAGTAGTTGCGCTCGTACTGGTGGTAGGATTAGTCGTTTCTGTGGTAGAAGCAGGAGCGCTCGTGGTGGTGTTAATAGTAGTTAATACTGTGGTCAAATAGGAAAGCTCGTGGTGGTGGTAGGAGTCACAGGGCCGATGGTAGAATTGGGTGCTCTCTTGTTGGAGGTAGGAATAGCAGATTATGTGGTAGAGGTAGGTGCACTCGTGGTGGTGGTAGGAGTAGCAGGTTTTGTGTTAGAAGTACGAGCGCTTGTCATAGTTGTGGCAGTAGTAGTTCCTGGGGTAGAAGTAGGGGCTCTATTTGTGGTGGTAGGAATAGTTTCTCTGGTAGAAGTAGGAGCCATCATGGGGGTGGTAGGAGTAGTAGTGTCTTTGGTAGAAGTAGTTGTCCTCATGGTGGTGGTAGGACTAGTAGGTTCTGTGGTAGAAGTAGGAGCACTCTTGTTGTTGGTAGGAGTAGTAGATTCTGTGGTAGAAGTAGGATCGACCGTGATGGAGGTAGGTGTAGCAGGGCCTGTGGTAGAAGTAGGTGCTCTCGTGGTGGTGGTAGGAGTAGCAGGTTTTTGGTAGTGGTAGGTGCACACGTGGTGGTGGTAGAAGTACTAGTTTCTGTGGTAGAAGTAGGAGCACTCGTGGTGGTAGAAGTAGGCGGGTCAGTGGTAGAAGTAGGTGCTCTCGTGGAGGTGGTAGTATTATTAGTGTCTGTGATAGAAGTAGTGGTGCTCGAAGTGGTAGTATGAGTAATAATGTTTTCGGTAGAAGTATGAGCGCTCGTGGGGTTGGAAGGAGTAGTAGTGTCTCTGGTAGAAGTATGAGCGCTCGTGGTGGTGTTAGGTGTAGTATTCTCTGAGGTAGAAGTAGGAGTGCTCGTTGTGGTTGTAGGAGTAGTAGTTTCTGTGGTAGAAGTCACAATGCTCGCGGTGGTGGTGGGAGTAGCAGTCTCTGTGTTAAAAATAGGAACTCTCGTGGTGGTGGTAGGAGTGGCAGGTTTTGTGGTAAAAGTAGTTGCACTCGTGGTGGTGATAGGTGTAGCACGTTTTGTGTTAGAAGTAGTATCGCCTGGGGTGGTGGTAGGAGTTGCATGCTCTGTGGTAGAAATAGGAGTGCTCATGGTTGTGGTAGGGTAGTAGTTTCTTTGGTAGAAGTAGGAGCACTTGTGGTGGTGCTTGGAGTAGTAGTGACTGTGGTAGAAGTACGTTCGCTAGTGGTGGGGTTAGGAGTAGTATTGTCTGTGGTAGTGGTAGTGGTGCTCGTGTTGGAGGTAGGAGTAGTAATTTCTGCGGTAGAATTAGGAGTGCCCTTGTTGGTGGTAGGATTAGTAGTATCTGTGGTAGAAGCAGGAGCGCTTGTGGTGGTGTTAGTGGTAGTTAATTCTGTGGTAGAAATAGGAAAGCTCGTGGTGTTGGTAGGAGTAACAGGGCCTATGGTAGAATTAGGTGCTCTCTTGTTGGAGGTAGGAGTAGCAGATTTTGTGGTAGAGGTAGGTGCACTCGTGGTGGTGGTAGGAGTACTAGTTTCTGTGGTAGAAGTAGGAGCGCTCATGGTGAGGGTAGGAGGAGGCGGGTCAGTGGTAGAAGTAGGTGCTCTCGTGGTGCTGGTAGTATTATTAGTGTCTGTGATAGAAGTAGTGGTGCTTGAAGTGGTAGTAAGAGTAATAATGTTTTTGGTAGAAGTATGAGCGCTCCTGGGGTTGGCTGGAGTAGTAGTGTCTCTGGTAGAAGTATGAGCGCTCGTGGTGGTGATAGGAGTAGTATTCTCTGCGGTAGAGTTAGGAGTGCTCGTTGTGGTGGTAGGAGAAGTAGTTTCTGTGGTAGAAGTCACAATGCTCGCGGTGGTGGTGGGAGTAGCAGGGTCTGTGTTACAAATAGGTGCTCTCGTGGTGGTGGTAGGTGTAGTAGAGTCTGTGGTAAAAGCAGTGGTTCTCGTGGTGGTGGTAGGAGTAGTAATGTCTTTCGTAGTTGTATGAGTGCTCGTGCTCGTGGCAGGAGTAGTAGTTTCTGTGGTAGAAGTAGTTGCACTCGTGGTGGTGGTAGGAGTAGCAGTTTCTGCCTTAGAAGTAGGAGCAGTCGTGGTGGTGGAAGTTGTTGCATGGTCTGTGGTAGAAGTAGGGGAGCTCATAGTGGTGATAAGAGAGGTAGTGTCTGTGGTAGGATTAGGAGCGATCATAGTGGTGGTAGGAGCAGCAGGACAGGTGGTAGAAGTACGTGCTCTCGTGGTTGTGGTAGGACTAGCAGGGTCTGTGGTAGAAGTAGTTGCAATCATGGTGGTATTAGGAGTAGAAGATTCTGTGGAAGAAGTAGGAGCACACATGGTGGTAGTAGGAGTAGTAGTGTCTCTGGTCAAAGTAGTGGCGCTCGTGGTGATGGTAGGTGTAGCTGTGTCTGTGGTCGAAGTAGGAGCGCTCGTGGTGTTGGTAGGAGTTGTAGTGTCTGTGGTAGAATTAGGATCGCTCGTAGTGGTGGTAGGAGTAGTAGTTTATGTGGTAGAAGTACTTGCGCTCGTGGTGGAGGTAGGAGTAATGTTGTCTGTGGTATAAGTGGGCGTGCTAGTGTTGGTGGTAGGTGTTGCACGGTCTGTGGTAGAAGTAGCAGTGCTCGTGGTGGTGGTAGGAGTAGTAGTGACTTTGGTAGAAGTTGTTGCGCTCATCGTGGAAGTGGTAGTAGTAGTTTCTGTGGTAGGAGTAGGAGTGCTCGTGATAATGGCAGGAGTAGTAGTGTCTGTGCCAGAAGTAGTCGCACTCGTGATGGTGGTAGTGGTCCTAGTGTCTGTGGTAGAAGTAGCTCCGCTCGTGTGGGTGGTAGGAATAGTAATTTCTACTGTAGCAGTAGGAGCGCTCGTGGTGCTGTTAGAAGTTGCAGGGCCTGAGGTAGAAATAGGTGCTCTCCTGGTGGTTGTAGTAGTAGCAGGGTCTGTGTTAGAAGTAGTTTCGCTCATGGTGGTGGTAGGAGTAGCATGTTCTGTGTTAGAAGTAGGAGTGCTCGTTGTGCTGGTAGGAGTTGCACAGTCTGTGGTAGAAGTGGGAGTGTTCGTGGTGGTGGTAGGAGTAGTAGTGTCTGTGGTAGAAGTGGGAGTGCCTGTGGTGGTGGTGGGAGTAGTTGTGTCTGTGCTAGAAGGAGGAGCGCTCATCTTGGTGGTAAGTGTAGTGGTGTCTGTGGTAGAATTAGTATTGCTTGTGGTGGTGCTAGGTGTTGCATGTTCTGTGGTAAAAGTAGGAGTGCTCATGGTGGTGGTAGGTAGTAGTTTCTTTGATAGAAGTAGGAGCGCTCGCTGTGTTGGTAGGAGTAGTAGAGTCTTTGGTAGAAGTAGGAGCGCTTGTGGTGGTGCTTGGAGTAGTAGTGTCAGTTGTAGAAGTAGGATCTCCCGCGATTGTGGTAGGAGTAGCAGGACCTGTGGTAGAAATAGGTGCTCTCGTGGTGGTGCGAGGAGTAGGAGGTTTTGTGAGAGAAGTAGGAGCGCTTGTGGTGGTGGTGGTAGTAGTAGTTCCTGGGGTAGAAGTATGAGCTCTGGTTGTTGTGGTAGGTGTAGTACCTTCTATGGTATAAGTAGGAGCGCTCGTGGTGGTGGTAGGTGTAGTACTGTCTGTGGTATAAGTAGTTGCGCTCGTGGCTCTGGTAGGAGTAGTAGTGTCTGTGGAAGAAGTAGGAGCAATCGTGGTCATGGTAGTGGTAGTTTCTCTGGTAGAAGTAGTAGAGCTCGTGGTGGTGTTAGGAGTAGTACATTCTTTGTTCGAAGTAGGAGCGCTGGTGGTAGTGGTAGGAGTAGTACAGTCTGTGGTAGAAGTAGGAGCGCTCGTGTTGCTGGTGGGAGTAGTAGTGACTGTGGTAGAAGTAGGAACACTCGTCTTGGTGGTAGGAGTTGTAGTGTCTGTAGTAGAAGTAGTTGCGCTCGTACTGGTGGTAGGATTAGTCGTTTCTGTGGTAGAAGCAGGAGCGCTCGTGGTGGTGTTAATAGTAGTTAATACTGTGGTCAAATAGGAAAGCTCGTGGTGGTGGTAGGAGTAACAGGGCCGATGGCAGAATTGGGTGCTCTCTTGTTGGAGGTAGGAATAGCAGATTATGTGGTAGAGGTAGGTGCACTCGTGGTGGTGGTAGGAGTAGCAGGTTTTGTGTTAGAAGTACGAGCGCTTGTCATAGTTGTGGCAGTAGTAGTTCCTGGGGTAGAAGTAGGGGCTCTCTTTGTGGTGGTAGGAATAGTTTCTGTGGTAGAAGTAGGAGCCATCATGGGGGTGGTAGGAGTAGTAGTGTCTTTGGTAGAAGTAGTTGTCCTCATGGTGGTGGTAGGACTAGTAGGTTCTGTGGTAGAAGTAGGAGCACTCTTGTTGTTGGTAGGAGTAGTAGATTCTGTGGTAGAAGTAGGATCGACCGTGATGGAGGTAGGTGTAGCAGGGCCTGTGGTAGAAGTAGGTGCTCTCGTGGTGGTGGTAGGAGTAGCAGGTTTTGTGTTAGAAGTAGGAGTGCTTGTCGTAGTTCTGGTAGTAGTAGTTCCTGGGGTAGAAGTAGGGGCTCTTTTTGTGGTGGTAGGAATAGTTTCTGTGGTAGAAGTAGGAGCCGCCATGGGGGTGGTAGGAGTAGTAGTGTCTTTGGTAGAAGTAGTTGTCCTCATGGTGGTGGTAGGACTAGTAATTTCTGTGGTAGAAGTAGGAGCACTCTTGTTGTTGGTAGGAGTAGTAGATTCTGTGGTAGAAGTAGGATCGACCGTGATGGAGGTAGGTGTAGCGGGGCCTGTGGTAGAAGTAGGTGCTCCCGTGGTGGTGGTAGGAGTAGCAGGATTTGTGGTAAAAGTAGTTGAACTCGTGGTGGTGATAGGAGTAGCAGGCTTTGTGGTAGAAGTAGTATCGCCTGTGGTGGTGGTAGGAGTTGCCTGCTCTGTGGTAGAAGTAGGAGTGCTCATGTTTGTGGTAGGGTAGTAGTTTCTTTGGTAGAAGTAGGAGCGCTTGTGGTGGAGATTGGAGTAGTAGTGACTCTGGTAGAAGTAGGAGCACTAGTGGTTGTGTAAGGAGTAGTATTGTCTGTGGTAGTAGTAGTTGTGCTCGTGTTGGAGGTAGGAGTAGTAGTTTCTGTGGTAGAAGTAGGAGTGCTCTTGTTGGTGGTAGGAGTAGCAGGTATTGTGTTAGAAGTAGGAGCGCCTGTCGTAGTTGTGGTAGTAGTAGTTAATGGGGTAGTAGTAGGGGCTCTCTTTGTGGTGGTAGGAATAGTTTCTGTGGTGGAAGTAGGAGCCGTCATGGCGGTGGTAGGAGTATTAGTATCTTTGGTAGAAGTAGTTGTCCTCATGGTGGTGGTAGGACTAGTAGTTTCGGTGGTAGAAGTAGGAGCATTCTTGTTGTTGGTAGGAGGAGTAGATTCTGTGGTAGGAGTAGGATTGCCCGTGAGGGAGGTAGGTGTAGCAGGGCCTGTGGTAGAAGTAGGTGCTCTCGTGGTGGTGGTAGGAGTAGCAGGTTTTTGGTAGTGGTAGGTGCACACGTGGTGTTGGTAGAAGTACTAGTTTCTGTGGTAGAAGTAGGAGCACTCGTGGTGGTAGAAGTAGGCGGGTCAGTGGTAGAAGTAGGTGCTCTCGTGGTGGTGGTAGTATTATTAGTGTCTGTGATAGAAGTAGTGGTGCTCGAAGTGGTAGTATGAGTAATAATGTTTTCGGTAGAAGTATGAGCGCTCGTGGGGTTGGAAGGAGTAGTAGTGTCTCTGGTAGAAGTATGAGCGCTCGTGGTGGTGTTAGGTGTAGTATACTCTGCGGTAGAAGTAGGAGTGCTCGTTGTGGTTGTAGGAGTAGTAGTTTCTGTGGTAGAAGTCACAATGCTCGCGGTGGTGGTGGGAGTAGCAGTCTCTGTGTTAAAAATAGGAACTCTCGTGGTGGTGGTAGGAGTGGCAGGTTTTGTGGTAAAAGTAGTTGCACTCGTGGTGGTGCTAGGTGTAGCACGTTTTGTGTTAGAAGTAGTATCGCCTGGGGTGGTGGTAGGAGTTGCATGCTCTGTGGTAGAAATAGGAGTGCTCATGGTTGTGGTAGGGTAGTAGTTTCTTTGGTAGAAGTAGGAGCACTTGTGGTGGTGCTTGGAGTAGTAGTGACTGTGGTAGAAGTACGTTCGCTAGTGGTGGGGTTAGGAGTAGTATTGTCTGTGGTAGTGGTAGTGGTGCTCGTGTTGGAGGTAGGAGTAGTAATTTCTGCGGTAGAATTAGGAGTGCCCTTGTTGGTGGTAGGATTAGTAGTATCTGTGGTAGAAGCAGGAGCGCTTGTGGTGGTGTTAGTGGTAGTTAATTCTGTGGTAGAAATAGGAAAGCTCGTGGTGTTGGTAGGAGTAACAGGGCCTATGGTAGAATTAGGTGCTCTCTTGTTGGAGGTAGGAGTAGCAGATTTTGTGGTAGAGGTAGGTGCACTCGTGGTGGTGGTAGGAGTACTAGTTTCTGTGGTAGAAGTAGGAGTGCTCATGGTGATGGTAGGAGGAGGCGGGTCAGTGGTAGAAGTAGGTGCTCTCGTGGTGCTGGTAGTATTATCAGTGTCTGTGATAGAAGTAGTGGTGCTTGAAGTGGTAGTAAGAGTAATAATGTTTTTGGTAGAAGTATGAGCGCTCCTGGGGTTGGCTGGAGTAGTAGTGTCTCTGGTAGAAGTATGAGCGCTCGTGGTGGTGATAGGAGTAGTATTCTCTGCGGTAGAGTTAGGAGTGCTCGTTGTGGTGGTAGGAGAAGTAGTTTCTGTGGTAGAAGTCACAATGCTCGCGGTGGTGGTGGGAGTAGCAGGGTCTGTGTTACAAATAGGTGCTCTCGTGGTGGTGGTAGGTGTAGTAGAGTCTGTGGTAAAAGCAGTGGTTCTCGTGGTGGTGGTAGGAGTAGTAATGTCTTTCGTAGTTGTATGAGTGCTCGTGCTCGTGGCAGGAGTAGTAGTTTCTGTGGTAGAAGTAGTTGCACTTGTGGTGGTGGTAGGAGTAGCAGTTTCTGCCTTAGAAATAGGAGCAGTCGTGGTGGTGGAAGTTGTTGCATGGTCTGTGGTAGAAGTAGGGGAGCTCATAGTGGTGCTAAGAGAGGTAGTGTCTGTGGTAGGATTAGGAGCGATCATAGTGGTGGTAGGAGCAGCAGGACAGGTGGTAGAAGTACGTGCTCTCGTGGTTGTGGTAGGACTAGCAGGGTCTGTGGTAGAAGTAGTTGCAATCATGGTGGTATTAGGAGTAGAAGATTCTGTGGAAGAAGTAGGAGCACACATGGTGATAGTAGGAGTAGTAGTGTCTCTGGTCAAAGTAGTGGCGCTCGTGGTGATGGTAGGAGTAGCTGTGTCTGTGGTCGAAGTAGGAGCGCTCGTGGTGTTGGTAGGAGTTGTAGTGTCTGTGGTAGAATTAGGATCGCTCGTGGTGGTGGTAGGAGTAGTAGTTTATGTGGTGGAATTACTTGCGCTAGTGGTGGAGGTAGGAGTAATGTTGTCTGTGGTATAAGTGGGCGTGCTAGTGTTGGTGGTAGGTGTCGCTTGGTCTGTGGTAGAAGTAGCAGTGCTCGTGGTGGTGGTAGGAGTAGTAGTGACTTTGGTAGAAGTTGTTGCGCTCATCGTGGAAGTGGTAGTAGTAGTTTCTGTAGTAGGAGTAGGAGTGCTCGTGATAATGGCAGGAGTAGTAGTGTCTGTGCCAGAAGTAGTTGCACTCGTGATGGTGGTAGGAGTCCTAGTGTCTGTGGTAGAAGTAGCTCCGCTCGTGGGGGTGGTAGGAATAGTAATTTCTACTGTAGCAGTAGGAGCGCTCGTAGTGGTGTTAGAAGTTGCAGGGCCTGAGGTAGAAATAGGTGCTCTCCTGGTGGTTGTAGGAGTAGCAGGGTCTGTGTTAGAAGTAGTTTCGCTCATGGTGGTGGTAGGAGTAGCATGTTCTGTGTTAGAAGTAGGAGTGCTCCTTGTGCTGGTAGGAGTTGCACAGTCTGTGGTAGAAGTAGGAGTGTCCGTGGTGATGGTAGGAGTAGTAGTGTCTGTGGTAGAAGTGGGAGTGCCTGTGGTGGTGGTGGGAGTAGTTGTGTCTGTGCTAGAAGGAGGAGCGCTCATCTTGGTGGTAAGTGTAGTGGTGTCTGTGGTAGAATTAGTATTGCTTGTGGTGGTGCTAGGTGTTGCATGTTCTGTGGTAAAAGTAGGAGTGCTCATGGTGGTGGTAGGTAGTAGTTTCTTTGATAGAAGTAGGAGCGCTCGCTGTGTTGGTAGGAGTAGTAGAGTCTTTGGTAGAAGTAGGAGCGCTTGTGGTGGTGCTTGGAGTAGTAGTGTCAGTTGTAGAAGTAGGATCTCCCACGATTGTGGTAGGAGTAGCAGGACCTGTGGTAGAAATAGGTGCTCTCGTGGTGGTGCGAGGAGTAGGTGGTTTTGTGAGAGAAGTAGGAGCGCTTGTGGTGGTGGTGGTAGTAGTAGTTCCTGGGGTAGAAGTATGAGCTCTGGTTGTGGTGGTAGGTGTAGTACCTTCTATGGTATAAGTAGGAGTGCTCGTGGTGGTGGTAGGTGTAGTACTGTCTGTGGTATAAGTAGTTGTGCTCGTGGCTCTGGTAGGAGTAGTAGTGTCTGTGGAAGAAGTAGGAGCAATCGTGGTCATGGTAGTGGTAGTTTCTCTGGTAGAAGTAGTAGAGCTCGTGGTGGTGTTAGGAATAGTACATTCTTTGTTCGAAGTAGGAGCGCAGGTGGTAGTGGTAGGAGTAGTACAGTCTGTGGTAGAAGTAGGAGCGCTCGTGTTGCTGGTGGGAGTAGTAGTGACTGTGTTAGAAGTAGGAACACTCGTCTTGGTGGTAGGAGTTGTAGTGTCTGTAGTAGAAGTAGTTGCGCTCGTACTGGTGGTAGGATTAGTCGTTTCTGTGGTAGAAGCAGGAGCGCTCGTGGTGGTGTTAATAGTAGTTAATACTGTGGTCAAATAGGAAAGCTCGTGGTGGTGGTAGGAGTCACAGGGCCGATGGTAGAATTGGGTGCTCTCTTGTTGGAGGTAGGAATAGCAGATTATGTGGTAGAGGTAGGTGCACTCGTGGTGGTGGTAGGAGTAGCAGGTTTTGTGTTAGAAGTACGAGCGCTTGTCATAGTTGTGGCAGTAGTAGTTCCTGGGGTAGAAGTAGGGGCTCTATTTGTGGTGGTAGGAATAGTTTCTCTGGTAGAAGTAGGAGCCATCATGGGGGTGGTAGGAGTAGTAGTGTCTTTGGTAGAAGTAGTTGTCCTCATGGTGGTGGTAGGACTAGTAGGTTCTGTGGTAGAAGTAGGAGCACTCTTGTTGTTGGTAGGAGTAGTAGATTCTGTGGTAGAAGTAGGATCGACCGTGATGGAGGTAGGTGTAGCAGGGCCTGTGGTAGAAGTAGGTGCTCTCGTGGTGGTGGTAGGAGTAGCAGGTTTTTGGTAGTGGTAGGTGCACACGTGGTGGTGGTAGAAGTACTAGTTTCTGTGGTAGAAGTAGGAGCACTCGTGGTGGTAGAAGTAGGCGGGTCAGTGGTAGAAGTAGGTGCTCTCGTGGAGGTGGTAGTATTATTAGTGTCTGTGATAGAAGTAGTGGTGCTCGAAGTGGTAGTATGAGTAATAATGTTTTCGGTAGAAGTATGAGCGCTCGTGGGGTTGGAAGGAGTAGTAGTGTCTCTGGTAGAAGTATGAGCGCTCGTGGTGGTGTTAGGTGTAGTATTCTCTGCGGTAGAAGTAGGAGTGCTCGTTGTGGTTGTAGGAGTAGTAGTTTCTGTGGTAGAAGTCACAATGCTCGCGGTGGTGGTGGGAGTAGCAGTCTCTGTGTTAAAAATAGGAACTCTCGTGGTGGTGGTAGGAGTGGCAGGTTTTGTGGTAAAAGTAGTTGCACTCGTGGTGGTGATAGGTGTAGCACGTTTTGTGTTAGAAGTAGTATCGCCTGGGGTGGTGGTAGGAGTTGCATGCTCTGTGGTAGAAATAGGAGTGCTCATGGTTGTGGTAGGGTAGTAGTTTCTTTGGTAGAAGTAGGAGCACTTGTGGTGGTGCTTGGAGTAGTAGTGACTGTGGTAGAAGTACGTTCGCTAGTGGTGGGGTTAGGAGTAGTATTGTCTGTGGTAGTGGTAGTGGTGCTCGTGTTGGAGGTAGGAGTAGTAATTTCTGCGGTAGAATTAGGAGTGCCCTTGTTGGTGGTAGGATTAGTAGTATCTGTGGTAGAAGCAGGAGCGCTTGTGGTGGTGTTAGTGGTAGTTAATTCTGTGGTAGAAATAGGAAAGCTCGTGGTGTTGGTAGGAGTAACAGGGCCTATGGTAGAATTAGGTGCTCTCTTGTTGGAGGTAGGAGTAGCAGATTTTGTGGTAGAGGTAGGTGCACTCGTGGTGGTGGTAGGAGTACTAGTTTCTGTGGTAGAAGTAGGAGCGCTCATGGTGAGGGTAGGAGGAGGCGGGTCAGTGGTAGAAGTAGGTGCTCTCGTGGTGCTGGTAGTATTATTAGTGTCTGTGATAGAAGTAGTGGTGCTTGAAGTGGTAGTAAGAGTAATAATGTTTTTGGTAGAAGTATGAGCGCTCCTGGGGTTGGCTGGAGTAGTAGTGTCTCTGGTAGAAGTATGAGCGCTCGTGGTGGTGATAGGAGTAGTATTCTCTGCGGTAGAGTTAGGAGTGCTCGTTGTGGTGGTAGGAGAAGTAGTTTCTGTGGTAGAAGTCACAATGCTCGCGGTGGTGGTGGGAGTAGCAGGGTCTGTGTTACAAATAGGTGCTCTCGTGGTGGTGGTAGGTGTAGTAGAGTCTGTGGTAAAAGCAGTGGTTCTCGTGGTGGTGGTAGGAGTAGTAATGTCTTTCGTAGTTGTATGAGTGCTCGTGCTCGTGGCAGGAGTAGTAGTTTCTGTGGTAGAAGTAGTTGCACTCGTGGTGGTGGTAGGAGTAGCAGTTTCTGCCTTAGAAGTAGGAGCAGTCGTGGTGGTGGAAGTTGTTGCATGGTCTGTGGTAGAAGTAGGGGAGCTCATAGTGGTGATAAGAGAGGTAGTGTCTGTGGTAGGATTAGGAGCGATCATAGTGGTGGTAGGAGCAGCAGGACAGGTGGTAGAAGTACGTGCTCTCGTGGTTGTGGTAGGACTAGCAGGGTCTGTGGTAGAAGTAGTTGCAATCATGGTGGTATTAGGAGTAGAAGATTCTGTGGAAGAAGTAGGAGCACACATGGTGGTAGTAGGAGTAGTAGTGTCTCTGGTCAAAGTAGTGGCGCTCGTGGTGATGGTAGGTGTAGCTGTGTCTGTGGTCGAAGTAGGAGCGCTCGTGGTGTTGGTAGGAGTTGTAGTGTCTGTGGTAGAATTAGGATCGCTCGTAGTGGTGGTAGGAGTAGTAGTTTATGTGGTAGAAGTACTTGCGCTCGTGGTGGAGGTAGGAGTAATGTTGTCTGTGGTATAAGTGGGCGTGCTAGTGTTGGTGGTAGGTGTTGCACGGTCTGTGGTAGAAGGAGCAGTGCTCGTGGTGGTGGTAGGAGTAGTAGTGACTTTGGTAGAAGTTGTTGCGCTCATCGTGGAAGTGGTAGTAGTAGTTTCTGTGGTAGGAGTAGGAGTGCTCGTGATAATGGCAGGAGTAGTAGTGTCTGTGCCAGAAGTAGTCGCACTCGTGATGGTGGTAGTGGTCCTAGTGTCTGTGGTAGAAGTAGCTCCGCTCGTGTGGGTGGTAGGAATAGTAATTTCTACTGTAGCAGTAGGAGCGCTCGTGGTGCTGTTAGAAGTTGCAGGGCCTGAGGTAGAAATAGGTGCTCTCCTGGTGGTTGTAGTAGTAGCAGGGTCTGTGTTAGAAGTAGTTTCGCTCATGGTGGTGGTAGGAGTAGCATGTTCTGTGTTAGAAGTAGGAGTGCTCGTTGTGCTGGTAGGAGTTGCACAGTCTGTGGTAGAAGTGGGAGTGTTCGTGGTGGTGGTAGGAGTAGTAGTGTCTGTGGTAGAAGTGGGAGTGCCTGTGGTGGTGGTGGGAGTAGTTGTGTCTGTGCTAGAAGGAGGAGCGCTCATCTTGGTGGTAAGTGTAGTGGTGTCTGTGGTAGAATTAGTATTGCTTGTGGTGGTGCTAGGTGTTGCATGTTCTGTGGTAAAAGTAGGAGTGCTCATGGTGGTGGTAGGTAGTAGTTTCTTTGATAGAAGTAGGAGCGCTCGCTGTGTTGGTAGGAGTAGTAGAGTCTTTGGTAGAAGTAGGAGCGCTTGTGGTGGTGCTTGGAGTAGTAGTGTCAGTTGTAGAAGTAGGATCTCCCGCGATTGTGGTAGGAGTAGCAGGACCTGTGGTAGAAATAGGTGCTCTCGTGGTGGTGCGAGGAGTAGGAGGTTTTGTGAGAGAAGTAGGAGCGCTTGTGGTGGTGGTGGTAGTAGTAGTTCCTGGGGTAGAAGTATGAGCTCTGGTTGTTGTGGTAGGTGTAGTACCTTCTATGGTATAAGTAGGAGCGCTCGTGGTGGTGGTAGGTGTAGTACTGTCTGTGGTATAAGTAGTTGCGCTCGTGGCTCTGGTAGGAGTAGTAGTGTCTGTGGAAGAAGTAGGAGCAATCGTGGTCATGGTAGTGGTAGTTTCTCTGGTAGAAGTAGTAGAGCTCGTGGTGGTGTTAGGAGTAGTACATTCTTTGTTCGAAGTAGGAGCGCTGGTGGTAGTGGTAGGAGTAGTACAGTCTGTGGTAGAAGTAGGAGCGCTCGTGTTGCTGGTGGGAGTAGTAGTGACTGTGGTAGAAGTAGGAACACTCGTCTTGGTGGTAGGAGTTGTAGTGTCTGTAGTAGAAGTAGTTGCGCTCGTACTGGTGGTAGGATTAGTCGTTTCTGTGGTAGAAGCAGGAGCGCTCGTGGTGGTGTTAATAGTAGTTAATACTGTGGTCAAATAGGAAAGCTCGTGGTGGTGGTAGGAGTAACAGGGCCGATGGCAGAATTGGGTGCTCTCTTGTTGGAGGTAGGAATAGCAGATTATGTGGTAGAGGTAGGTGCACTCGTGGTGGTGGTAGGAGTAGCAGGTTTTGTGTTAGAAGTACGAGCGCTTGTCATAGTTGTGGCAGTAGTAGTTCCTGGGGTAGAAGTAGGGGCTCTCTTTGTGGTGGTAGGAATAGTTTCTGTGGTAGAAGTAGGAGCCATCATGGGGGTGGTAGGAGTAATAGTGTCTTTGGTAGAAGTAGTTGTCCTCATGGTGGTGGTAGGACTAGTAGGTTCTGTGGTAGAAGTAGGAGCACTCTTGTTGTTGGTAGGAGTAGTAGATTCTGTGGTAGAAGTAGGATCGACCGTGATGGAGGTAGGTGTAGCAGGGCCTGTGGTAGAAGTAGGTGCTCTCGTGGTGGTGGTAGGAGTAGCAGGTTTTGTGTTAGAAGTAGGAGTGCTTGTCGTAGTTCTGGTAGTAGTAGTTCCTGGGGTAGAAGTAGGGGCTCTTTTTGTGGTGGTAGGAATAGTTTCTGTGGTAGAAGTAGGAGCCGCCATGGGGGTGGTAGGAGTAGTAGTGTCTTTGGTAGAAGTAGTTGTCCTCATGGTGGTGGTAGGACTAGTAATTTCTGTGGTAGAAGTAGGAGCACTCTTGTTGTTGGTAGGAGTAGTAGATTCTGTGGTAGAAGTAGGATCGACCGTGATGGAGGTAGGTGTAGCGGGGCCTGTGGTAGAAGTAGGTGCTCCCGTGGTGGTGGTAGGAGTAGCAGGATTTGTGGTAAAAGTAGTTGAACTCGTGGTGGTGATAGGAGTAGCAGGCTTTGTGGTAGAAGTAGTATCGCCTGTGGTGGTGGTAGGAGTTGCCTGCTCTGTGGTAGAAGTAGGAGTGCTCATGTTTGTGGTAGGGTAGTAGTTTCTTTGGTAGAAGTAGGAGCGCTTGTGGTGGTGATTGGAGTAGTAGTGACTCTGTTAGAAGTAGGAGCACTAGTGGTTGTGTAAGGAGTAGTATTGTCTGTGGTAGTAGTAGTTGTGCTCGTGTTGGAGGTAGGAGTAGTAGTTTCTGTGGTAGAAGTAGGAGTGCTCTTGTTGGTGGTAGGAGTAGCAGGTATTGTGTTAGAAGTAGGAGCGCCTGTCGTAGTTGTGGTAGTAGTAGTTAATGGGGTAGTAGTAGGGGCTCTCTTTGTGGTGGTAGGAATAGTTTCTGTGGTCGAAGTAGGAGCCGTCATGGCGGTGGTAGGAGTAGTAGTGTCTTTGGTAGAAGTAGTTGTCCTCATGTTGGTGGTAGGACTAGTAGTTTCGGTGGTAGAAGTAGGAGCATTCTTGTTGTTGGTAGGAGGAGTAGATTCTGTGGTAGGAGTAGGATTGCCCGTGATGGAGGTAGGTGTAGCAGGGCCTGTGGTAGAAGTAGGTGCTCTCGTGGTGGTGGTAGGAGTAGCAGGTTTTTGGTAGTGGTAGGTGCACACGTGGTGGTGGTAGAAGTACTAGTTTCTGTGGTAGAAGTAGGAGCACTCGTGATGGTAGAAGTAGGCGGGTCAGTGGTAGAAGTAGGTGCTCTCGTGGAGGTGGTAGTATTATTAGTGTCTGTGATAGAAGTAGTGGTGCTCGAAGTGGTAGTATGAGTAATAATGTTTTCGGTAGAAGTATGAGCGCTCGTGGGGTTGGAAGGAGTAGTAGTGTCTCTGGTAGAAGTATGAGCGCTCGTGGTGGTGTTAGGTGTAGTATTCTCTGCGGTAGAAGTAGGAGTGCTCGTTGTGGTTGTAGGAGTAGTAGTTTCTGTGGTAGAAGTCACAATGCTCGCGGTGGTGGTGGGAGTAGCAGTCTCTGTGTTAAAAATAGGAACTCTCGTGGTGGTGGTAGGAGTGGCAGGTTTTGTGGTAAAAGTAGTTGCACTCGTGGTGGTGATAGGTGTAGCACGTTTTGTGTTAGAAGTAGTATCGCCTGGGGTGGTGGTAGGAGTTGCATGCTCTGTGGTAGAAATAGGAGTGCTCATGGTTGTGGTAGGGTAGTAGTTTCTTTGGTAGAAGTTGGAGCACTTGTGGTGGTGCTTGGAGTAGTAGTGACTGTGGTAGAAGTACGTTCGCTAGTGGTGGGGTTAGGAGTAGTATTGTCTGTGGTAGTGGTAGTGGTGCTCGTGTTGGAGGTAGGAGTAGTAATTTCTGCGGTAGAATTAGGAGTGCCCTTGTTGGTGGTAGGATTAGTAGTATCTGTGGTAGAAGCAGGAGCGCTTGTGGTGGTGTTAGTGGTAGTTAATTCTGTGGTAGAAATAGGAAAGCTCGTGGTGTTGGTAGGAGTAACAGGGCCTATGGTAGAATTAGGTGCTCTCTTGTTGGAGGTAGGAGTAGCAGATTTTGTGGTAGAGGTAGGTGCACTCGTGGTGGTGGTAGGAGTACTAGTTTCTGTGGTAGAAGTAGGAGCGCTCATGGTGATGGTAGGAGGAGGCGGGTCAGTGGTAGAAGTAGGTGCTCTCGTGGTGCTGGTAGTATTATTAGTGTCTGTGATAGAAGTAGTGGTGCTTGAAGTGGTAGTAAGAGTAATAATGTTTTTGGTAGAAGTATGAGCGCTCCTGGGGGTGGCTGGAGTAGTAGTGTCTCTGGTAGAAGTATGAGCGCTCGTGGTGGTGATAGGAGTAGTATTCTCTGCGGTAGAGTTAGGAGTGCTCGTTGTGGTGGTAGGAGAAGTAGTTTCTGTGGTAGAAATCACAATGCTCGCGGTGATGGTGGGAGTAGCAGGGTCTGTGTTACAAATAGGTGCTCTCGTGGTGGTGGTAGGTGTAGTAGAGTCTGTGGTAAAAGCAGTGGTTCTCGTGGTGGTGGTAGGAGTAGTAATGTCTTTCGTAGTTGTATGAGTGCTCGTGCTCGTGGCAGGAGTAGTAGTTTCTGTGGTAGAAGTAGTTGCACTCGTGGTGGTGGTAGGAGTAGCAGTTTCTGCCTTAGAAGTAGGAGCAGTCGTGGTGGTGTAAGTTGTTGCATGGTCTGTGGTAGAAGTAGGGGAGCTCATAGTTGTGATAAGAGAGGTAGTGTCTGTGGTAGGATTAGGAGCGATCATAGTGGTGGTAGGAGCAGCAGGACAGGTGGTAGAAGTACGTGCTCTCGTGGTTGTGGTAGGACTAGCAGGGTCTGTGGTAGAAGTAGTTGCAATCATGGTGGTATTAGGAGTAGAAGATTCTGTGGAAGAAGTAGGAGCACACATGGTGGTAGTAGGAGCAGTAGTGTCTCTGGTCAAAGTAGTGGCGCTCGTGGTGATGGTAGGAGTAGCTGTGTCTGTGGTCGAAGTAGGAGCGCTCGTGGTGTTGGTAGGAGTTGTAGTGTCTGTGGTAGAATTAGGATCGCTCGTGGTGGTGGTAGGAGTAGTAGTTTATGTGGTAGAAGTACTTGCGCTCGTGGTGGAGGTAGGAATAATGTTGTCTGTGGTATAAGTGGGCGTGCTAGTGTTGGTGGTAGGTGTTGCACGGTCTGTGGTAGAAGTAGCAGTGCTCGTGGTGGTGGTAGGAGTAGTAGTGACTTTGGTAGAAGTAGTTGCGCTCATCGTGGAAGTGGTAGTAGTAGTTTCTGTGTTAAGAGTAGGAGTGCTCATGATAATGGCAGGAGTAGTAGTGTCTGTGCCAGAAGTAGTTGCACTCGTGATGGTGGTAGGAGTCCTAGTGTCTTTGGTAGAAGTAGCTCTGCTCGTGGGGGTGGTAGGAATAGTAATTTCTACTGTAGCAGTAGGAGCACTCGTGGTGCTGTTAGAAGTTGCAGGGCCTGAGGTAGAAATAGGTGCTCTCCTGGTGGTTGTAGGAGTAGCAGGGTCTGTGTTAGAAGTAGTTTCGCTCATGGTGGTGGTAGGAGTAGCATGTTCTGTGTTAGAAGTAGGAGTGCTCGTTGTGCTGGTAGGAGTTGCACAGTCTGTGGTAGAAGTAGGAGTGTTCGTGGTGGTGGTAGGAGTAGTAGTGTCTGTGGTAGAAGTGGGAGTGCCTGTGGTGGTGGTGGGAGTAGTTGTGTCTGTGCTAGAAGGAGGAGCGCTCATCTTGGTGGTAAGTGTAGTGGTGTCTGTGGTAGAATTAGTATTGCTTGTGGTGGTGCTAGGTGTTGCATGTTCTGTGGTAAAAGTAGGAGTGCTCATGGTGGTGGTAGGTAGTAGTTTCTTTGATAGAAGTAGGAGCGCTCGCTGTGTTGGTAGGAGTAGTAGAGTCTTTGGTAGAAGTAGGAGCGCTTGTGGTGGTGCTTGGAGTAGTAGTGTCAGTTGTAGAAGTAGGATCTCCCGCGATTGTGGTAGGAGTAGCAGGACCTGTGGTAGAAATAGGTGCTCTCGTGGTGGTGCGAGGAGTAGGAGGTTTTGTGAGAGAAGTAGGAGCGCTTGTGGTGGTGGTGGTAGTAGTAGTTCCTGGGGTAGAAATATGAGCTCTGGTTGTGGTGGTAGGTGTAGTACCTTCTATGGTATAAGTAGGAGCGCTCGTGGTGGTGGTAGGTGTAGTACTGTCTGTGGTATAAGTAGTTGCGCTCGTGGCTCTGGTAGGAGTAGTAGTGTCTGTGGAAGAAGTAGGAGCAATCGTGGTCATGGTAGTGGTAGTTTCTCTGGTAGTAGTAGTAGAGCTCGTGGTGGTGTTAGGAGTAGTACATTCTTTGTTCGAAGTAGGAGCACTGGTGGTAGTGGTAGGAGTAGTACAGTCTGTGGTAGAAGTAGGAGTGCTCGTGTTGCTGTTGGGAGTAGTAGTGACTGTGTTAGAAGTAGGAACACTCGTCTTGGTGGTAGGAGTTGTAGTGTCTGTAGTAGAAGTAGTTGCGCTCGTACTGCTGGTAGCATTAGTCGTTTCTGTGGTAGAAGCAGGAGCGCTCGTGGTGGTGTTAATAGTAGTTAATACTGTGGTCAAATAGGAAAGCTCTTGGTGGTGGTAGGGGTAACAGGGCCGATGGTAGAATTGGGTGCTCTCTTGTTGGAGGTAGGAATAGCAGATTATGTGGTAGAGGTAGGTGCACTCGTGGTGGTGTTAGGAGTAACAGGTTTTGTGTTAGATGTACGAGCGCTTGTCATAGTTGTGACAGTAGTAGTTCCTGGGGTAGAAGTAGGGGCTCTATTTGTGGTGGTAGGAATAGTTTCTGTGGTAGAAGTAGGAGCCATCATGGGGGTGGTAGGAGTAGTAGTGTCTTTGGTAGAAGTAGTTGTCCTCATGGTGGTGGTAGGACTAGTAGGTTCTGTGGTAGAAGTAGGAGCACTCTTGTTGTTGGTAGGAGTAGTAGATTCTGTGGTAGAAGTAGGATCGTCCGTGATGGAGGTAGGTGTAGCAGGGCCTGTGGTAGAAGTAGGTGCTCTCGTGGTGGTGGTAGGAGTAACAGGTTTTGTGTTAGAAGTAGGAGTGCTTGTCATAGTTCTGGTAGTAGTAGTTCCTGCGGTAGAAGTAGGGGCTCTTTTTGTGGTGGTAGGAATAGTTTCTGTGGTAGAAGTAGGAGCCGCCATGGGGGTGGTAGGAATAGTAGTGTCTTTGGTAGAAGTAGTTGTCCTCATGGTGGTGGTAGGACTAGTAATTTCTGTGGTAGAAGTAGGAGCACTCTTGTTGTTGGTAGGAGTAGTAGATTCTGTGGTAGAAGTAGGATCGACCGTGATGGAGGTAGGTGTAGCGGGGCTGTGGTAGAAGTAGGTGCTCCCGTGGTGGTGGTAGGAGTAGCAGGATTTGTGGTAAAAGTAGTTGAACTCGTGGTGGTGATAGGAGTAGCAGGCTTTGTGGTAGAAGTAGTATCGCCTGTGGTGGTGGTAGGAGTTGCCTGCTCTGTGGTAGAAGTAGGAGTGCTCATGTTTGTGGTAGGGTAGTAGTTTCTTTGTTAGAAGTAGGAGCGATTGTGGTGGTGATTGGAGTAGTAGTGACTCTGGTAGAAGTAGGAGCACTAGTGGTTGTGTAAGGAGTAGTATTGTCTGTGGTAGTAGTAGTTGTGCTCGTGTTGGAGGTAGGAGTAGTAGTTTCTGTGGTAGAAGTAGGAGTGCTCTTGTTGGTGGTAGGAGTAGCAGGTATTGTGTTAGAAGTAGGAGCGCCTGTCGTAGTTGTGGTAGTAGTAGTTAATGGGGTAGTAGTAGGAGCTCTCTTTGTGGTGGTAGGAATAGTTTCTGTGGTAGAAGTAGGAGCCGTCATGGCGGTGGTAGGAGTAGTAGTGTCTTTGGTAGAAGTAGTTGTCCTCATGGTGGTGGTAGGACTAGTAGTTTCGGTGGTAGAAGTAGGAGCATTCTTGTTGTTGGTAGGAGGAGTAGATTCTGTGGTAGGAGTAGGATTGCCCGTGAGGGAGGTAGGTGTAGCAGGGCCTGTGGTAGAAGTAGGTGCTCTCGTGGTGGTGGTAGGAGTAGCAGGTTTTTGGTAGTGGTAGGTGCACACGTGGTGGTGGTAGAAGTACTAGTTTCTGTGGTAGAAGTAGGAGCACTCGTGGTGGTAGAAGTAGGCGGGTCAGTGGTAGAAGTAGGTGCTCTCGTGGTGGTGGTAGTATTATTAGTGTCTGTGATAGAAGTAGTGGTGCTCGAAGTGGTAGTATGAGTAATAATGTTTTCGGTAGAAGTATGAGCGCTCGTGGGGTTGGAAGGAGTAGTAGTGTCTCTGGTAGAAGTATGAGCGCTCGTGGTGGTGTTAGGTGTAGTATTCTCTGCGGTAGAAGTAGGAGTGCTCGTTGTGGTTGTAGGAGTAGTAGTTTCTGTGGTAGAAGTCACAATGCTCGCGGTGGTGGTGGGAGTAGCAGTCTCTGTGTTAAAAATAGGAACTCTCGTGGTGGTGGTAGGAGTGGCAGGTTTTGTGGTAAAAGTAGTTGCACTCGTGGTGGTGCTAGGTGTAGCACGTTTTGTGTTAGAAGTAGTATCGCCTGGGGTGGTGGTAGGAGTTGCATGCTCTGTGGTAGAAATAGGAGTGCTCATGGTTGTGGTAGGGTAGTAGTTTCTTTGGTAGAAGTAGGAGCACTTGTGGTGGTGCTTGGAGTAGTAGTGACTGTGGTAGAAGTACGTTCGCTAGTGGTGGGGTTAGGAGTAGTATTGTCTGTGGTAGTGGTAGTGGTGCTCGTGTTGGAGGTAGGAGTAGTAATTTCTGTGGTAGAATTAGGAGTGCCCTTGTTGGTGGTAGGATTAGTAGTATCTGTGGTAGAAGCAGGAGCGCTTGTGGTGGTGTTAGTGGTAGTTAATTCTGTGGTAGAAATAGGAAAGCTCGTGGTTTTGGTAGGAGTAACAGGGCCTATGGTAGAATTAGGTGCTCTCTTGTTGGAGGTAGGAGTAGCAGATTTTGTGGTAGAGGTAGGTGCACTCGTGGTGGTGGTAGGAGTACTAGTTTCTGTGGTAGAAGTAGGAGTGCTCATGGTGATGGTAGGAGGAGGCGGGTCAGTGGTAGAAGTAGGTGCTCTCGTGGTGCTGGTAGTATTATTAGTGTCTGTGATAGAAGTAGAGGTGCCTGAAGTGGTAGTAAGAGTAATAATGTTTTTGGTAGAAGTATGAGCGCTCCTGGGGTTGGCTGGAGTAGTAGTGTCTCTGGTAGAAGTATGAGCGCTCGTGGTGGTGATAGGAGTAGTATTCTCTGCGGTAGAGTTAGGAGTGCTCGTTGTGGTGGTAGGAGAAGTAGTTTCTGTGGTAGAAGTCACAATGCTCGCGGTGGTGTTGGGAGTAGCAGGGTCTGTGTTACAAATAGGTGCTCTCGTGGTGGTGGTAGGTGTAGTAGAGTCTGTGGTAAAAGCAGTGGTTCTCGTGGTGGTGGTAGGAGTAGTAATGTCTTTCGTAGTTGTATGAGTGCTCGTGCTCGTGGCAGGAGTAGTAGTTTCTGTGGTAGAAGTAGTTGCACTCGTGGTGGTGGTAGGAGTAGCAGTTTCTGCCTTAGAAGTAGGAGCAGTCGTGGTGGTGGAAGTTGTTGCATGGTCTGTGGTAGAAGTAGTGGAGCTCATAGTGGTGCTAAGAGAGGTAGTGTCTGTGGTAGGATTAGGAGCGATCATAGTGGTGGTAGGAGCAGCAGGACAGGTGTTAGAAGTACGTGCTCTCGTGGTTGTGGTAGGACTAGCAGGGTCTGTGGTAGAAGTAGTTGCAATCATGGTGGTACTAGGAGTAGAAGATTCTGTGGAAGAAGTAGGAGCACACATGGTGGTAGTAGGAGTAGTAGTGTCTCTGGTCAAAGTAGTGGCGCTCGTGGTGATGGTAGGAGTAGCTGTGTCTGTGGTCGAAGTAGGAGCGCTCGTGGTGTTGGTAGGAGTTGTAGTGTCTGTGGTAGAATTAGGATCGCTCGTGGTGGTGGTAGGAGTAGTAGTTTATGTGGTAGAAGTACTTGCGCTCGTGGTGGAGGTAGGAGTAATGTTGTCTGTGGTATAAGTGGGCGTGCTAGTGTTGGTGGTAGGTGTTGCACGGTCTGTGGTAGAAGTAGCAGTGCTCGTGGTGGTGGTAGGAGTAGTAGTGACTTTGGTAGAAGTTGTTGCGCTCATCGTGGAAGTGGTAGTAGTAGTTTCTGTGGTAGGAGTAGGAGTGCTCGTGATAATGGCAGGAGTAGTAGTGTCTGTGCCAGAAGTAGTTGCACTCGTGATGGTGGTAGGAGTCCTAGTGTCTTTGGTAGAAGTAGCTCTGCTCGTGGGGGTGGTAGGAATAGTAATTTCTACTGTAGCAGTAGGAGCGCTCGTGGTGCTGTTAGAAGTTGCAGGGCCTGAGGTAGAAATAGGTGCTCTCCTGGTGGTTGTAGGAGTAGCAGGGTCTGTGTTAGAAATAGTTTCGCTCATGGTGGTGGTAGGAGTAGCATGTTCTGTGTTAGAAGTAGGAGTGCTCGTTGTGCTGGTAGGAGTTGCACAGTCTGTGGTAGAAGTAGGAGTGTTCGTGGTGGTGGTAGGAGTAGTAGTGTCTGTGGTAGAAGTGGGAGTGCCTGTGGTGGTGGTGGGAGTAGTTGTGTCTGTGCTAGAAGGAGGAGCGCTCATCTTGGTGGTAAGTGTAGTGGTGTCTGTGGTAGAATTAGTATTGCTTGTGGTGGTGCTAGGTGTTGCATGTTCTGTGGTAAAAGTAGGAGTGCTCATGGTGGTGGTAGGTAGTAGTTTCTTTGATAGAAGTAGGAGCGCTCGCTGTGTTGGTAGGAGTAGTAGAGTCTTTGGTAGAAGTAGGAGCGCTTGTGGTGGTGCTTGGAGTAGTAGTGTCAGTTGTAGAAGTAGGATCTCCCGCGATTGTGGTAGGAGTAGCAGGACCTGTGGTAGAAATAGGTGCTGTCGTGGTGGTGCGAGGAGTAGGAGGTTTTGTGAGAGAAGTAGGAGCGCTTGTGGTGGTGGTGGTAGTAGTAGTTCCTTGGGTAGAAGTATGAGCTCTGGTTGTGGTGGTAGGTGTAGTACCTTCTATGGTATAAGTAGGAGCGCTCGTGGTGGTGGTAGGTGTAGTACTGTCTGTGGTATAAGTAGTTGCGCTCGTGGCTCTGGTAGGAGTAGTAGTGTCTGTGGAAGAAGTAGGAGCAATCGTGGTCATGGTAGTGGTAGTTTCTCTGGTAGAAGTAGTAGAGCTCGTGGTGGTGTTAGGAGTAGTACATTCTTTGTTCGAAGTAGGAGCGCTGGGGGTAGTGGTAGGAGTAGTACAGTGTGTGGTAGAAGTAGGAGCACTCGTGTTGCTGGTGGGAGTAGTAGTGACTGTGTTAGAAGTAGGAACACTCGTCTTGGTGGTAGGAGTTGTAGTGTCTGTAGTAGAAGTAGTTGCGCTCGTACTGGTGGTAGGATTAGTCGTTTCTGTGGTAGAAGCAGGAGCGCTCGTGATGGTGTTAATAGTAGTTAATACTGTGGTCAAATAGGAAAGCTCGTGGTGGTGGTAGGAGTAACAGGGCCGATGGTAGAATTGGGTGCTCCCTTGTGGGAGGTAGGAATAGCAGATTATGTGGTAGAGGTAGGTGCACTCGTGGTGGTGTTAGGAGTAGCAGGTTTTGTGTTAGAAGTACGAGCGCTTGTCATAGTTGTGGCAGTAGTAGTTCCTGGGGTAGAAGTAGGGGCTCTCTTTGTGGTGGTAGGAATAGTTTCTGTGGTAGAAGTAGGAGCCATCATGGGGGTGGTAGGAGTAGTAGTGTCTTTGGTAGAAGTAGTTGTCCTAATGGTGGTGGTAGGACTAGTAGGTTCTGTGGTAGAAGTAGGAGCACTCTTGTTGTTGGTAGGAGTAGTAGATTCTGTGGTAGAAGTAGGATCGACCGTGATGGAGGTAGGTGTAGCAGATCCTGTGGTAGAAGTAGGTGCTCTCGTGGTGGTGGTAGGAGTAGCAGGTTTTGTGTTAGAAGTAGGAGTGCTTGTCGTAGTTCTGGTAGTAGTAGTTCCTGGGGTAGAAGTAGGGGCTCTTTTTGTGGTGGTAGGAATAGTTTCTGTGGTAGAAGTAGGAGCCGCCATGGGGGTGGTAGGAGTAGTAGTGTCTTTGGTAGAAGTAGTTGTCCTCATGGTGGTGGTAGGACTAGTAATTTCTGTGGTAGAAGTAGGAGCACTCTTGTTGTTGGTAGGAGTAGTAGATTCTGTGGTAGAAGTAGGATCGACCGTGATGGAGGTAGGTGTAGCGGGGCCTGTGGTAGAAGTAGATGCTCCCGTGGTGGTGGTAGGAGTAGCAGGATTTGTGGTAAAAGTAGTTGAACTCGTGGTGGTGATAGGAGTAGCAGGATTTGTGGTAGAAGTAGTATCGCCTGTGGTGGTGGTAGGAGTTGCCTGCTCTGTGGTAGAAGTAGGAGTGCTCATGTTTGTGGTAGGGTAGTAGTTTCTTTGGTAGAAGTAGGAGCGCTTGTGGTGGTGCTTGGAGTAGTAGTGTCAGTTGTAGAAGTAGGATCTCCCGCGATTGTGGTAGGAGTAGCAGGACCTGTGGTAGAAATAGGTGCTGTCGTGGTGGTGCGAGGAGTAGGAGGTTTTGTGAGAGAAGTAGGAGCGCTTGTGATGGTGGTGGTAGTAGTAGTTCCTGGGGTAGAAGTATGAGCTCTGGTTGTGGTGGTAGGTGTAGTACCTTCTATGGTATAAGTAGGAGCGCTCGTGGTGGTGGGAGGTGTAGTACTGTCTGTGGTATAAGTAGTTGTGCTCGTGGCTCTGGTAGGAGTAGTAGTGTCTGTGGAAGAAGTAGGAGCAATCGTGGTCATGGTAGTGGTAGTTTCTCTGGTAGAAGTAGTAGAGCTCGTGGTGGTGTTAGGAGTAGTACATTCTTTGTTCGAAGTAGGAGCGCTGGTGGTAGTGGTAGGAGTAGTACAGTCTGTGGTAGAAGTAGGAGCGCTCGTGTTGCTGGTGGGAGTAGTAGTGACTGTGTTAGAAGTAGGAACACTCGTCTTGGTGGTAGGAGTTGTAGTGTCTGTAGTAGAAGTAGTTGCGCTCGTACTGGTGGTAGGATTAGTCGTTTCTGTGGTAGAAGCAGGAGCACTCGTGGTGGTGTTAATAGTAGTTAATACTGTGGTCAAATAGGAAAGCTCGTGGTGGTGGTAGGAGTAACAGGGCCGATGGTAGAATTGGGTGCTCTCTTGTTGGAGGTAGGAATAGCAGATTATGTGGTAGAGGTAGGTGCACTCGTGGTGGTGGTAGGAGTAGCAGGTTTTGTGTTAGAAGTACGAGCGCTTGTCATAGTTGTGGCAGTAGTAGTTCCTGGGGTAGAAGTAGGGGCTCTCTTTGTGGTGGTAGGAATAGTTTCTGTGGTAGAAGTAGGAGCCATCATGGGGGTGGTAGGAGTAGTAGTGTCTTTGGTAGAAGTAGTTGTCCTCATGGTGGTGGTAGGACTAGTAGGTTCTGTGGTAGAAGTAGGAGCACTCTTGTTGTTGGTAGGAGTAGTAGATTCTGTGGTAGAAGTAGGATCGACCGTGATGGAGGTAGGTGTAGCAGGGCCTGTGGTAGAAGTAGGTGCTCTCGTGGTGGTGGTAGGAGTAGCAGGTTTTGTGTTAGAAGTAGGAGTGCTTGTCATAGTTCTGGTAGTAGTAGTTCCTGGGGTAGAAGTAGGGGCTCTTTTTGTGGTGGTAGGAATAGTTTCTGTGGTAGAAGTAGGAGCCGCCATGGGGGTGGTAGGAGTAGTAGTGTCTTTGGTAGAAGTAGTTGTCCTCATGGTGGTGGTAGGACTAGTAATTTCTGTGGTAGAAGTAGGAGCACTCTTGTTGTTGGTAGGAGTAGTAGATTCTGTGGTAGAAGTAGGATCGACCGTGATGGAGGTAGGTGTAGCGGGGCCTGTGGTAGAAGTAGGTGCTCCCGTGGTGGTGGTAGGAGTAGCAGGGTCTGTGGTAAAAGTAGTTGCAATCATGGTGGTATTAGGAGTAGAAGATTCTGTGGAAGAAGTAGGAGCACACATGGTGGTAGTAGGAGTAGTAGTGTCTCTGGTCAAAGTAGTGGCGCTCGTGGTGATGGTAGGAGTAGCTGTGTCTGTGGTCGAAGTAGGAGCGCTCGTGGTGTTGGTAGGAGTTGTAGTGTCTGTGGTAGAATTAGGATCGCTCGTGGTGGTGGTAGGAGTAGTAGTTTATGTGGTGGAAGTACTTGCGCTCGTGGTGGAGGTAGGAGTAATGTTGTCTGTGGTATAAGTGGGCGTGCTAGTGTTGGTGGTAGGTGTCGCTTGGTCTGTGGTAGAAGTAGCAGTGCTCGTGGTGGTGGTAGGAGCAGTAGTGACTTTGGTAGAAGTTGTTGCGCTCATCGTGGAAGTGGTAGTAGTAGTTTCTGTAGTAGGAGTAGGAGTGCTCGTGATAATGGCAGGAGTAGTAGTGTCTGTGCCAGAAGTAGTTGCACTCGTGATGGTGGTAGGAGTCCTAGTGTCTGTGGTAGAAGTAGCTCCGCTCATGGGGGTGGTAGGAATAGTAATTTCTACTGTAGCAGTAGGAGCGCTCGTAGTGGTGTTAGAAGTTGCAGGCCCTGAGGTAGAAATAGGTGCTCTCCTGGTGGTTGTAGGAGTAGCAGGGTCTGTGTTAGAAGTAGTTTTGCTCATGGTGGTGGTAGGAGTAGCATGTTCTGTGTTAGAAGTAGGAGTGCTCCTTGTGCTGGTAGGAGTTGCACAGTCTGTGGTAGAAGTAGGAGTGTCCGTGGTGATGGTAGGGGTAGTAGTGTCTGTGGTAGAAGTGGGAGTGCCTGTGGTGGTGGTGGGAGTAGTTGTGTCTGTGCTAGAAGGAGGAGCGCTCATCTTGGTGGTAAGTGTAGTGGTGTCTGTGGTAGAATTAGTATTGCTTGTGGTGGTGCTAGGTGTTGCATGTTCTGTGGTAAAAGTAGGAGTGCTCATGGTGGTGGTAGGTAGTAGTTTCTTTGATAGAAGTAGGAGCGCTCGCTGTGTTGGTAGGAGTAGTAGAGTCTTTGGTAGAAGTAGGAGCGCTTGTGGTGGTGCTTGGAGTAGTAGTGTCAGTTGTAGAAGTAGGATCTCCCACGATTGTGGTAGGAGTAGCAGGACCTGTGGTAGAAATAGGTGCTCTCGTGGTGGTGCGAGGAGTAGGAGGTTTTGTGAGAGAAGTAGGAGCGCTTGTGGTGGTGGTGGTAGTAGTAGTTCCTGGGGTAGAAGTATGAGCTCTGGTTGTGGTGGTAGGTGTAGTACCTTCTATGGTATAAGTAGGAGCGCTCGTGGTGGTGGTAGGTGTAGTACTGTCTGTGGTATAAGTAGTTGTGCTCGTGGCTCTGGTAGGAGTAGTAGTGTCTGTGGAAGAAGTAGGAGCAATCGTGGTCATGGTAGTGGTAGTTTCTCTGGTAGAAGTAGTAGAGCTCGTGGTGGTGTTAGGAATAGTACATTCTTTGTTCGAAGTAGGAGCGCTGGTGGTAGTGGTAGGAGTAGTACAGTGTGTGGTAGAAGTAGGAGCGCTCGTGTTGCTGGTGGGAGTAGTAGTGACTGTGTTAGAAGTAGGAACACTCGTCTTGGTGGTAGGAGTTGTAGTGTCTGTAGTAGAAGTAGTTGCGATCGTCCTGGTGGTAGGATTAGTCGTTTCTGTGGTAGAAGCAGGAGCGCTCGTGGTGGTGTTAATAGTAGTTAATACTGTGGTCAAAAAGGAAAGCTCGTGGTGGTGGTAGGAGTAACAGGGCCGATGGTAGAATTGGGTGCTCTCTTGTTGGAGGTAGGAATAGCAGATTATGTGGTAGAGTTAGGTGCACTCGTGGTGGTGGTAGGAGTAGCAGGTTTTGTGTTAGAAGTACGAGCGCTTGTCATAGTTGTGGCAGTAGTAGTTCCTGGGGTAGAAGTAGGGGCTCTATTTGTGGTGGTAGGAATAGCTTCTGTGGTAGAAGTAGGAGCCATCATGGGGGTGGTAGGAGTAGTAGTGTCTTTGGTAGAAGTAGTTGTCCTCATGGTGGTGGTAGGACTAGTAGGTTCTGTGGTAGAAGTAGGAGCACACTTGTTGGTAGGAGTAGTAGATTCTGTGGTAGAAGTAGGATCGACCGTGATGGACGTAGGTGTAGCAGGGCCTGTGGTAGAAGTAGGTGCTCTCGTGGTGGTGGTAGGAGTAGCAGGTTTTGTGTTAGAAGTAGGAGTGCTTGTCGTAGTTCTGGTAGTAGTAGTTCCTGGGGTAGAAGTAGGGGCTCTTTTTGTGGTGGTACGAATAGTTTCTGTGGTAGAAGTAGGAGCCGCCATGGGGGTGGTAGGAGTAGTAGTGTCTTTGGTAGAAGTAGTTGTCCTCATGGTGGTGGTAGGACTAGTAATTTCTGTGGTAGAAGTAGGAGCACTCTTGTTGGTAGGAGTAGTAGATTCTGTGGTAGAAGTAGGATCGACCGTGATGGAGGTAGGTGTAGCGGGGCCTGTGGTAGAAGTAGGTGCTCCCGTGGTGGTGGTAGGAGTAGCAGGATTTGTGGTAAAAGTAGTTGAACTCGTGGTGGTGATAGGAGTAGCAGGTTTTGTGGTAGAAGTAGTATCGCCTGTGGTGGTGGTAGGAGTTGCCTGCTCTGTGGTAGAAGTAGGAGTGCTCATGTTTGTGGTAGGGTAGTAGTTTCTTTGGTAGAAGTAGGAGCGCTTGTGGTGGTGATTGGAGTAGTAGTGACTCTGGTAGAAGTAGGAGCACTAGTGGTTGTGTAAGGAGTAGTATTGTCTGTGGTAGTAGTAGTTGTGCTCGTGTTGGAGGTAGGAGTAGTATTTTCTGTGGTAGAAGTAGGAGTGCTCTTGTTGGTGGTAGGAGTAGCAGGTATTGTGTTAGAAGTAGGAGCGCCTGTCGTAGTTGTGGTAGTAGTAGTTAATGGGGTAGTAGTAGGGGCTCTCTTTGTGGTGGTAGGAATAGTTTCTGTGGTCGAAGTAGGAGCCTTCATGGCGGTGGTAGGAGTAGTAGTGTCATTGGTAGAAGTAGTTGTCCTCATGGTGGTGGTAGGACTAGTAGTTTCGGTGGTAGAAGTAGGAGCATTCTTGTTGTTGGTAGGAGGAGTAGATTCTGTGGTAGGAGTAGGATTGCCCGTGATGGAGGTAGGTGTAGCAGGGCCTGTGGTAGAAGTAGGTGCTCTCGTGGTGGTGGTAGGAGTAGCAGGTTTTTGGTAGTGGTAGGTGCACACGTGGTGGTGGTAGAAGTACTAGTTTCTGTGGTAGAAGTAGGAGCACTCGTGGTGGTAGAAGTAGGCGGGTCAGTGGTAGAAGTAGGTGCTCTCGTGGTGGTGGTAGTATTATTAGTGTCTGTGATAGAAGTAGTGGTGCTCGAAGTGGTAGTATGAGTAATAATGTTTTCGGTAGAAGTATGAGCGCTCGTGGGGTTGGAAGGAGTAGTAGTGTCTCTGGTAGAAGTATGAGCGCTCGTGGTGGTGTTAGGTGTAGTATTCTCTGCGGTAGAAGTAGGAGTGCTCCTTGTGGTTGTAGGAGTAGTAGTTTCTGTGTTAGAAGTCACAATGCTCGCGGTGGTGGTGGGAGTAGCAGTCTCTGTGTTAAAAACAGGTGGTCTCGTGGTGGTGGTAGGAGTGGCAGGTTTTGTGGTAAAAGTAGTTGCACTCGTGGTGGTGATAGGTGTAGCACGTTTTGTGTTAGAAGTAGTATCGCCTGGGGTGGTGGTAGGAGTTGCATGCTCTGTGGTAGAAATAGGAGTGCTCATGGTTGTGGTAGGGTAGTAGTTTCTTTGGTAGAAGTAGGAGCACTTGTGGTGGTGCTTGGAGTAGTAGTGACTGTGGTAGAAGTACTTTCGCTAGTGGTGGGGTTAGGAGTAGTATTGTCTGTGGTAGTGGTAGTGGTGCTCGTGTTGGAGGTAGGAGTAGTAATTTCTGTGGTAGAATTAGGAGTGCCCTTGTTGCTGGTAGGATTAGTAGTATATGTGGTAGAAGCAGGAGTGCTTGTGGTGGTGTTAGTAGTAGTTAATTCTGTGGTAGAAATAGGAAAGCTCGTGGTGTTAGTAGGAGTAACAGGGCCTATGGTAGAATTAGGTGCTCTCTTGTTGGAGGTAGGAGTAGCAGATTTTGTGGTAGAGGTAGGTGCACTAGTGGTGGTGGTAGGAGTACTAGTTTCTGTGGTAGAAGTAGGAGCGCTCGTGGTGATTGTAGGAGGAGGCGGGTCAGTGGTAGAAGTAGGTGCTCTCGTGGTGGTGGTAGTATTATTAGTGTCTGTGTTAGAAGTAGTGGTGCTTGAAGTGGTAGTAAGAGTAATAATGTTTTTGGTAGAAGTATGAGCGCTCCTGGGGGTGGCTGGAGTAGTAGTGTCTCTGGTAGAAGTATGAGCGCTCGTGGTGGTGATAGGAGTAGTATTCTCTGCGGTAGAGTTAGGACTGCTCGTTGTGGTGGTAGGAGAAGTAGTTTCTGTGGTAGAAGTCACAATGCTCGCGGTGGTGGTGGGAGTAGCAGGGTCTGTGTTACAAATAGGTGCTCTCGTGGTGGTGGTAGGTGTAGTAGAGTCTGTGGTAAAAGCAGTGGTTCTCGTGGTGGTGGTAGGAGTAGTAATGTCTTTCGTAGTTGTATGAGTGCTCGTGCTCGTGGCAGGAGTAGTAGTTTCTGTGGTAGAAGTAGTTGCACTTGTGGTGGTGGTAGGAGTAGCAGTTTCTGCCTTAGAAATAGGAGCAGTCGTGGTGGTGGAAGTTGTTGCATGGTCTGTGGTAGAAGTAGGGGAGCTCATAGTGGTGCTAAGAGAGGTAGTGTCTGTGGTAGGATTAGGAGCGATCATAGTGGTGGTAGGAGCAGCAGGACAGGTGGTAGAAGTACGTGCTCTCGTGGTTGTGGTAGGACTAGCAGGGTCTGTGGTAGAAGTAGTTGCAATCATGGTGGTATTAGGAGTAGAAGATTCTGTGGAAGAAGTAGGAGCACACATGGTGATAGTAGGAGTAGTAGTGTCTCTGGTCAAAGTAGTGGCGCTCGTGGTGATGGTAGGAGTAGCTGTGTCTGTGGTCGAAGTAGGAGCGCTCGTGGTGTTGGTAGGAGTTGTAGTGTCTGTGGTAGAATTAGGATCGCTCGTGGTGGTGGTAGGAGTAGTAGTTTATGTGGTGGAATTACTTGCGCTAGTGGTGGAGGTAGGAGTAATGTTGTCTGTGGTATAAGTGGGCGTGCTAGTGTTGGTGGTAGGTGTCGCTTGGTCTGTGGTAGAAGTAGCAGTGCTCGTGGTGGTGGTAGGAGTAGTAGTGACTTTGGTAGAAGTTGTTGCGCTCATCGTGGAAGTGGTAGTAGTCGTTTCTGTAGTAGGAGTAGGAGTGCTCGTGACAATGGCAGGAGTAGTAGTGTCTGTGCCAAAAGTAGTTGCACTCGTGATGGTGGTAGGAGTCCTAGTGTCTGTGGTAGAAGTAGCTCCGCTCGTGGGGGTGGTAGGAATAGTAATTTCTACTGTAGCAGTAGGAGCGCTCGTAGTGGTGTTAGAAGTTGCAGGGCCTGAGGTAGAAATAGGTGCTCTCCTGGTGGTTGTAGGAGTAGCAGGGTCTGTGTTAGAAGTAGTTTCGCTCATGGTGGTGGTAGGAGTAGCATGTTCTGTGTTAGAAGTAGGAGTGCTCCTTGTGCTGGTAGGAGTTGCACAGTCTGTGGTAGAAGTAGGAGTGTCCGTGGTGATGGTAGGAGTAGTAGTGTCTGTGGTAGAAGTGGGAGTGCCTGTGGTGGTGGTGGGAGTAGTTGTGTCTGTGCTAGAAGGAGGAGCGCTCATCTTGGTGGTAAGTGTAGTGGTGTCTGTGGTAGAATTAGTATTGCTTGTGGTGGTGCTAGGTGTTGCATGTTCTGTGGTAAAAGTAGGAGTGCTCATGGTGGTGGTAGGTAGTAGTTTCTTTGATAGAAGTAGGAGCGCTCGCTGTGTTGGTAGGAGTAGTAGAGTCTTTGGTAGAAGTAGGAGCGCTTGTGGTGGTGCTTGGAGTAGTAGTGTCAGTTGTAGAAGTAGGATCTCCCACGATTGTGGTAGGAGTAGCAGGACCTGTGGTAGAAATAGGTGCTCTCGTGGTGGTGCGAGGAGTAGGTGGTTTTGTGAGAGAAGTAGGAGCGCTTGTGGTGGTGGTGGTAGTAGTAGTTCCTGGGGTAGAAGTATGAGCTCTGGTTGTGGTGGTAGGTGTAGTACCTTCTATGGTATAAGTAGGAGTGCTCGTGGTGGTGGTAGGTGTAGTACTGTCTGTGGTATAAGTAGTTGTGCTCGTGGCTCTGGTAGGAGTAGTAGTGTCTGTGGAAGAAGTAGGAGCAATCGTGGTCAAGGTAGTGGTAGTTTCTCTGGTAGAAGTAGTAGAGCTCGTGGTGGTGTTAGGAATAGTACATTCTTTGTTCGAAGTAGGAGCGCAGGTGGTAGTGGTAGGAGTAGTACAGTCTGTGTTAGAAGTAGGAGCGCTCGTGTTGCTGGTGGGAGTAGTAGTGACTGTGTTAGAAGTAGGAACACTCGTCTTGGTGGTAGGAGTTGTAGTGTCTGTAGTAGAAGTAGTTGCGCTCGTACTGGTGGTAGGATTAGTCGTTTCTGTGGTAGAAGCAGGAGCGCTAGTGGTGGTGTTAATAGTAGTTAATACTGTGGTCAAATAGGAAAGCTCGTGGTGGTGGTAGGAGTCACAGGGCCGATGGTAGAATTGGGTGCTCTCTTGTTGGAGGTAGGAATAGCAGATTATGTGGTAGAGGTAGGTGCACTCGTGGTGGTGGTAGGAGTAGCAGGTTTTGTGTTAGAAGTACGAGCGCTTGTCATAGTTGTGGCAGTAGTAGTTCCTGGGGTAGAAGTAGGGGCTCTATTTGTGGTGGTAGGAATAGTTTCTGTGGTAGAAGTAGGAGCCATCATGGGGGTGGTAGGAGTAGTAGTGTCTTTGGTAGAAGTAGTTGTCCTCATGGAGGTGGTAGGACTAGTAGGTTCTGTGGTAGAAGTAGGAGCACTCTTGTTGTTGGTAGGAGTAGTAGATCCTGTGGTAGAAGTAGGATCGACCGTGATGGAGGTAGGTGTAGCAGGGCCTGTGGTAGAAGTAGGTGCTCTCGTGGTGGTGGTAGGAGTAGCAGGTTTTTGGTAGTGGTAGGTGCACACGTGGTGGTGGTAGAAGTACTAGTTTCTGTGGTAGAAGTAGGAGCACTCGTGGTGGTAGAAGTAGGCGGGTCAGTGGTAGAAGTAGGTGCTCTCGTGGAGGTGGTAGTATTATTAGTGTCTGTGATAGAAGTAGTGGTGCTCGAAGTGGTAGTATGAGTAATAATGTTTTCGGTAGAAGTATGAGCGCTCGTGGGGTTGGAAGGAGTAGTAGTGTCTCTGGTAGAAGTATGAGCGCTCGTGGTGGTGTTAGGTGTAGTATTCTCTGCGGTAGAAGTAGGAGTGCTCGTTGTGGTTGTAGGAGTAGTAGTTTCTGTGGTAGAAGTCACAATGCTCGCGGTGGTGGTGGGAGTAGCAGTCTCTGTGTTAAAAATAGGAACTCTCGTGGTGGTGGTAGGAGTGGCAGGTTTTGTGGTAAAAGTAGTTGCACTCGTGGTGGTGATAGGTGTAGCACGTTTTGTGTTAGAAGTAGTATCGCCTGGGGTGGTGGTAGGAGTTGCATGCTCTGTGGTAGAAATAGGAGTGCTCATGGTTGTGGTAGGGTAGTAGTTTCTTTGGTAGAAGTAGGAGCACTTGTGGTGGTGCTTGGAGTAGTAGTGACTGTGGTAGAAGTACGTTCGCTAGTGGTGGGGTTAGGAGTAGTATTGTCTGTGGTAGTGGTAGTGGTGCTCGTGTTGGAGGTAGGAGTAGTAATTTCTGCGGTAGAATTAGGAGTGCCCTTGTTGGTGGTAGGATTAGTAGTATCTGTGGTAGAAGCAGGAGCGCTTGTGGTGGTGTTAGTGGTAGTTAATTCTGTGGTAGAAATAGGAAAGCTCGTGGTGTTGGTAGGAGTAACAGGGCCTATGGTAGAATTAGGTGCTCTCTTGTTGGAGGTAGGAGTAGCAGATTTTGTGGTAGAGGTAGGTGCACTCGTGGTGGTGGTAGGAGTACTAGTTTCTGTGGTAGAAGTAGGAGCGCTCATGGTGAGGGTAGGAGGAGGCGGGTCAGTGGTAGAAGTAGGTGCTCTCGTGGTGCTGGTAGTATTATTAGTGTCTGTGATAGAAGTAGTGGTGCTTGAAGTGGTAGTAAGAGTAATAATGTTTTTGGTAGAAGTATGAGCGCTCCTGGGGTTGGCTGGAGTAGTAGTGTCTCTGGTAGAAGTATGAGCGCTCGTGGTGGTGATAGGAGTAGTATTCTCTGCGGTAGAGTTAGGAGTGCTCGTTGTGGTGGTAGGAGAAGTAGTTTCTGTGGTAGAAGTCACAATGCTCGCGGTGGTGGTGGGAGTAGCAGGGTCTGTGTTACAAATAGGTGCTCTCGTGGTGGTGGTAGGTGTAGTAGAGTCTGTGGTAAAAGCAGTGGTTCTCGTGGTGGTGGTAGGAGTAGTAATGTCTTTCGTAGTTGTATGAGTGCTCGTGCTCGTGGCAGGAGTAGTAGTTTCTGTGGTAGAAGTAGTTGCACTCGTGGTGGTGGTAGGAGTAGCAGTTTCTGCCTTAGAAGTAGGAGCAGTCGTGGTGGTGGAAGTTGTTGCATGGTCTGTGGTAGAAGTAGGGGAGCTCATAGTGGTGATAAGAGAGGTAGTGTCTGTGGTAGGATTAGGAGCGATCATAGTGGTGGTAGGAGCAGCAGGACAGGTGGTAGAAGTACGTGCTCTCGTGGTTGTGGTAGGACTAGCAGGGTCTGTGGTAGAAGTAGTTGCAATCATGGTGGTATTAGGAGTAGAAGATTCTGTGGAAGAAGTAGGAGCACACATGGTGGTAGTAGGAGTAGTAGTGTCTCTGGTCAAAGTAGTGGCGCTCGTGGTGATGGTAGGTGTAGCTGTGTCTGTGGTCGAAGTAGGAGCGCTCGTGGTGTTGGTAGGAGTTGTAGTGTCTGTGGTAGAATTAGGATCGCTCGTAGTGGTGGTAGGAGTAGTAGTTTATGTGGTAGAAGTACTTGCGCTCGTGGTGGAGGTAGGAGTAATGTTGTCTGTGGTATAAGTGGGCGTGCTAGTGTTGGTGGTAGGTGTTGCACGGTCTGTGGTAGAAGTAGCAGTGCTCGTGGTGGTGGTAGGAGTAGTAGTGACTTTGGTAGAAGTTGTTGCGCTCATCGTGGAAGTGGTAGTAGTAGTTTCTGTGGTAGGAGTAGGAGTGCTCGTGATAATGGCAGGAGTAGTAGTGTCTGTGCCAGAAGTAGTCGCACTCGTGATGGTGGTAGTGGTCCTAGTGTCTGTGGTAGAAGTAGCTCCGCTCGTGGGGGTGGTAGGAATAGTAATTTCTACTGTAGCAGTAGGAGCGCTCGTGGTGCTGTTAGAAGTTGCAGGGCCTGAGGTAGAAATAGGTGCTCTCCTGGTGGTTGTAGTAGTAGCAGGGTCTGTGTTAGAAGTAGTTTCGCTCATGGTGGTGGTAGGAGTAGCATGTTCTGTGTTAGAAGTAGGAGTGCTCGTTGTGCTGGTAGGAGTTGCACAGTCTGTGGTAGAAGTGGGAGTGTTCGTGGTGGTGGTAGGAGTAGTAGTGTCTGTGGTAGAAGTGGGAGTGCCTGTGGTGGTGGTGGGAGTAGTTGTGTCTGTGCTAGAAGGAGGAGCGCTCATCTTGGTGGTAAGTGTAGTGGTGTCTGTGGTAGAATTAGTATTGCTTGTGGTGGTGCTAGGTGTTGCATGTTCTGTGGTAAAAGTAGGAGTGCTCATGGTGGTGGTAGGTAGTAGTTTCTTTGATAGAAGTAGGAGCGCTCGCTGTGTTGGTAGGAGTAGTAGAGTCTTTGGTAGAAGTAGGAGCGCTTGTGGTGGTGCTTGGAGTAGTAGTGTCAGTTGTAGAAGTAGGATCTCCCGCGATTGTGGTAGGAGTAGCAGGACCTGGGGTAGAAATAGGTGCTCTCGTGCTGGTGCGAGGAGTAGGAGGTTTTGTGAGAGAAGTAGGAGCGCTTGTGGTGGTGGTGGTAGTAGTAGTTCCTGGGGTAGAAGTATGAGCTCTGGTTGTGGTGGTAGGTGTAGTACCTTCTATGGTATAAGTAGGAGCGCTCGTGGTGGTGGTAGGTGTAGTACTGTCTGTGGTATAAGTAGTTGCGCTCGTGGCTCTGGTAGGAGTAGTAGTGTCTGTGGAAGAAGTAGGAGCAATCGTGGTCATGGTAGTGGTAGTTTCTCTGGTAGAAGTAGTAGAGCTCGTGGTGGTGTTAGGAGTAGTACATTCTTTGTTCGAAGTAGGAGCGCTGGTGGTAGTGGTAGGAGTAGTACAGTCTGTGGTAGAAGTAGGAGCGCTCGTGTTGCTGGTGGGAGTAGTAGTGACTGTGGTAGAAGTAGGAACACTCGTCTTGGTGGTAGGAGTTGTAGTGTCTGTAGTAGAAGTAGTTGCGCTCGTACTGGTGGTAGGATTAGTCGTTTCTGTGGTAGAAGCAGGAGCGCTCGTGGTGGTGTTAATAGTAGTTAATACTGTGGTCAAATAGGAAAGCTCGTGGTGGTGGTAGGAGTAACAGGGCCGATGGCAGAATTGGGTGCTCTCTTGTTGGAGGTAGGAATAGCAGATTATGTGGTAGAGGTAGGTGCACTCGTGGTGGTGGTAGGAGTAGCAGGTTTTGTGTTAGAAGTACGAGCGCTTGTCATAGTTGTGGCAGTAGTAGTTCCTGGGGTAGAAGTAGGGGCTCTATTTGTGGTGGTAGGAATAGTTTCTGTGGTAGAAGTAGGAGCCATCATGGGGGTGGTAGGAGTAGTAGTGTCTTTGGTAGAAGTAGTTGTCCTCATGGTGGTGGTAGGACTAGTAGGTTCTGTGGTAGAAGTAGGAGCACTCTTGTTGTTGGTAGGAGTAGTAGATTCTGTGGTAGAAGTAGGATCGACCGTGATGGAGGTAGGTGTAGCAGGGCCTGTGGTAGAAGTAGGTGCTCTCGTGGTGGTGGTAGGAGTAGCAGGTTTTGTGTTAGAAGTAGGAGTGCTTGTCGTAGTTCTGGTAGTAGTAGTTCCTGGGGTAGAAGTAGGGGCTCTTTTTGTGGTGGTAGGAATAGTTTCTGTGGTTGAAGTAGGAGCCGCCATGGGGGTGGTAGGAGTAGTAG
The DNA here is from genome assembly GCF_965194825.1 of Balaenoptera physalus. Taxonomy (NCBI): domain Eukaryota; kingdom Metazoa; phylum Chordata; class Mammalia; order Artiodactyla; family Balaenopteridae; genus Balaenoptera; species Balaenoptera physalus. Next base: position 26,621 of record NW_028125946.1, on the reverse strand, counting down.
TGTCTTTGGTAGAAGTAGTTGTCCTCATGGTGGTGGTAGGACTAGTAATTTCTGTGGTAGAAGTAGGAGCACTCTTGTTGTTGGTAGGAGTAGTAGATTCTGTGGTAGAAGGAGGATCGACCGTGATGGAGGTAGGTGTAGCGGGGCCTGTGGTAGAAGTAGGTGCTCCCGTGGTGGTGGTAGGAGTAGCAGGATTTGTGGTAAAAGTAGTTGAACTCGTGGTGGTGATAGGAGTAGCAGGCTTTGTGGTAGAAGTAGTATCGCCTGTGGTGGTGGTAGGAGTTGCCTGCTCTGTGGTAGAAGTAGGAGTGCTCATGTTTGTGGTAGGGTAGTAGTTTCTTTGGTAGAAGTAGGAGCGCTTGTGGTGGTGATTGGAGTAGTAGTGACTCTGGTAGAAGTAGGAGCACTAGTGGTTGTGTAAGGAGTAGTATTGTCTGTGGTAGTAGTAGTTGTGCTCGTGTTGGAGGTAGGAGTAGTAGTTTCTGTGGTAGAAGTAGGAGTGCTCTTGTTGGTGGTAGGAGTATCAGGTATTGTGTTAGAAGTAGGAGCGCCTGTCGTAGTTGTGGTAGTAGTAGTTAATGGGGTAGTAGTAGGGGCTCTCTTTGTGGTGGTAGGAATAGTTTCTGTGGTAGAAGTAGGAGCCGTCATGGCGGTGGTAGGAGTAGTAGTGTCTTTGGTAGAAGTAGTTGTCCTCATGTTGGTGGTAGGACTAGTAGTTTCGGTGGTAGAAGTAGGAGCATTCTTGTTGTTGGTAGGAGGAGTAGATTCTGTGGTAGGAGTAGGATTGCCCGTGATGGAGGTAGGTGTAGCAGGGCCTGTGGTAGAAGTAGGTGCTCTCGTGGTGGTGGTAGGAGTAGCAGGTTTTTGGTAGTGGTAGGTGCACACGTGGTGGTGGTAGAAGTACTAGTTTCTGTGGTAGAAGTAGGAGCACTCGTGATGGTAGAAGTAGGCGGGTCAGTGGTAGAAGTAGGTGCTCTCGTGGAGGTGGTAGTATTATTAGTGTCTGTGATAGAAGTAGTGGTGCTCGAAGTGGTAGTATGAGTAATAATGTTTTCGGTAGAAGTATGAGCGCTCGTGGGGTTGGAAGGAGTAGTAGTGTCTCTGGTAGAAGTATGAGCGCTCGTGGTGGTGTTAGGTGTAGTATTCTCTGCGGTAGAAGTAGGAGTGCTCGTTTTGGTTGTAGGAGTAGTAGTTTCTGTGGTAGAAGTCACAATGCTCGCGGTGGTGGTGGGAGTAGCAGTCTCTGTGTTAAAAATAGGAACTCTCGTGGTGGTGGTAGGAGTGGCAGGTTTTGTGGTAAAAGTAGTTGCACTCGTGGTGGTGATAGGTGTAGCACGTTTTGTGTTAGAAGTAGTATCGCCTGGGGTGGTGGTAGGAGTTGCATGCTCTGTGGTAGAAATAGGAGTGCTCATGGTTGTGGTAGGGTAGTAGTTTCTTTGGTAGAAGTAGGAGCACTTGTGGTGGTGCTTGGAGTAGTAGTGACTGTGGTAGAAGTACGTTCGCTAGTGGTGGGGTTAGGAGTAGTATTGTCTGTGGTAGTGGTAGTGGTGCTCGTGTTGGAGGTAGGAGTAGTAATTTCTGCGGTAGAATTAGGAGTGCCCTTGTTGGTGGTAGGATTAGTAGTATCTGTGGTAGAAGCAGGAGCGCTTGTGGTGGTGTTAGTGGTAGTTAATTCTGTGGTAGAAATAGGAAAGCTCGTGGTGTTGGTAGGAGTAACAGGGCCTATGGTAGAATTAGGTGCTCTCTTGTTGGAGGTAGGAGTAGCAGATTTTGTGGTAGAGGTAGGTGCACTCGTGGTGGTGGTAGGAGTACTAGTTTCTGTGGTAGAAGTAGGAGCGCTCATGGTGAGGGTAGGAGGAGGCGGGTCAGTGGTAGAAGTAGGTGCTCTCGTGGTGCTGGTAGTATTATTAGTGTCTGTGATAGAAGTAGTGGTGCTTGAAGTGGTAGTAAGAGTAATAATGTTTTTGGTAGAAGTATGAGTGCTCCTGGGGTTGGCTGGAGTAGTAGTGTCTCTGGTAGAAGTATGAGCGCTCGTGGTGGTGATAGGAGTAGTATTCTCTGCGGTAGAGTTAGGAGTGCTCGTTGTGGTGGTAGGAGAAGTAGTTTCTGTGGTAGAAGTCACAATGCTCGCGGTGGTGGTGGGAGTAGCAGGGTCTGTGTTACAAATAGGTGCTCTCGTGGTGGTGGTAGGTGTAGTAGAGTCTGTGGTAAAAGCAGTGGTTCTCGTGGTGGTGGTAGGAGTAGTAATGTCTTTCGTAGTTGTATGAGTGCTCGTGCTCGTGGCAGGAGTAGTAGTTTCTGTGGTAGAAGTAGTTGCACTCGTGGTGGTGGTAGGAGTAGCAGTTTCTACCTTAGAAGTAGGAGCAGTCGTGGTGGTGGAAGTTGTTGCATGGTCTGTGGTAGAAGTAGGGGAGCTCATAGTGGTGATAAGAGAGGTAGTGTCTGTGGTAGGATTAGGAGCGATCATAGTGGTGGTAGGAGCAGCAGGACAGGTGGTAGAAGTACGTGCTCTCGTGGTTGTGGTAGGACTAGCAGGGTCTGTGGTAGAAGTAGTTGCAATCATGGTGGTATTAGGAGTAGAAGATTCTGTGGAAGAAGTAGGAGCACACATGGTGGTAGTAGGAGTAGTAGTGTCTCTGGTCAAAGTAGTGGCGCTCGTGGTGATGGTAGGAGTAGCTGTGTCTGTGGTCGAAGTAGGAGCGCTCGTGGTGTTGGTAGGAGTTGTAGTGTCTGTGGTAGAATTAGGATCTTTCGTGGTGGTGGTAGGAGTAGTAGTTTATGTGGTAGAAGTACTTGCGCTCGTGGTGGAGGTAGGAGTAATGTTGTCTGTGGTATAAGTGGGCGTGCTAGTGTTGGTGGTAGGTGTTGCACGGTCTGTGGTAGAAGTAGCAGTGCTCGTGGTGGTGGTAGGAGTAGTAGTGACTTTGGTAGAAGTTGTTGCGCTCATCGTGGAAGTGGTAGTAGTAGTTTCTGTGTTAAGAGTAGGAGTGCTCATGATAATGGCAGGAGTAGTAGTGTCTGTGCCAGAAGTAGTTGCACTCGTGATGGTGGTAGGAGTCCTAGTGTCTTTGGTAGAAGTAGCTCTGCTCGTGGGGGTGGTAGGAATAGTAATTTCTACTGTAGCAGTAGGAGCACTCGTGGTGCTGTTAGAAGTTGCAGGGCCTGAGGTAGAAATAGGTGCTCTCCTGGTGGTTGTAGGAGTAGCAGGGTCTGTGTTAGAAGTAGTTTCGCTCATGGTGGTTGTAGGAGTAGCATGTTCTGTGTTAGAAGTAGGAGTGCTCGTTGTGCTGGTAGGAGTTGCACAGTCTGTGGTAGAAGTAGGAGTGTTCGTGGTGGTGGTAGGAGTAGTAGTGTCTGTGGTAGAAGTGGGAGTGCCTGTGGTGGTGGTGGGAGTAGTTGTGTCTGTGCTAGAAGGAGGAGCGCTCATCTTGGTGGTAAGTGTAGTGGTGTCTGTGGTAGAATTAGTATTGCTTGTGGTGGTGCTAGGTGTTGCATGTTCTGTGGTAAAAGTAGGAGTGCTCATGGTGGTGGTAGGTAGTAGTTTCTTTGATAGAAGTAGGAGCGCTCGCTGTGTTGGTAGGAGTAGTAGAGTCTTTGGTAGAAGTAGGAGCGCTTGTGGTGGTGCTTGGAGTAGTAGTGTCAGTTGGAGAAGTAGGATCTCCCGCGATTGTGGTAGGAGTAGCAGGACCTGTGGTAGAAATAGGTGCTCTCGTGGTGGTGCGAGGAGTAGGAGGTTTTGTGAGAGAAGTAGGAGCGCTTGTGATGGTGGTGGTAGTAGTATTTCCTGGGGTAGAAGTATGAGCTCTGGTTGTGGTGGTAGGTGTAGTACCTTCTATGGTATAAGTAGGAGCGCTCGTGGTGGTGGTAGGTGTAGTACAGTCTGTGGTATAAGTAGTTGTGCTCGTGGCTCTGGTAGGAGTAGTAGTGTCTGTGGAATAAGTAGGAGCAATCGTGGTCATGGTAGTGGTAGTTTCTCTGGTAGAAGTAGTAGAGCTCGTGGTGGTGTTAGGAGTAGTACATTCTTTGTTCGAAGTAGGAGCGCTGGTGGTAGTGGTAGGAGTAGTACAGTCTGTGGTAGAAGTAGGAGCGCTCGTGTTGCTGGTGGGAGTAGTAGTGACTGTGGTAGAAGTAGGAACACTCGTCTTGGTGGTAGGAGTTGTAGTGTCTGTAGTAGAAGTAGTTGCGCTCGTACTGGTGGTAGGATTAGTCGTTTCTGTGGTAGAAGCAGGAGCGCTCGTGGTGGTGTTAATAGTAGTTAATACTGTGGTCAAATAGGAAAGCTCGTGGTGGTGGTAGGAGTAACAGGGCCGATGGCAGAATTGGGTGCTCTCTTGTTGGAGGTAGGAATAGCAGATTATGTGGTAGAGGTAGGTGCACTCGTGGTGGTGGTAGGAGTAGCAGGTTTTGTGTTAGAAGTACGAGCGCTTGTCATAGTTGTGGCAGTAGTAGTTCCTGGGGTAGAAGTAGGGGCTCTCTTTGTGGTGGTAGGAATAGTTTCTGTGGTAGAAGTAGGAGCCATCATGGGGGTGGTAGGAGTAGTAGTGTCTTTGGTAGAAGTAGTTGTCCTCATGGTGGTGGTAGGACTAGTAGGTTCTGTGGTAGAAGTAGGAGCACTCTTGTTGTTGGTAGGAGTAGTAGATTCTGTGGTAGAAGTAGGATCGACCGTGATGGAGGTAGGTGTAGCAGGGCCTGTGGTAGAAGTAGGTGCTCTCGTGGTGGTGGTAGGAGTAGCAGGTTTTGTGTTAGAAGTAGGAGTGCTTGTCGTAGTTCTGGTAGTAGTAGTTCCTGGGGTAGAAGTAGGGGCTCTTTTTGTGGTGGTAGGAATAGTTTCTGTGGTAGAAGTAGGAGCCGCCATGGGGGTGGTAGGAGTAGTAGTGTCTTTGGTAGAAGTAGTTGTCCTCATGGTGGTGGTAGGACTAGTAATTTCTGTGGTAGAAGTAGGAGCACTCTTGTTGTTGGTAGGAGTAGTAGATTCTGTGGTAGAAGTAGGATCGACCGTGATGGAGGTAGGTGTAGCGGGGCCTGTGGTAGAAGTAGGTGCTCCCGTGGTGGTGGTAGGAGTAGCAGGATTTGTGGTAAAAGTAGTTGAACTCGTGGTGGTGATAGGAGTAGCAGGCTTTGTGGTAGAAGTAGTATCGCCTGTGGTGGTGGTAGGAGTTGCCTGCTCTGTGGTAGAAGTAGGAGTGCTCATGTTTGTGGTAGGGTAGTAGTTTCTTTGGTAGAAGTAGGAGCGCTTGTGGTGGTGATTGGAGTAGTAGTGACTCTGGTAGAAGTAGGAGCACTAGTGGTTGTGTAAGGAGTAGTATTGTCTGTGGTAGTAGTAGTTGTGCTCGTGTTGGAGGTAGGAGTAGTAGTTTCTGTGGTAGAAGTAGGAGTGCTCTTGTTGGTGGTAGGAGTAGCAGGTATTGTGTTAGAAGTAGGAGCGCCTGTCGTAGTTGTGGTAGTAGTAGTTAATGGGGTAGTAGTAGGGGCTCTCTTTGTGGTGGTAGGAATAGTTTCTGTGGTGGAAGTAGGAGCCGTCATGGCGGTGGTAGGAGTATTAGTATCTTTGGTAGAAGTAGTTGTCCTCATGGTGGTGGTAGGACTAGTAGTTTCGGTGGTAGAAGTAGGAGCATTCTTGTTGTTGGTAGGAGGAGTAGATTCTGTGGTAGGAGTAGGATTGCCCGTGAGGGAGGTAGGTGTAGCAGGGCCTGTGGTAGAAGTAGGTGCTCTCGTGGTGGTGGTAGGAGTAGCAGGTTTTTGGTAGTGGTAGGTGCACACGTGGTGTTGGTAGAAGTACTAGTTTCTGTGGTAGAAGTAGGAGCACTCGTGGTGGTAGAAGTAGGCGGGTCAGTGGTAGAAGTAGGTGCTCTCGTGGTGGTGGTAGTATTATTAGTGTCTGTGATAGAAGTAGTGGTGCTCGAAGTGGTAGTATGAGTAATAATGTTTTCGGTAGAAGTATGAGCGCTCGTGGGGTTGGAAGGAGTAGTAGTGTCTCTGGTACAAGTATGAGCGCTCGTGGTGGTGTTAGGTGTAGTATACTCTGCGGTAGAAGTAGGAGTGCTCGTTGTGGTTGTAGGAGTAGTAGTTTCTGTGGTAGAAGTCACAATGCTCGCGGTGGTGGTGGGAGTAGCAGTCTCTGTGTTAAAAATAGGAACTCTCGTGGTGGTGGTAGGAGTGGCAGGTTTTGTGGTAAAAGTAGTTGCACTCGTGGTGGTGATAGGTGTAGCACGTTTTGTGTTAGAAGTAGTATCGCCTGGGGTGGTGGTAGGAGTTGCATGCTCTCTGGTAGAAATAGGAGTGCTCATGGTTGTGGTAGGGTAGTAGTTTCTTTGGTAGAAGTAGGAGCACTTGTGGTGGTGCTTGGAGTAGTAGTGACTGTGGTAGAAGTACGTTCGCTAGTGGTGGGGTTAGGAGTAGTATTGTCTGTGGTAGTGGTAGTGGTGCTCGTGTTGGAGGTAGGAGTAGTAATTTCTGCGGTAGAATTAGGAGTGCCCTTGTTGGTGGTAGGATTAGTAGTATCTGTGGTAGAAGCAGGAGCGCTTGTGGTGGTGTTAGTGGTAGTTAATTCTGTGGTAGAAATAGGAAAGCTCGTGGTGTTGGGAGGAGTAACAGGGCCTATGGTAGAATTAGGTGCTCTCTTGTTGGAGGTAGGAGTAGCAGATTTTGTGGTAGAGGTAGGTGCACTCGTGGTGGTGGTAGGAGTACTAGTTTCTGTGGTAGAAGTAGGAGCGCTCATGGTGATGGTAGGAGGAGGCGGGTCAGTGGTAGAAGTAGGTGCTCTCGTGGTGGTGGTAGTATTATTAGTGTCTGTGATAGAAGTAGTGGTGCTTGAAGTGGTAGTAAGAGTAATAATGTTTTTGGTAGAAGTATGAGCGCTCCTGGGGGTGGCTGGAGTAGTAGTGTCTCTGGTAGAAGTATGAGCGCTCGTGGTGGTGATAGGAGTAGTATTCTCTGCGGTAGAGTTAGGAGTGCTCGTTGTGGTGGTAGGAGAAGTAGTTTCTGTGGTAGAAGTCACAATGCTCGCGGTGATGGTGGGAGTAGCAGGGTCTGTGTTACAAATAGGTGCTCTCGTGGTGGTGGTAGGTGTAGTAGAGTCTGTGGTAAAAGCAGTGGTTCTCGTGGTGGTGGTAGGAGTAGTAATGTCTTTCGTAGTTGTATGAGTGCTCGTGCTCGTGGCAGGAGTAGTAGTTTCTGTGGTAGAAGTAGTTGCACTCGTGGTGGTGGTAGGAGTAGCAGTTTCTGCCTTAGAAGTAGGAGCAGTCGTGGTGGTGGAAGTTGTTGCATGGTCTGTGGTAGAAGTAGGGGAGCTCATAGTTGTGATAAGAGAGGTAGTGTCTGTGGTAGGATTAGGAGCGATCATAGTGGTGGTAGGAGCAGCAGGACAGGTGGTAGAAGTACGTGCTCTCGTGGTTGTGGTAGGACTAGCAGGGTCTGTGGTAGAAGTAGTTGCAATCATGGTGGTATTAGGAGTAGAAGATTCTGTGGAAGAAGTAGGAGCACACATGGTGGTAGTAGGAGCAGTAGTGTCTCTGGTCAAAGTAGTGGCGCTCGTGGTGATGGTAGGAGTAGCTGTGTCTGTGGTCGAAGTAGGAGCGCTCGTGGTGTTGGTAGGAGTTGTAGTGTCTGTGGTAGAATTAGGATCGCTCGTGGTGGTGGTAGGAGTAGTAGTTTATGTGGTAGAAGTACTTGCGCTCGTGGTGGAGGCAGGAGTAATGTTGTCTGTGGTATAAGTGGGCGTGCTAGTGTTGGTGGTAGGTGTTGCACGGTCTGTGGTAGAAGGAGCAGTGCTCGTGGTGGTGGTAGGAGTAGTAGTGACTTTGGTAGAAGTTGTTGCACTCATCGTGGAAGTGGTAGTAGTAGTTTCTGTTTTAGGAGTAGGAGTGCTCGTGATAAAGGCAGGAGTAGTAGTGTCTGTGCCAGAAGTAGTTGCACTCGTGATGGTGGTAGGAGTCCTAGTGTCTGTGGTAGAAGTAGCTCCGCTCGTGGGGGTGGTAGGAATAGTAATTTCTACTGTAGCAGTAGGAGCGCTCGTGGTGCTGTTAGAAGTTGCAGGGCCTGAGGTAGAAATAGGTGCTCTCCTGGTGGTTGTAGGAGTAGCAGGGTCTGTGTTAGAAGTAGTTTCGCTCATGGTGGTGGTAGGAGTAGCATGTTCTGTGTTAGAAGTAGGAGTGCTCGTTGTGCTGGTAGGAGTTGCACAGTCTGTGGTAGAAGTAGGAGTGTTCGTGGTGGTGGTAGGAGTAGTAGTGTCTGTGGTAGAAGTGGGAGTGCCTGTGGTGGTGGTGGGAGTAGTTGTGTCTGTGCTAGAAGGAGGAGCGCTCATCTTGGTGGTAAGTGTAGTGGTGTCTGTGGTAGAATTAGTATTGCTTGTGGTGGTGCTAGGTGTTGCATGTTCTGTGGTAAAAGTAGGAGTGCTCATGGTGGTGGTAGGTAGTAGTTTCTTTGATAGAAGTAGGAGCGCTCGCTGTGTTGGTAGGAGTAGTAGAGTCTTTGGTAGAAGTAGGAGCGCTTGTGGTGGTGCTTGGAGTAGTAGTGTCAGTTGTAGAAGTAGGATCTCCCGCGATTGTGGTAGGAGTAGCAGGACCTGTGGTAGAAATAGGTGCTCTCGTGGTGGTGCGAGGAGTAGGAGGTTTTGTGAGAGAAGTAGGAGCGCTTGTGGTGGTGGTGGTAGTAGTAGTTCCTGGGGTAGAAATATGAGCTCTGGTTGTGGTGGTAGGTGTAGTACCTTCTATGGTATAAGTAGGAGCGCTCGTGGTGGTGGTAGGTGTAGTACTGTCTGTGGTATAAGTAGTTGCGCTCGTGGCTCTGGTAGGAGTAGTAGTGTCTGTGGAAGAAGTAGGAGCAATCGTGGTCATGGTAGTGGTAGTTTCTCTGGTAGTAGTAGTAGAGCTCGTGGTGGTGTTAGGAGTAGTACATTCTTTGTTCGAAGTAGGAGCACTGGTGGTAGTGGTAGGAGTAGTACAGTCTGTGGTAGAAGTAGGAGTGCTCGTGTTGCTGTTGGGAGTAGTAGTGACTGTGTTAGAAGTAGGAACACTCGTCTTGGTGGTAGGAGTTGTAGTGTCTGTAGTAGAAGTAGTTGCGCTCGTACTGCTGGTAGCATTAGTCGTTTCTGTGGTAGAAGCAGGAGCGCTCGTGGTGGTGTTAATAGTAGTTAATACTGTGGTCAAATAGGAAAGCTCTTGGTGGTGGTAGGGGTAACAGGGCCGATGGTAGAATTGGGTGCTCTCTTGTTGGAGGTAGGAATAGCAGATTATGTGGTAGAGGTAGGTGCACTCGTGGTGGTGTTAGGAGTAACAGGTTTTGTGTTAGATGTACGAGCGCTTGTCATAGTTGTGACAGTAGTAGTTCCTGGGGTAGAAGTAGGGGCTCTATTTGTGGTGGTAGGAATAGTTTCTGTGGTAGAAGTAGGAGCCATCATGGGGGTGGTAGGAGTAGTAGTGTCTTTGGTAGAAGTAGTTGTCCTCATGGTGGTGGTAGGACTAGTAGGTTCTGTGGTAGAAGTAGGAGCACTCTTGTTGTTGGTAGGAGTAGTAGATTCTGTGGTAGAAGTAGGATCGTCCGTGATGGAGGTAGGTGTAGCAGGGCCTGTGGTAGAAGTAGGTGCTCTCGTGGTGGTGGTAGGAGTAACAGGTTTTGTGTTAGAAGTAGGAGTGCTTGTCATAGTTCTGGTAGTAGTAGTTCCTGCGGTAGAAGTAGGGGCTCTTTTTGTGGTGGTAGGAATAGTTTCTGTGGTAGAAGTAGGAGCCGCCATGGGGGTGGTAGGAATAGTAGTGTCTTTGGTAGAAGTAGTTGTCCTCATGGTGGTGGTAGGACTAGTAATTTCTGTGGTAGAAGTAGGAGCACTCTTGTTGTTGGTAGGAGTAGTAGATTCTGTGGTAGAAGTAGGATCGACCGTGATGGAGGTAGGTGTAGCGGGGCTGTGGTAGAAGTAGGTGCTCCCGTGGTGGTGGTAGGAGTAGCAGGATTTGTGGTAAAAGTAGTTGAACTCGTGGTGGTGATAGGAGTAGCAGGCTTTGTGGTAGAAGTAGTATCGCCTGTGGTGGTGGTAGGAGTTGCCTGCTCTGTGGTAGAAGTAGGAGTGCTCATGTTTGTGGTAGGGTAGTAGTTTCTTTGGTAGAAGTAGGAGCGCTTGTGGTGGTGATTGGAGTAGTAGTGACTCTGGTAGAAGTAGGAGCACTAGTGGTTGTGTAAGGAGTAGTATTGTCTGTGGTAGTAGTAGTTGTGCTCGTGTTGGAGGTAGGAGTAGTAGTTTCTGTGGTAGAAGTAGGAGTGCTCTTGTTGGTGGTAGGAGTAGCAGGTATTGTGTTAGAAGTAGGAGCGCCTGTCGTAGTTGTGGTAGTAGTAGTTAATGGGGTAGTAGTAGGGGCTCTCTTTGTGGTGGTAGGAATAGTTTCTGTGGTAGAAGTAGGAGCCGTCATGGCGGTGGTAGGAGTAGTAGTGTCTTTGGTAGAAGTAGTTGTCCTCATGGTGGTGGTAGGACTAGTAGTTTCGGTGGTAGAAGTAGGAGCATTCTTGTTGTTGGTAGGAGGAGTAGATTCTGTGGTAGGAGTAGGATTGCCCGTGATGGAGGTAGGTGTAGCAGGGCCTGTGGTAGAAGTAGGTGCTCTCGTGGTGGTGGTAGGAGTAGCAGGTTTTTGGTAGTGGTAGGTGCACACGTGGTGGTGGTAGAAGTACTAGTTTCTGTGGTAGAAGTAGGAGCACTCGTGGTGGTAGAAGTAGGCGGGTCAGTGGTAGAAGTAGGTGCTCTCGTGGTGGTGGTAGTATTATTAGTGTCTGTGATAGAAGTAGTGGTGCTCGAAGTGGTAGTATGAGTAATAATGTTTTCGGTAGAAGTATGAGCGCTCGTGGGGTTGGAAGGAGTAGTAGTGTCTCTGGTAGAAGTATGAGCGCTCGTGGTGGTGTTAGGTGTAGTATTCTCTGCGGTAGAAGTAGGAGTGCTCGTTGTGGTTGTAGGAGTAGTAGTTTCTGTGGTAGAAGTCACAATGCTCGCGGTGGTGGTGGGAGTAGCAGTCTCTGTGTTAAAAATAGGAACTCTCGTGGTGGTGGTAGGAGTGGCAGGTTTTGTGGTAAAAGTAGTTGCACTCGTGGTGGTGCTAGGTGTAGCACGTTTTGTGTTAGAAGTAGTATCGCCTGGGGTGGTGGTAGGAGTTGCATGCTCTGTGGTAGAAATAGGAGTGCTCATGGTTGTGGTAGGGTAGTAGTTTCTTTGGTAGAAGTAGGAGCACTTGTGGTGGTGCTTGGAGTAGTAGTGACTGTGGTAGAAGTACGTTCGCTAGTGGTGGGGTTAGGAGTAGTATTGTCTGTGGTAGTGGTAGTGGTGCTCGTGTTGGAGGTAGGAGTAGTAATTTCTGCGGTAGAATTAGGAGTGCCCTTGTTGGTGGTAGGATTAGTAGTATCTGTGGTAGAAGCAGGAGCGCTTGTGGTGGTGTTAGTGGTAGTTAATTCTGTGGTAGAAATAGGAAAGCTCGTGGTGTTGGTAGGAGTAACAGGGCCTATGGTAGAATTAGGTGCTCTCTTGTTGGAGGTAGGAGTAGCAGATTTTGTGGTAGAGGTAGGTGCACTCGTGGTGGTGGTAGGAGTACTAGTTTCTGTGGTAGAAGTAGGAGCGCTCATGGTGATGGTAGGAGGAGGCGGGTCAGTGGTAGAAGTAGGTGCTCTCGTGGTGGTGGTAGTATTATTAGTGTCTGTGATAGAAGTAGTGGTGCTTGAAGTGGTAGTAAGAGTAATAATGTTTTTGGTAGAAGTATGAGCGCTCCTGGGGGTGGCTGGAGTAGTAGTGTCTCTGGTAGAAGTATGAGCGCTCGTGGTGGTGATAGGAGTAGTATTCTCTGCGGTAGAGTTAGGAGTGCTCGTTGTGGTGGTAGGAGAAGTAGTTTCTGTGGTAGAAGTCACAATGCTCGCGGTGATGGTGGGAGTAGCAGGGTCTGTGTTACAAATAGGTGCTCTCGTGGTGGTGGTAGGTGTAGTAGAGTCTGTGGTAAAAGCAGTGGTTCTCGTGGTGGTGGTAGGAGTAGTAATGTCTTTCGTAGTTGTATGAGTGCTCGTGCTCGTGGCAGGAGTAGTAGTTTCTGTGGTAGAAGTAGTTGCACTCGTGGTGGTGGTAGGAGTAGCAGTTTCTGCCTTAGAAGTAGGAGCAGTCGTGGTGGTGTAAGTTGTTGCATGGTCTGTGGTAGAAGTAGGGGAGCTCATAGTTGTGATAAGAGAGGTAGTGTCTGTGGTAGGATTAGGAGCGATCATAGTGGTGGTAGGAGCAGCAGGACAGGTGGTAGAAGTACGTGCTCTCGTGGTTGTGGTAGGACTAGCAGGGTCTGTGGTAGAAGTAGTTGCAATCATGGTGGTATTAGGAGTAGAAGATTCTGTGGAAGAAGTAGGAGCACACATGGTGGTAGTAGGAGCAGTAGTGTCTCTGGTCAAAGTAGTGGCGCTCGTGGTGATGGTAGGAGTAGCTGTGTCTGTGGTCGAAGTAGGAGCGCTCGTGGTGTTGGTAGGAGTTGTAGTGTCTGTGGTAGAATTAGGATCGCTCGTGGTGGTGGTAGGAGTAGTAGTTTATGTGGTAGAAGTACTTGCGCTCGTGGTGGAGGCAGGAGTAATGTTGTCTGTGGTATAAGTGGGCGTGCTAGTGTTGGTGGTAGGTGTTGCACGGTCTGTGGTAGAAGGAGCAGTGCTCGTGGTGGTGGTAGGAGTAGTAGTGACTTTGGTAGAAGTTGTTGCACTCATCGTGGAAGTGGTAGTAGTAGTTTCTGTTTTAGGAGTAGGAGTGCTCGTGATAAAGGCAGGAGTAGTAGTGTCTGTGCCAGAAGTAGTTGCACTCGTGATGGTGGTAGGAGTCCTAGTGTCTGTGGTAGAAGTAGCTCCGCTCGTGGGGGTGGTAGGAATAGTAATTTCTACTGTAGCAGTAGGAGCGCTCGTGGTGCTGTTAGAAGTTGCAGGGCCTGAGGTAGAAATAGGTGCTCTCCTGGTGGTTGTAGGAGTAGCAGGGTCTGTGTTAGAAGTAGTTTCGCTCATGGTGGTGGTAGGAGTAGCATGTTCTGTGTTAGAAGTAGGAGTGCTCGTTGTGCTGGTAGGAGTTGCACAGTCTGTGGTAGAAGTAGGAGTGTTCGTGGTGGTGGTAGGAGTAGTAGTGTCTGTGGTAGAAGTGGGAGTGCCTGTGGTGGTGGTGGGAGTAGTTGTGTCTGTGCTAGAAGGAGGAGCGCTCATCTTGGTGGTAAGTGTAGTGGTGTCTGTGGTAGAATTAGTATTGCTTGTGGTGGTGCTAGGTGTTGCATGTTCTGTGGTAAAAGTAGGAGTGCTCATGGTGGTGGTAGGTAGTAGTTTCTTTGATAGAAGTAGGAGCGCTCGCTGTGTTGGTAGGAGTAGTAGAGTCTTTGGTAGAAGTAGGAGCGCTTGTGGTGGTGCTTGGAGTAGTAGTGTCAGTTGTAGAAGTAGGATCTCCCGCGATTGTGGTAGGAGTAGCAGGACCTGTGGTAGAAATAGGTGCTCTCGTGGTGGTGCGAGGAGTAGGAGGTTTTGTGAGAGAAGTAGGAGCGCTTGTGGTGGTGGTGGTAGTAGTAGTTCCTGTGGTAGAAATATGAGCTCTGGTTGTGGTGGTAGGTGTAGTACCTTCTATGGTATAAGTAGGAGCGCTCGTGGTGGTGGTAGGTGTAGTACTGTCTGTGGTATAAGTAGTTGCGCTCGTGGCTCTGGTAGGAGTAGTAGTGTCTGTGGAAGAAGTAGGAGCAATCGTGGTCATGGTAGTGGTAGTTTCTCTGGTAGTAGTAGTAGAGCTCGTGGTGGTGTTAGGAGTAGTACATTCTTTGTTCGAAGTAGGAGCACTGGTGGTAGTGGTAGGAGTAGTACAGTCTGTGGTAGAAGTAGGAGTGCTCGTGTTGCTGTTGGGAGTAGTAGTGACTGTGTTAGAAGTAGGAACACTCGTCTTGGTGGTAGGAGTTGTAGTGTCTGTAGTAGAAGTAGTTGCGCTCGTACTGCTGGTAGCATTAGTCGTTTCTGTGGTAGAAGCAGGAGCGCTCGTGGTGGTGTTAATAGTAGTTAATACTGTGGTCAAATAGGAAAGCTCTTGGTGGTGGTAGGGGTAACAGGGCCGATGGTAGAATTGGGTGCTCTCTTGTTGGAGGTAGGAATAGCAGATTATGTGGTAGAGGTAGGTGCACTCGTGGTGGTGTTAGGAGTAACAGGTTTTGTGTTAGATGTACGAGCGCTTGTCATAGTTGTGACAGTAGTAGTTCCTGGGGTAGAAGTAGGGGCTCTATTTGTGGTGGTAGGAATAGTTTCTGTGGTAGAAGTAGGAGCCATCATGGGGGTGGTAGGAGTAGTAGTGTCTTTGGTAGAAGTAGTTGTCCTCATGGTGGTGGTAGGACTAGTAGGTTCTGTGGTAGAAGTAGGAGCACTCTTGTTGTTGGTAGGAGTAGTAGATTCTGTGGTAGAAGTAGGATCGTCCGTGATGGAGGTAGGTGTAGCAGGGCCTGTGGTAGAAGTAGGTGCTCTCGTGGTGGTGGTAGGAGTAACAGGTTTTGTGTTAGAAGTAGGAGTGCTTGTCATAGTTCTGGTAGTAGTAGTTCCTGCGGTAGAAGTAGGGGCTCTTTTTGTGGTGGTAGGAATAGTTTCTGTGGTAGAAGTAGGAGCCGCCATGGGGGTGGTAGGAATAGTAGTGTCTTTGGTAGAAGTAGTTGTCCTCATGGTGGTGGTAGGACTAGTAATTTCTGTGGTAGAAGTAGGAGCACTCTTGTTGTTGGTAGGAGTAGTAGATTCTGTGGTAGAAGTAGGATCGACCGTGATGGAGGTAGGTGTAGCGGGGCTGTGGTAGAAGTAGGTGCTCCCGTGGTGGTGGTAGGAGTAGCAGGATTTGTGGTAAAAGTAGTTGAACTCGTGGTGGTGATAGGAGTAGCAGGCTTTGTGGTAGAAGTAGTATCGCCTGTGGTGGTGGTAGGAGTTGCCTGCTCTGTGGTAGAAGTAGGAGTGCTCATGTTTGTGGTAGGGTAGTAGTTTCTTTGGTAGAAGTAGGAGCGCTTGTGGTGGTGATTGGAGTAGTAGTGACTCTGGTAGAAGTAGGAGCACTAGTGGTTGTGTAAGGAGTAGTATTGTCTGTGGTAGTAGTAGTTGTGCTCGTGTTGGAGGTAGGAGTAGTAGTTTCTGTGGTAGAAGTAGGAGTGCTCTTGTTGGTGGTAGGAGTAGCAGGTATTGTGTTAGAAGTAGGAGCGCCTGTCGTAGTTGTGGTAGTAGTAGTTAATGGGGTAGTAGTAGGGGCTCTCTTTGTGGTGGTAGGAATAGTTTCTGTGGTAGAAGTAGGAGCCGTCATGGCGGTGGTAGGAGTAGTAGTGTCTTTGGTAGAAGTAGTTGTCCTCATGGTGGTGGTAGGACTAGTAGTTTCGGTGGTAGAAGTAGGAGCATTCTTGTTGTTGGTAGGAGGAGTAGATTCTGTGGTAGGAGTAGGATTGCCCGTGATGGAGGTAGGTGTAGCAGGGCCTGTGGTAGAAGTAGGTGCTCTCGTGGTGGTGGTAGGAGTAGCAGGTTTTTGGTAGTGGTAGGTGCACACGTGGTGGTGGTAGAAGTACTAGTTTCTGTGGTAGAAGTAGGAGCACTCGTGGTGGTAGAAGTAGGCGGGTCAGTGGTAGAAGTAGGTGCTCTCGTGGTGGTGGTAGTATTATTAGTGTCTGTGATAGAAGTAGTGGTGCTCGAAGTGGTAGTATGAGTAATAATGTTTTCGGTAGAAGTATGAGCGCTCGTGGGGTTGGAAGGAGTAGTAGTGTCTCTGGTAGAAGTATGAGCGCTCGTGGTGGTGTTAGGTGTAGTATTCTCTGCGGTAGAAGTAGGAGTGCTCGTTGTGGTTGTAGGAGTAGTAGTTTCTGTGGTAGAAGTCACAATGCTCGCGGTGGTGGTGGGAGTAGCAGTCTCTGTGTTAAAAATAGGAACTCTCGTGGTGGTGGTAGGAGTGGCAGGTTTTGTGGTAAAAGTAGTTGCACTCGTGGTGGTGCTAGGTGTAGCACGTTTTGTGTTAGAAGTAGTATCGCCTGGGGTGGTGGTAGGAGTTGCATGCTCTGTGGTAGAAATAGGAGTGCTCATGGTTGTGGTAGGGTAGTAGTTTCTTTGGTAGAAGTAGGAGCACTTGTGGTGGTGCTTGGAGTAGTAGTGACTGTGGTAGAAGTACGTTCGCTAGTGGTGGGGTTAGGAGTAGTATTGTCTGTGGTAGTGGTAGTGGTGCTCGTGTTGGAGGTAGGAGTAGTAATTTCTGCGGTAGAATTAGGAGTGCCCTTGTTGGTGGTAGGATTAGTAGTATCTGTGGTAGAAGCAGGAGCGCTTGTGGTGGTGTTAGTGGTAGTTAATTCTGTGGTAGAAATAGGAAAGCTCGTGGTGTTGGTAGGAGTAACAGGGCCTATGGTAGAATTAGGTGCTCTCTTGTTGGAGGTAGGAGTAGCAGATTTTGTGGTAGAGGTAGGTGCACTCGTGGTGGTGGTAGGAGTACTAGTTTCTGTGGTAGAAGTAGGAGCGCTCATGGTGATGGTAGGAGGAGGCGGGTCAGTGGTAGAAGTAGGTGCTCTCGTGGTGGTGGTAGTATTATTAGTGTCTGTGATAGAAGTAGTGGTGCTTGAAGTGGTAGTAAGAGTAATAATGTTTTTGGTAGAAGTATGAGCGCTCCTGGGGGTGGCTGGAGTAGTAGTGTCTCTGGTAGAAGTATGAGCGCTCGTGGTGGTGATAGGAGTAGTATTCTCTGCGGTAGAGTTAGGAGTGCTCGTTGTGGTGGTAGGAGAAGTAGTTTCTGTGGTAGAAGTCACAATGCTCGCGGTGATGGTGGGAGTAGCAGGGTCTGTGTTACAAATAGGTGCTCTCGTGGTGGTGGTAGGTGTAGTAGAGTCTGTGGTAAAAGCAGTGGTTCTCGTGGTGGTGGTAGGAGTAGTAATGTCTTTCGTAGTTGTATGAGTGCTCGTGCTCGTGGCAGGAGTAGTAGTTTCTGTGGTAGAAGTAGTTGCACTCGTGGTGGTGGTAGGAGTAGCAGTTTCTGCCTTAGAAGTAGGAGCAGTCGTGGTGGTGTAAGTTGTTGCATGGTCTGTGGTAGAAGTAGGGGAGCTCATAGTTGTGATAAGAGAGGTAGTGTCTGTGGTAGGATTAGGAGCGATCATAGTGGTGGTAGGAGCAGCAGGACAGGTGGTAGAAGTACGTGCTCTCGTGGTTGTGGTAGGACTAGCAGGGTCTGTGGTAGAAGTAGTTGCAATCATGGTGGTATTAGGAGTAGAAGATTCTGTGGAAGAAGTAGGAGCACACATGGTGGTAGTAGGAGCAGTAGTGTCTCTGGTCAAAGTAGTGGCGCTCGTGGTGATGGTAGGAGTAGCTGTGTCTGTGGTCGAAGTAGGAGCGCTCGTGGTGTTGGTAGGAGTTGTAGTGTCTGTGGTAGAATTAGGATCGCTCGTGGTGGTGGTAGGAGTAGTAGTTTATGTGGTAGAAGTACTTGCGCTCGTGGTGGAGGCAGGAGTAATGTTGTCTGTGGTATAAGTGGGCGTGCTAGTGTTGGTGGTAGGTGTTGCACGGTCTGTGGTAGAAGGAGCAGTGCTCGTGGTGGTGGTAGGAGTAGTAGTGACTTTGGTAGAAGTTGTTGCACTCATCGTGGAAGTGGTAGTAGTAGTTTCTGTTTTAGGAGTAGGAGTGCTCGTGATAAAGGCAGGAGTAGTAGTGTCTGTGCCAGAAGTAGTTGCACTCGTGATGGTGGTAGGAGTCCTAGTGTCTGTGGTAGAAGTAGCTCCGCTCGTGGGGGTGGTAGGAATAGTAATTTCTACTGTAGCAGTAGGAGCGCTCGTGGTGCTGTTAGAAGTTGCAGGGCCTGAGGTAGAAATAGGTGCTCTCCTGGTGGTTGTAGGAGTAGCAGGGTCTGTGTTAGAAGTAGTTTCGCTCATGGTGGTGGTAGGAGTAGCATGTTCTGTGTTAGAAGTAGGAGTGCTCGTTGTGCTGGTAGGAGTTGCACAGTCTGTGGTAGAAGTAGGAGTGTTCGTGGTGGTGGTAGGAGTAGTAGTGTCTGTGGTAGAAGTGGGAGTGCCTGTGGTGGTGGTGGGAGTAGTTGTGTCTGTGCTAGAAGGAGGAGCGCTCATCTTGGTGGTAAGTGTAGTGGTGTCTGTGGTAGAATTAGTATTGCTTGTGGTGGTGCTAGGTGTTGCATGTTCTGTGGTAAAAGTAGGAGTGCTCATGGTGGTGGTAGGTAGTAGTTTCTTTGATAGAAGTAGGAGCGCTCGCTGTGTTGGTAGGAGTAGTAGAGTCTTTGGTAGAAGTAGGAGCGCTTGTGGTGGTGCTTGGAGTAGTAGTGTCAGTTGTAGAAGTAGGATCTCCCGCGATTGTGGTAGGAGTAGCAGGACCTGTGGTAGAAATAGGTGCTCTCGTGGTGGTGCGAGGAGTAGGAGGTTTTGTGAGAGAAGTAGGAGCGCTTGTGGTGGTGGTGGTAGTAGTAGTTCCTGGGGTAGAAATATGAGCTCTGGTTGTGGTGGTAGGTGTAGTACCTTCTATGGTATAAGTAGGAGCGCTCGTGGTGGTGGTAGGTGTAGTACTGTCTGTGGTATAAGTAGTTGCGCTCGTGGCTCTGGTAGGAGTAGTAGTGTCTGTGGAAGAAGTAGGAGCAATCGTGGTCATGGTAGTGGTAGTTTCTCTGGTAGTAGTAGTAGAGCTCGTGGTGGTGTTAGGAGTAGTACATTCTTTGTTCGAAGTAGGAGCACTGGTGGTAGTGGTAGGAGTAGTACAGTCTGTGGTAGAAGTAGGAGTGCTCGTGTTGCTGTTGGGAGTAGTAGTGACTGTGTTAGAAGTAGGAACACTCGTCTTGGTGGTAGGAGTTGTAGTGTCTGTAGTAGAAGTAGTTGCGCTCGTACTGCTGGTAGCATTAGTCGTTTCTGTGGTAGAAGCAGGAGCGCTCGTGGTGGTGTTAATAGTAGTTAATACTGTGGTCAAATAGGAAAGCTCTTGGTGGTGGTAGGGGTAACAGGGCCGATGGTAGAATTGGGTGCTCTCTTGTTGGAGGTAGGAATAGCAGATTATGTGGTAGAGGTAGGTGCACTCGTGGTGGTGTTAGGAGTAACAGGTTTTGTGTTAGATGTACGAGCGCTTGTCATAGTTGTGACAGTAGTAGTTCCTGGGGTAGAAGTAGGGGCTCTATTTGTGGTGGTAGGAATAGTTTCTGTGGTAGAAGTAGGAGCCATCATGGGGGTGGTAGGAGTAGTAGTGTCTTTGGTAGAAGTAGTTGTCCTCATGGTGGTGGTAGGACTAGTAGGTTCTGTGGTAGAAGTAGGAGCACTCTTGTTGTTGGTAGGAGTAGTAGATTCTGTGGTAGAAGTAGGATCGTCCGTGATGGAGGTAGGTGTAGCAGGGCCTGTGGTAGAAGTAGGTGCTCTCGTGGTGGTGGTAGGAGTAACAGGTTTTGTGTTAGAAGTAGGAGTGCTTGTCATAGTTCTGGTAGTAGTAGTTCCTGCGGTAGAAGTAGGGGCTCTTTTTGTGGTGGTAGGAATAGTTTCTGTGGTAGAAGTAGGAGCCGCCATGGGGGTGGTAGGAATAGTAGTGTCTTTGGTAGAAGTAGTTGTCCTCATGGTGGTGGTAGGACTAGTAATTTCTGTGGTAGAAGTAGGAGCACTCTTGTTGTTGGTAGGAGTAGTAGATTCTGTGGTAGAAGTAGGATCGACCGTGATGGAGGTAGGTGTAGCGGGGCTGTGGTAGAAGTAGGTGCTCCCGTGGTGGTGGTAGGAGTAGCAGGATTTGTGGTAAAAGTAGTTGAACTCGTGGTGGTGATAGGAGTAGCAGGCTTTGTGGTAGAAGTAGTATCGCCTGTGGTGGTGGTAGGAGTTGCCTGCTCTGTGGTAGAAGTAGGAGTGCTCATGTTTGTGGTAGGGTAGTAGTTTCTTTGGTAGAAGTAGGAGCGCTTGTGGTGGTGATTGGAGTAGTAGTGACTCTGGTAGAAGTAGGAGCACTAGTGGTTGTGTAAGGAGTAGTATTGTCTGTGGTAGTAGTAGTTGTGCTCGTGTTGGAGGTAGGAGTAGTAGTTTCTGTGGTAGAAGTAGGAGTGCTCTTGTTGGTGGTAGGAGTAGCAGGTATTGTGTTAGAAGTAGGAGCGCCTGTCGTAGTTGTGGTAGTAGTAGTTAATGGGGTAGTAGTAGGGGCTCTCTTTGTGGTGGTAGGAATAGTTTCTGTGGTAGAAGTAGGAGCCGTCATGGCGGTGGTAGGAGTAGTAGTGTCTTTGGTAGAAGTAGTTGTCCTCATGGTGGTGGTAGGACTAGTAGTTTCGGTGGTAGAAGTAGGAGCATTCTTGTTGTTGGTAGGAGGAGTAGATTCTGTGGTAGGAGTAGGATTGCCCGTGATGGAGGTAGGTGTAGCAGGGCCTGTGGTAGAAGTAGGTGCTCTCGTGGTGGTGGTAGGAGTAGCAGGTTTTTGGTAGTGGTAGGTGCACACGTGGTGGTGGTAGAAGTACTAGTTTCTGTGGTAGAAGTAGGAGCACTCGTGGTGGTAGAAGTAGGCGGGTCAGTGGTAGAAGTAGGTGCTCTCGTGGTGGTGGTAGTATTATTAGTGTCTGTGATAGAAGTAGTGGTGCTCGAAGTGGTAGTATGAGTAATAATGTTTTCGGTAGAAGTATGAGCGCTCGTGGGGTTGGAAGGAGTAGTAGTGTCTCTGGTAGAAGTATGAGCGCTCGTGGTGGTGTTAGGTGTAGTATTCTCTGCGGTAGAAGTAGGAGTGCTCGTTGTGGTTGTAGGAGTAGTAGTTTCTGTGGTAGAAGTCACAATGCTCGCGGTGGTGGTGGGAGTAGCAGTCTCTGTGTTAAAAATAGGAACTCTCGTGGTGGTGGTAGGAGTGGCAGGTTTTGTGGTAAAAGTAGTTGCACTCGTGGTGGTGCTAGGTGTAGCACGTTTTGTGTTAGAAGTAGTATCGCCTGGGGTGGTGGTAGGAGTTGCATGCTCTGTGGTAGAAATAGGAGTGCTCATGGTTGTGGTAGGGTAGTAGTTTCTTTGGTAGAAGTAGGAGCACTTGTGGTGGTGCTTGGAGTAGTAGTGACTGTGGTAGAAGTACGTTCGCTAGTGGTGGGGTTAGGAGTAGTATTGTCTGTGGTAGTGGTAGTGGTGCTCGTGTTGGAGGTAGGAGTAGTAATTTCTGCGGTAGAATTAGGAGTGCCCTTGTTGGTGGTAGGATTAGTAGTATCTGTGGTAGAAGCAGGAGCGCTTGTGGTGGTGTTAGTGGTAGTTAATTCTGTGGTAGAAATAGGAAAGCTCGTGGTGTTGGTAGGAGTAACAGGGCCTATGGTAGAATTAGGTGCTCTCTTGTTGGAGGTAGGAGTAGCAGATTTTGTGGTAGAGGTAGGTGCACTCGTGGTGGTGGTAGGAGTACTAGTTTCTGTGGTAGAAGTAGGAGCGCTCATGGTGATGGTAGGAGGAGGCGGGTCAGTGGTAGAAGTAGGTGCTCTCGTGGTGGTGGTAGTATTATTAGTGTCTGTGATAGAAGTAGTGGTGCTTGAAGTGGTAGTAAGAGTAATAATGTTTTTGGTAGAAGTATGAGCGCTCCTGGGGGTGGCTGGAGTAGTAGTGTCTCTGGTAGAAGTATGAGCGCTCGTGGTGGTGATAGGAGTAGTATTCTCTGCGGTAGAGTTAGGAGTGCTCGTTGTGGTGGTAGGAGAAGTAGTTTCTGTGGTAGAAGTCACAATGCTCGCGGTGATGGTGGGAGTAGCAGGGTCTGTGTTACAAATAGGTGCTCTCGTGGTGGTGGTAGGTGTAGTAGAGTCTGTGGTAAAAGCAGTGGTTCTCGTGGTGGTGGTAGGAGTAGTAATGTCTTTCGTAGTTGTATGAGTGCTCGTGCTCGTGGCAGGAGTAGTAGTTTCTGTGGTAGAAGTAGTTGCACTCGTGGTGGTGGTAGGAGTAGCAGTTTCTGCCTTAGAAGTAGGAGCAGTCGTGGTGGTGTAAGTTGTTGCATGGTCTGTGGTAGAAGTAGGGGAGCTCATAGTTGTGATAAGAGAGGTAGTGTCTGTGGTAGGATTAGGAGCGATCATAGTGGTGGTAGGAGCAGCAGGACAGGTGGTAGAAGTACGTGCTCTCGTGGTTGTGGTAGGACTAGCAGGGTCTGTGGTAGAAGTAGTTGCAATCATGGTGGTATTAGGAGTAGAAGATTCTGTGGAAGAAGTAGGAGCACACATGGTGGTAGTAGGAGCAGTAGTGTCTCTGGTCAAAGTAGTGGCGCTCGTGGTGATGGTAGGAGTAGCTGTGTCTGTGGTCGAAGTAGGAGCGCTCGTGGTGTTGGTAGGAGTTGTAGTGTCTGTGGTAGAATTAGGATCGCTCGTGGTGGTGGTAGGAGTAGTAGTTTATGTGGTAGAAGTACTTGCGCTCGTGGTGGAGGCAGGAGTAATGTTGTCTGTGGTATAAGTGGGCGTGCTAGTGTTGGTGGTAGGTGTTGCACGGTCTGTGGTAGAAGGAGCAGTGCTCGTGGTGGTGGTAGGAGTAGTAGTGACTTTGGTAGAAGTTGTTGCACTCATCGTGGAAGTGGTAGTAGTAGTTTCTGTTTTAGGAGTAGGAGTGCTCGTGATAAAGGCAGGAGTAGTAGTGTCTGTGCCAGAAGTAGTTGCACTCGTGATGGTGGTAGGAGTCCTAGTGTCTGTGGTAGAAGTAGCTCCGCTCGTGGGGGTGGTAGGAATAGTAATTTCTACTGTAGCAGTAGGAGCGCTCGTGGTGCTGTTAGAAGTTGCAGGGCCTGAGGTAGAAATAGGTGCTCTCCTGGTGGTTGTAGGAGTAGCAGGGTCTGTGTTAGAAGTAGTTTCGCTCATGGTGGTGGTAGGAGTAGCATGTTCTGTGTTAGAAGTAGGAGTGCTCGTTGTGCTGGTAGGAGTTGCACAGTCTGTGGTAGAAGTAGGAGTGTTCGTGGTGGTGGTAGGAGTAGTAGTGTCTGTGGTAGAAGTGGGAGTGCCTGTGGTGGTGGTGGGAGTAGTTGTGTCTGTGCTAGAAGGAGGAGCGCTCATCTTGGTGGTAAGTGTAGTGGTGTCTGTGGTAGAATTAGTATTGCTTGTGGTGGTGCTAGGTGTTGCATGTTCTGTGGTAAAAGTAGGAGTGCTCATGGTGGTGGTAGGTAGTAGTTTCTTTGATAGAAGTAGGAGCGCTCGCTGTGTTGGTAGGAGTAGTAGAGTCTTTGGTAGAAGTAGGAGCGCTTGTGGTGGTGCTTGGAGTAGTAGTGTCAGTTGTAGAAGTAGGATCTCCCGCGATTGTGGTAGGAGTAGCAGGACCTGTGGTAGAAATAGGTGCTCTCGTGGTGGTGCGAGGAGTAGGAGGTTTTGTGAGAGAAGTAGGAGCGCTTGTGGTGGTGGTGGTAGTAGTAGTTCCTGGGGTAGAAATATGAGCTCTGGTTGTGGTGGTAGGTGTAGTACCTTCTATGGTATAAGTAGGAGCGCTCGTGGTGGTGGTAGGTGTAGTACTGTCTGTGGTATAAGTAGTTGCGCTCGTGGCTCTGGTAGGAGTAGTAGTGTCTGTGGAAGAAGTAGGAGCAATCGTGGTCATGGTAGTGGTAGTTTCTCTGGTAGTAGTAGTAGAGCTCGTGGTGGTGTTAGGAGTAGTACATTCTTTGTTCGAAGTAGGAGCACTGGTGGTAGTGGTAGGAGTAGTACAGTCTGTGGTAGAAGTAGGAGTGCTCGTGTTGCTGTTGGGAGTAGTAGTGACTGTGTTAGAAGTAGGAACACTCGTCTTGGTGGTAGGAGTTGTAGTGTCTGTAGTAGAAGTAGTTGCGCTCGTACTGCTGGTAGCATTAGTCGTTTCTGTGGTAGAAGCAGGAGCGCTCGTGGTGGTGTTAATAGTAGTTAATACTGTGGTCAAATAGGAAAGCTCTTGGTGGTGGTAGGGGTAACAGGGCCGATGGTAGAATTGGGTGCTCTCTTGTTGGAGGTAGGAATAGCAGATTATGTGGTAGAGGTAGGTGCACTCGTGGTGGTGTTAGGAGTAACAGGTTTTGTGTTAGATGTACGAGCGCTTGTCATAGTTGTGACAGTAGTAGTTCCTGGGGTAGAAGTAGGGGCTCTATTTGTGGTGGTAGGAATAGTTTCTGTGGTAGAAGTAGGAGCCATCATGGGGGTGGTAGGAGTAGTAGTGTCTTTGGTAGAAGTAGTTGTCCTCATGGTGGTGGTAGGACTAGTAGGTTCTGTGGTAGAAGTAGGAGCACTCTTGTTGTTGGTAGGAGTAGTAGATTCTGTGGTAGAAGTAGGATCGTCCGTGATGGAGGTAGGTGTAGCAGGGCCTGTGGTAGAAGTAGGTGCTCTCGTGGTGGTGGTAGGAGTAACAGGTTTTGTGTTAGAAGTAGGAGTGCTTGTCATAGTTCTGGTAGTAGTAGTTCCTGCGGTAGAAGTAGGGGCTCTTTTTGTGGTGGTAGGAATAGTTTCTGTGGTAGAAGTAGGAGCCGCCATGGGGGTGGTAGGAATAGTAGTGTCTTTGGTAGAAGTAGTTGTCCTCATGGTGGTGGTAGGACTAGTAATTTCTGTGGTAGAAGTAGGAGCACTCTTGTTGTTGGTAGGAGTAGTAGATTCTGTGGTAGAAGTAGGATCGACCGTGATGGAGGTAGGTGTAGCGGGGCTGTGGTAGAAGTAGGTGCTCCCGTGGTGGTGGTAGGAGTAGCAGGATTTGTGGTAAAAGTAGTTGAACTCGTGGTGGTGATAGGAGTAGCAGGCTTTGTGGTAGAAGTAGTATCGCCTGTGGTGGTGGTAGGAGTTGCCTGCTCTGTGGTAGAAGTAGGAGTGCTCATGTTTGTGGTAGGGTAGTAGTTTCTTTGGTAGAAGTAGGAGCGCTTGTGGTGGTGATTGGAGTAGTAGTGACTCTGGTAGAAGTAGGAGCACTAGTGGTTGTGTAAGGAGTAGTATTGTCTGTGGTAGTAGTAGTTGTGCTCGTGTTGGAGGTAGGAGTAGTAGTTTCTGTGGTAGAAGTAGGAGTGCTCTTGTTGGTGGTAGGAGTAGCAGGTATTGTGTTAGAAGTAGGAGCGCCTGTCGTAGTTGTGGTAGTAGTAGTTAATGGGGTAGTAGTAGGGGCTCTCTTTGTGGTGGTAGGAATAGTTTCTGTGGTAGAAGTAGGAGCCGTCATGGCGGTGGTAGGAGTAGTAGTGTCTTTGGTAGAAGTAGTTGTCCTCATGGTGGTGGTAGGACTAGTAGTTTCGGTGGTAGAAGTAGGAGCATTCTTGTTGTTGGTAGGAGGAGTAGATTCTGTGGTAGGAGTAGGATTGCCCGTGATGGAGGTAGGTGTAGCAGGGCCTGTGGTAGAAGTAGGTGCTCTCGTGGTGGTGGTAGGAGTAGCAGGTTTTTGGTAGTGGTAGGTGCACACGTGGTGGTGGTAGAAGTACTAGTTTCTGTGGTAGAAGTAGGAGCACTCGTGGTGGTAGAAGTAGGCGGGTCAGTGGTAGAAGTAGGTGCTCTCGTGGTGGTGGTAGTATTATTAGTGTCTGTGATAGAAGTAGTGGTGCTCGAAGTGGTAGTATGAGTAATAATGTTTTCGGTAGAAGTATGAGCGCTCGTGGGGTTGGAAGGAGTAGTAGTGTCTCTGGTAGAAGTATGAGCGCTCGTGGTGGTGTTAGGTGTAGTATTCTCTGCGGTAGAAGTAGGAGTGCTCGTTGTGGTTGTAGGAGTAGTAGTTTCTGTGGTAGAAGTCACAATGCTCGCGGTGGTGGTGGGAGTAGCAGTCTCTGTGTTAAAAATAGGAACTCTCGTGGTGGTGGTAGGAGTGGCAGGTTTTGTGGTAAAAGTAGTTGCACTCGTGGTGGTGCTAGGTGTAGCACGTTTTGTGTTAGAAGTAGTATCGCCTGGGGTGGTGGTAGGAGTTGCATGCTCTGTGGTAGAAATAGGAGTGCTCATGGTTGTGGTAGGGTAGTAGTTTCTTTGGTAGAAGTAGGAGCACTTGTGGTGGTGCTTGGAGTAGTAGTGACTGTGGTAGAAGTACGTTCGCTAGTGGTGGGGTTAGGAGTAGTATTGTCTGTGGTAGTGGTAGTGGTGCTCGTGTTGGAGGTAGGAGTAGTAATTTCTGCGGTAGAATTAGGAGTGCCCTTGTTGGTGGTAGGATTAGTAGTATCTGTGGTAGAAGCAGGAGCGCTTGTGGTGGTGTTAGTGGTAGTTAATTCTGTGGTAGAAATAGGAAAGCTCGTGGTGTTGGTAGGAGTAACAGGGCCTATGGTAGAATTAGGTGCTCTCTTGTTGGAGGTAGGAGTAGCAGATTTTGTGGTAGAGGTAGGTGCACTCGTGGTGGTGGTAGGAGTACTAGTTTCTGTGGTAGAAGTAGGAGCGCTCATGGTGATGGTAGGAGGAGGCGGGTCAGTGGTAGAAGTAGGTGCTCTCGTGGTGGTGGTAGTATTATTAGTGTCTGTGATAGAAGTAGTGGTGCTTGAAGTGGTAGTAAGAGTAATAATGTTTTTGGTAGAAGTATGAGCGCTCCTGGGGGTGGCTGGAGTAGTAGTGTCTCTGGTAGAAGTATGAGCGCTCGTGGTGGTGATAGGAGTAGTATTCTCTGCGGTAGAGTTAGGAGTGCTCGTTGTGGTGGTAGGAGAAGTAGTTTCTGTGGTAGAAGTCACAATGCTCGCGGTGATGGTGGGAGTAGCAGGGTCTGTGTTACAAATAGGTGCTCTCGTGGTGGTGGTAGGTGTAGTAGAGTCTGTGGTAAAAGCAGTGGTTCTCGTGGTGGTGGTAGGAGTAGTAATGT